>NC_134688.1:322897066-323202066 GCF_050947455.1 Rhinoderma darwinii | reverse complement strand
TTTTCAGGCGTAAATCGAGGCATAATACGCCTCGTTTACGCCTGAAAATAGGTCGTGTGAACCCAGCCTTAGCCATACTCGCCAACATTAAAAGAAAAAAATGCTGGAAATAGATCAATCTGAGTGTAATGAATCTATAGAATATATGAATTTCCCTTTTTGAATAGAATTACTGAAATAAATCAACTTTTTGATGATCTTCTAATTCATTGAGAAGGACTAATATATAGCGCATGTCCGAAACGGGTTAAACTATGTTTAAACTGAACATTAACACTCAAGTTCATATTTTATATATTCAATTTAGTTTCCAAACAATAAATCAGTAATTGCACTACCTAATGGGCTGTCTCTTTGTTTTTTTTTGCGTTTTCCCAATCTTTGCACCAAACTAAGGTTTGTAAATAAAGAATCTGTTAACAAAAAAATGAAATAGATATTTTACACACAAAATATATATTGACAACCACCCTATGAAGATATTCAGCAGCAAGGCGTATAACAAAGCAGTATCGATTATTACTTTATTTATTTCTAAATTTTAACAAACAAAAAAGTGTTTTAGGTAAACAAAGGGTTATCAGAGTTTTCAAACTTTGCAGGTGGTTATGGGATCGTATAAAACAATAAAGAGGTACTGCCTCTCTGAAATGCCCTCCATTACAGCGCCGACATTACGTTAACCGCTGCTCCGTTCCCAGAAGCTTCTCCAACGGAGACATGTGTAGTTTGTTGGTGTTGAGGGGTGAATAGTGAATTAGCTTCTCTGTGTATGTGTATCTCCCTCTCTTTCACCTGCTGGCCAGCAAACCTTTGTCTCTGTCCAATATTATTTCTATAGACAAACTGATTCAGCATTCCCCTATCACACACAGCATTACCTCCATCTTACCTGCATGTGATCAAACCTGAATGGAAGGTGTGGTGGGTTTATATCAGAGGCACTTGATTAATGCCAGGTGAGGCAGAGCTGCAGCCACACAAAGTATATGTATTTATCTTTTGTATGATTTGGCTATGTGTATAGAGATTGTAAGCTTCTTTTCTTTTTAAAAGGAGACATGAAGTATGGAATATGTATAATACGTGGTTTAGGTATAATATGTATGTGTTTGAAATTGAAACACAAATGTGTGTGTCCCTTTAAGACTGTAGAATTCTGGGAAATATAATATTGTGTATTTAAGTGCACCCAGAGGAGGGTGGGACAGATTCAGTTCAGAGCATATGAGCTGAGGATTGGGGTGCTGCTCGATATGAAGGCAGCTGCAATTCAACACCTAATGTACCTGTTTTTTGTTGTTGTTTTATTTTGTGTTTGCTCAAAATAAATACGAGCATTGTTTGGCAAATCCTGAGTGAGGACTGTTTATGACGGCAAGAACACACACACACATCAACATTTGGTCACGAGCCGCTGCAGGCAAATCGCTGGCCACGTGCTGTTCAAAGCATCATCACCACTGAGGCCAGCAATTAGATGCAGGAGAATCCGGGACCTGAGCGGCTGCGAACAGGGTGTCTGAACTGGAAAACACAATGTTTTTGAGCGCTTACCGTAAAATCCTTTACTTGTCAAGTTTATTGGGGGGACACAGACCGTGTGTATATGCTGTTGCCACTAGGAGGCTTGACAATACGAAATAAAATAAAAAAAGTGACTCCTCCAACAATGAAATACTCTGCCCACAGACACCGAGCTATTCAGTCTGTCCGCAAGCAGTAGGAGAAGCAAATACAAGGTAAGTATGTCAAAAACTAGAGGGGAATCACTTAAACGGACAACCCTGAACAAAAAAAAACCTTGAAAAAAATTGGGTCGGAGCTGTGTCCCCCTATGAACTGGACAAGAAAAGGCTTTTACGGTAAGTACCAAAAAAAAAATCCTGTTTTCGTTACATTGGGGACACAGACCGTGTGACGCCCTAGAGCAGTCCCCAGGGGCAGGAACAGGACATTGTCAGCTATTTCTCAGGTGCCTTGCGACCCAGGGAAGCATCTGCAGAAGCAAAGGTGTGAACCTGGTAGAACTTGACAAAAGGTGTGTAGGGACTACCACGTGGTCATCTTGCACAATTGAAGGGAAGAGGCCTGATGAAACACAGCCCAGGAAGCCCCAACCGTTCTGGTAGAGTGGGTCGTTACCTGGAAAGGTAAACTTTTCCCAAACTCGATAATTGTAAACAGTCATTAGATACCTCGTGAACAATCATTAGAACTGTGCAATGGTGGCCTTAAAGGCTGTCAAACCCTTTCTGGGACCCTCTGGGAGGATGAAAAGGGAATCCAACCACCGGAGGGAAGCAGTAATCGAAAGTTAAATTCGCAGGGCGCAGACAACATATAAATTGTGGAGGGAACGCTCCCTCGGATGACTGGCAGAAGAACAAAAAGACAGCAAAACAACATCCCCATTTATGTGGAAGATCGAAACAACTATAAGGGACAAAAAATAAAAAAAAGGGGGGGGGCATCGTTCGGAGCATCGCCTTGCCTTAGTGGAGAGTCAGAAAGGGAGAACGAAAAGAGACTCGCCAACTCAGATCCTCCAGATGGAGATCACCGTAACCAGAAAAACAACCTTATAGGACAGAAACCGAAGAGAGACTTCTGAGGGGGTTCAAATTGAGTCAATTGTAAGAAATCCATGACCAAATTCAGATCCCAAAAGGAGATCAGAGGATGATAAGGGGGGACTGCATGAGCCACCCTCTGCAAAAAAAAAAGTCTTAATGTGAGCTTTAGATGCCAACAGGTGACCTAACAAGATAGACGGAGCAGATACCTGCCCCTTTCTGAAGCGGAGTGCTAAATCGAGATTCAGACCACTTTGCAAAAAAGAGAATTCTGGACCAAAAAGAAAATGCAAGGGGGGAAGCCTTCAATCCTCACACCAAAAAAGGTACGCCTTCCATGTACGATGTAATTGCTGGCTAAAGAAGGCCTCCTAGCCTTAAGCATAGTGAGGATTACACTCTCCAAAAGACCACGTTAAATTCTGGTGGAAAAAGCGGTCGGGACGGAGAGGCAAGGGCCACGGGATGTGGGCCACAAGTACACGGTGTCCGCGTACCAACAGTGGCGCGGCCAATCCGGGGCTACCATAATGACCGGGATCCCTTCTGCCTTGAGCTGCGAGGCAGAAGAGGGTAGACATAAAAGAGACTCAAGTCGGACCATGAAACCACTTTAATTTTCGTGTCACCATGAAGGCATCCACGGCGCTGGTCTTCAAATCCCAGGCGATTAAGAAGGGGGATCTGTCAATTGAATCTGGAGGCCATCAGATAGACGTCCATAAGTCCCCACCCAAGACAAATTTGGTCGAAGACATCCTGGTGAAGAGACCACTCCCTGGGATACACTGATTCGCGTCAGACCCAATTGTCGACCCCCAGAATGTGAACTGCTGTGAGTCCTCGGTCATCACTGCGACACTCGTGATACCCCTGGTGATTTAGATAAGCCACAAATTGTTCGTTTGAATCTTCAAGAGGTGTCCGGACAGACACTGAGTCAGTGCAGCTGGAGCAGAAAAATGTCTCAATTCCAGAAGATTGATTGGAAGAGAGGGCACCTGCGGGTACCACAGCCCCTGAGATGTGAGGTCCCGAAAGGTGCCACCCCCATCCATTCAGGCTGGCATCCATGGAGAGGATTAGCCAGTTCAGAGGCAGCAAGGAGAGCCCTTGAGGAATGGCCGAAGTAGTGATCCACCAGCGAAAAGAACGACGTACTGAGAGGGGAAGGATGAACTTCTGATCCAGCGATTGCAATGATCAATCCCACTGAGATAGGATCACCCGCTGTATAGGGCGCATGTGGAACCACGCAAATGGAATGGGCTCGATTGAAGGCACAATGGTTCAGAGAATCCGAATACGGAGGTGAAGTCGGCGCAGCAGTCTGTAAGGAACAGATCCTATGCTGAAGAATTAAGTGAAGCTTCAGCGGAACGAAAACCCTTGCTGAGCGAAAGTCGAACGTGCCCCCCCCCCCCCCCCAAAAAAAAACCTGCGATCTGCTGGAACAGAGAAATGCATGACGGACCGGTTGATGATCCAACCAAACACAGAGTTATCTGGAGAGCCATCTCAATGTTCTCACCCAGAGGGAGATTTGATCAGAATGTAATTCAGGTACGGGGTGACCGACACCCCACTGGTGCGAAGGAGTGCCATCACGACGGAGAGAACCTTCGTAAAACACTCTCGGGCTGTGGCCAGGCCGAATAGAAGGGCCACAAATTCATAATGATACGACAGTACTGCAAAGCCCAGAAAGCGTTGAAGGGTAATGCAGATAGGGACGTGCAAACACACCTCCTTGATGTCCACAAGACCTCTCTAGGGGGTGAGGAGGCATCAGACCTGACTTCAGGACAGGAAATAACCTGCCGACATGGGTGGGGTGAAACAGAAGACTGTGAAAATGAAGGTAGACGAGAGGACCTGGTCAGCTTGCAGAACAAGAGTCCGACAGGCGGGCAGACATGCCCAGGATGGACTGCGTAATGTTCGCCAAATTATCAACTGTCCGGAACAGGCATTTAGCTTATTCCGGATCCACACCCATCATACCAGGTGTGAGCAACACTAGGAGTGGCAGGGTCCAGATGCCACAGGCATTTGGTTATGAGGCTGGCATGCATCGCACAAGGAAGTAGACTGACCACAAGGAAATTTAGTATTGAACAGTGCATAATAAACTGCAAAAGTTGTCTGGCGTGAGGGTTCCCCTTTAGGGTCAGACATGGCAGTAGAGGGGGTTACTAGAATTCACACTGAATAGTGGGAAAGAAGACCCAGAATAGAACATTCAAACTGAACAGCAAGGGGTATTTAGGCACTGCCTGAGCCTAGCTCTGCTACAGTAATGCACAATCCGTGCCTGTAGGCGAAATAAATCTGTGCCTGTAGGCTAGGGCACTTGTAGGGAAAGTTGAAAGAAGGAAAGGATTTATCCTACCCGCTTCCAAAATGTTCAAAGTCCGTACTGAGGCAGGAAAGCAGCAGCTCTGTTCAGGAGGCCCTGTGCCCCCAGCAGCATCCAAATGGAGGAGAGCAGAGGGGAGCGCCGCGATTAGCTTCTGGCGGTCATGTGATGAGACCGGCCAACCGGGAAAGAGGACTGATTCTCCATGAGGGAATAGAGGAAAAAAGCACGCTGGAGCACAATTGAAGGATAGAGATAAGGCCCTGCCCCCACGCCTGTGAAGTGAAGCGTAAAATGGCGCTGCCAAAATATTGCTGCTGGCTTAAAAGTACCAAGGTGCTCAGTTTAGGAAAAAAGGATGCCCCAGGGACTAGGCTAGTCCAGCGGACTGATACAGTACACAAGCGGTGGCCCGGACGGAGGGGGGGGGGGCAAAGTAACACTCACCCTGCTCTCCAACTCCAAGATTGGCTGACCCGCGGGAGCACCCCTCAATGTTGCCTCATTTACTAAGAGGACACTGGTTGGTGGGTTTAAGCAGGAGAAAAGAGGATCATTCCAGGGGCGCTGCTGAGTGGTGATAATAACCGGAACGAAGTTCGGAGATAATAATAATAATAATTTATTGGCTACGCGTTTCGACGATGAACTATCGTCTTCATCAGGCCTGATGAAGACGATAGTTCATCGTCGAAACGCGTAGCCAATAAATTATTATTATTATTATCTCCGAACTTCGTTCCTGTTATTATCACCACTCAGCAGCGCCCCTGGAATGATCCTCTTTTCTCCTGCTTAAATTCTCCTCTCAAGCGGTCCTTTTGGATGCCGTCTCGGATCTGGCAGCAGCACTGTGGTTACATTTATATGCTTGTTAACTCCCTACCTAGGTGAGCATAATACCTTTAATACGGCATCATTGTCTCACCTTTACCGACTGATCCGCACAAGGTGGCGCCGTGTTTTTTCTCCCTTTATTCCTACTGGTTGGTGGGTGACAGAGTATGTGAAGCTCTTGTCCCAATTGTCTCCAGGGGCATTGAGAAACACAGCATTGACAAATGACACTGTGCGCCCGCCAAGAGGGAAAAAAGTAGACCCTGTGCCTCTAGCTCTTCATAATAATAATAAATAAAAAAAATCTTGGTAGAGATCTGCTGCTATCAGCAGAAGTGTCTGTCTTCTAAAAGACGGAGAAGACTGAATACCTCGGTGTCTGTAGGAGGGGCCACGTTCATTTCTTAGTGTCAAGCCTCCAAGTGGCAACAGAATATACTCACGGTCTGTATCCCCCAATGTAACAAACAAGAAAGATGGTTTTAAAAGGTGAGTACCTGTTAATTTATTTCTTTTTTTTTACTCTTCCCTGCCCTCCTGCAAAATTTTAAAACTCCCAAATAACCGGTCTATTAGTCAGTGACTGTTTAACACATTTGATTATAGCTAGCTTTTGACATATTGATTATTGCTATGATGTGAACAAAGAATTTTCTAATGTTCCCAAGATAAGATCTGTTCCTGAACATTTGTTGAGCCAATCACCATTATCAATGTTTATTGAAAATTAAATCCCATTTTAAAAACATTGAGGTTGGTGTTATTTTAAATAAAGCCATGACACCAAAATGATAATCTATCATCTAAGTACCTTTACTGGTAAACTGGACAGTTCGCACAACTGAATTGCTGTTGTCTATTTGGTTAAAAGATGACACAAAAATGTCTGGAGAAGCTGTGGAATCTGGAAAAAAAGATGCAGAGAAGTCATTTCGATTTTAGAATAGTTGTACCTGAAGAGATTGCGAAGATATTTTTTAAAATAGTTTTTTTTGGGAAATATGTCTCAAATAAGTGAGCACGCGTAGTATTTAATAAGTGGTTACAATTCATTCCACAAAAGTTAACCCTGTACAAATGAGCAGCATAACACAGATAGCCGACCATCCTTTCCACCAATGCGTGAATTGGTGTGTCTTATTTAGTTTGGGACTACAGAAAAATGTGGTCATGCATAAGTGGTGGACACGTTACCACAACCCAATCTCAATGGTTTACGATTAGCAACAAGGTCAAGGCGACCTTGTGACTACTGCAACTAGAAAGACCATTGAGATTGTAGTTATAATAAGATTTTACCTTGACCACGTCAGTGTGTAACCCCACTCTTATTTCACATATTAGTTACACTGTAGAACCCCTTTAAACGCTTAAAATAAATAAATAACTATGATATTACACCAGAATAAAGAATAAACATTTGCTACAAACTTTTTCAATATGTGAAGAACATTAGTAAGAACTCTTCAGGCATCCTGTTATAGTTTCTTGGGATTATTTTTATGGTGTTTTTTTTTTATTATTATGTTTTAGTGATTTTGAAAATAAATAAAATAAATAAGAAATGGTCTTGCCATATTCCTATAATTATTATAGTTATGTTAAACTGTGAGCGCTTCATGTTCAGCAAACCTTATTCATAGCAAACCTTCAGAATCCCTTTTAAGACAACTTACCATCCTTGGCTACTTCTTGATCCTTATGTTTTTCAGACTTAATTTCTTCTAGGCTTTTAATACCATAGTATAAATCAACACCTGCAAAATTTAAATTGAAAAAAATGTAAGTAGAAAATATGTAAAGAGAACAGTAATACTTTCTATGCATGGAGAGAAAGCAGCATCTCTTGGAGCTCGACACCTGTAGACCCTATGAATCTACAAAATTTGTTCTGGTTCGGTGCAAAATTCTAAACCAGGTCAAAGCGGTCCATACACCTTTAATAACGGTCGGCTTCTCATCAGTGTACTGTATGTTTTAACAACAGACAGGAGGAAAGAAACAAAACCGAAATTCAGCACAGATAACTGACATCCTGCACACTTAGATTTTGTTAGATTAGTTTTTTTCCCAGTCCTCCACTCAGGACGTACAGATTGTTGAAACCAATGGTGGAGGAGAGAGCCGTCAGCTCCCTGGTTTACCATTCACTACATAACGCTGGTCGTGAGTGGCTGGGCACAGACAGTGGCGATACACCTGTCTGCGCCGAACCACGCAGAGGCCAAACCAGAAGAGAAGAGGAATCTCCTCCACTCGTCGTGGGAATGGGGTTAGGTACGTTTTTACTAGGCACTATAGGGGCATTAGGCTGTGTGGCGGCAGCTATGGGGGGCCTTATACTGTGTGAGGAGGCACTATAGGGGCCTTATACTTTGTGGGGAGGCACTATAGGGGCCTTATACATTGTGGGGAGGCACTATAGGGGGCATTATACATTGTGGGGAGGCACTATAGGGGGCCTTATACATTGTGGGGAGGCACTATAGGGGGCCTTATACATTGTGGGGAGGCACTATAGGGGGCCTTATACATTGTGGGGAGGCACTATAGGGGGCCTTATACATTGTGGGGAGGCACTATAGGGGGCCTTATACATTGTGGGGAGGCACTATAGGGGCCTTATACATTGTGGGGAGGCACTATAGGGGCCTTATACATTGTGGGGAGGCACTATAGGGGCCTTATACATTGTGGGGAGGCACTATAGGGGCCTTATACATTGTGGGGAGGCACTATAGGGGCCTTATACATTGTGGGGAGGCACTATAGGGGCCTTATACATTGTGGGGAGGCACTATAGGGGCCATATACATTGTGGGGAGGCACTATAGGGGCCATATACATTGTGGGGAGGCACTATAGGGGCCATATACTTTGTGGGGAGGCACTATAGGGGCCATATACTTTGTGGGGAGGCACTATAGGGGCCATATACATTGTGGGGAGGCACTATAGGGGCCATATACATTGTGGGGAGGCACTATAGGGGCCATATACTTTGTGGGGAGGCACTATAGGGGCCATATACTTTGTGGGGAGGCACTAAGACACATGCAATTCACACATCCAAGTTTTTCACAGAGCAAGTGTTCGTTGCGAGAAATTCTCTCTTATTAAAGTGTATGGGCGAGTGAAACGAAAACAGGCAGCACACGGATAACATCCGTATGCTGTCAGTTTTTCATGCATTAGTTGCTAAAGAAATGCTGAGAAAAACTAGAGTTAGTGTACTCACGGTAAAATCCTTTTCTCGTCTAGTTCATGGGGAGGGGGCACAGACTGTGGATAGATGTGGTTGCCACCAGGAGACTTGACACTAAGAAATTAAATGCGGCCCCTCCCACAGGATTATACCCTGCCCACAGACACTGAGATATTCAGCCTGTCTGCAAGCGGTAAGAGAGGAAGAAACTAGGTAAGAAAATAATCTAAAAAATAAAATAAAAATAGAGAATCTCTCAAACGGACAACCCAAAAAACCTTGAAAAACAATGGGTGGGAGAGGTGTCCCCCAATGAATTGGACGAGAAAAGCATTTTACTGTGAGTACTCCAAAAATCCTGTTTTCTCATTCATCACTTTGGAGGATACATACCGTGGGACGTTCTAGAGCAATTCCCAGGGGCGGGAACAGAACACAGGACATGGTCACCTATTTCACAGATGTCTGCAGAGGCAAAAGGTGTGAACCGGATAGAACTTGACAAAAGTGTGTAAAGAAGACCATGTGGCCGCCTTGCACACCTGGAGGGATGAGGCCTGATGGCGCACAGCCCAGGAAACTATAACCACTTTGGTAAAGTGGGCCATGATCCGAAAAGGGGGAGCCTTACCCCAAACCCAGTAAGCCTCGGGAACAGTCATTCGAATCCAGCTAGCGGCCGGCAACCACTTCCTAGGACCCTCTAGGGGGAATGAACAAGGAATCCAACCTCCGGAAGGAGCAGTGACTGAAAGGTAAGCCCGCAAGATGCGAACAGCAGCCAGGTTGTGGATAAGAACGCTCCCTTCTCCTGGGAGATGGACAATATTCTCAATTACGTGAAAAGCCATGTGAAAACAAACTTGGAAGAAAAGAAAGGCCTTGTCCTAATGAAGATCCATAAATGGAGAAAGGCAAGGTAGAGCCACCAATTCAGAGGACCTCCGGATGGAAGTCATCGCGACCAGAAAAAAAAAAAAAGACGAAGGGAGATTTCTCGCAAGGGTTCGAAGGGAGATCCCAAGAAAGAAATCGGAGGACGATAAGTAACCCGTGTGGGCAACCCTCTGCAAAAATAGTCTTGACGTCAGCCTTAGATGCCAACGGGCGACCGAAACCAGACGGCAAGTGCCGACAATGGTCCCTTCAGGGGACTAAGGGCCAAACCTTGATATAGGTCACCCTGTAGGAGGGAAAGAACTCTGGATAGAGAAAAATGGCAAAGGAGGAAGATTGCGATGCTCACACCAACGAAAGTAGGCCTTCCAGGTACAATGATATATGTGGGCTAAGAAAGGCCTCCTAAGACTCTGCCAGACTGCAAGCCCTCAGAACGACAGCTTCAACAGCCACGCCGTTAAACGCAGCACCCTTAATTTCTGGAGGAAGAGAGGTCCCTGACAGAGAAGGTCGGGTCAAAGAGGCAAGGGCTACGAGATCTCAGCCAGCAGGGATACTAGGTCCTCGTACCAACAACGGTGCTGCCAAACTAGGGATATCAGGATAGCCGGAATCCCCTCGGCTTTGAACCGTTGGAAGAGCTGTGGCAGGGAGGGAGAAACACGTACAGTAGCCTGCAGTTGGTCCACAGAACTACAAAAGCCTCCACTGTGCAGGCCTCCGGATCCCGGGCTCAGGAGAATAAACAGAGAACCTCAAGATCGACCTGATGGCTTCCAGATTCATAGTCCGGTTGGCCCCATCTGAGACATATTTGGTCGAAGGGAGCTCTCCCCGGGATGCACCTTTTCCCGACTGAGGAAGTCCACGACCCAGTTGTCGAGATTGGGAATGCGTACTGCTGTCAGAGAAGGAAAGCGATCTTCCACCCAAGCAACAATCTTCACGGCCACAGCCTCCACTGCGAGTTGTTGCCTGGTGATTGTGATAAATCATAGCCGTGGCATTGTATATCTGAACTCGCACCAGATGTCTGGACAGCAGCGATGTCCAGTACAGCAGGCAATGAAAGATGGCTCTCAAATCCAGCAGGATGATGGGGAGAGAGGATTCCTGTGGAGACAACAGCCCCTGAGCTGTGAGGTTCCAAAAGGTTCGTCCCCAGACCTTGAAACTGGCATCCGTGGAGAGGATCAGCCAGTTCAGCTGAAGGAAGCAACGATCCTGGAGAATGGCCGGGGAGGGGATATCCCACTGAAGCAATTGATGCACTGCGAGGGGAAGGATGAACTGTAGATCCAGGGAATGGTTACACTGGAAGAAGATCACCAGCAGAAAGGAGCACGTGTGGAACTGTGCAAAGGGGGATGGTCTTGATCGAGGTGGTTCCAAGAACCCTCATGCAGAGGCGGAGGGTAGTCGTAGGTGCTGTCTGCAACGAGTGAATAATGTCCTGAAGTACAGATAGGCGATTTAGAGGAAGGAAGACGCTCGCAGACAGAGTGTCAAAACCTGCACCTAGTAACACAATTTGCCGGGTAGGAGACAGGCAAGATTTGGAGCGATTGATAATCCAACCGTATGGACCAGGGTGTCCAGAATGATCCGGAGTGCCGTCTCACCATCCTCTCTGGAGGGAGACTTGACCAAAATGTCATCCAGGTATAGGGTGACAGACCCTCCCTGGTCCAAAGGCGCACGATCCCGACCGAAAGAACTTCAGTAAAGGCTCTCAGGGCTATGGCCAGGCTGAAGGGAATAGCCACAATTTGGTGATGATGGGACAGTACTGCAAATCGCAGAAAGCATTGGCAAGTCTGTCAAATAGGAACATGCAGATATGCGTCCTTGATGTCCACTGACGCGATGACAGTTTGAGGGGATTCCATACAATAACACTTAAGGTCCAGGATAGGCCAAACCAGTACGACAAAAAGGTTGGAAAAGAACCCTCGAAACTTTGGGTCGGTGGTACTGGAAAGATGACCCTTTGAAGGAGCAGAGTCGATTGTTCCATCTCCGGGACAGCTGGCTTTTTTGGACAGACTAAAAAAATAAAATAAAAAACGCTCTGGAGGATGGCTGGTAAATTAGATTTTCTATCCTGAGGATACGACTTCATGAACCCAGGCATCCGAAATGTCAGAGAGCCAGAGTGTAGAAGCCTGCCCCCCACTTGAACTAAATCGAGCAGGGGCGCACATTTAGGCAGAAGTAGTGTTACTGGCTATAGGCTTTGCAGACTGAGGTCAGTGTTGCCAGGATGGGCAAGCATTAAAGGAAGACTTGGTCTTCTGGTCCTGGTAGCACTGCGATCTAGAGGACAAAAAATGTTGAAGAGCCCACGAAAGGACCGAAAACAAGGACCCCACCTTCTTGACAGGAGCCGTCCGCTTAACCCTGTTTTGTGGGAGGTGGGTGCTCTTGCCACCAGTAGCCTCAGAAGATTTCGTCCAATCTGCTTACAAGGAGACAGGAACCTGATAAGGGAACCGAAGTCAGGAAATGCTTGGAAGCCGTATCTGCAAACCAAGCTTTAAGCCAGATTGTCCTGTGGATAGCAATAGAAGCCAAAGCCTGAGCTACCAGATGGGCAGCGTCAAGAGAAGCCACGCAAAGGTATATGAACACATTGGAGAGAAGAGGAGACCGATCCACCAGTTTCTTTTGAGAAGCTCTGCTGACCCAGAAAGAGGGAAAAATTGGGCCCTAGACATAGCCGGAGGCCTCTAAAGCGGACTTGGCAAAGGATTCCACACAGCGAACCAGAGTAACTTTGAAGGAAGTGGAGTCCACCATTGGCAAAGCAGTAGCTTAACCCACATTGAAGAGGTCCCTTCTTGAGAAGGATAGAAGACTTCCAGTCAGCTAGAGTGTGAAATCTTCTTGTCCCTGTACTTCCACTCAACTACACCTTCAAGTTCAAAACGAGCTGGAAAAACCATCTGGGACCGTTGAGGCTGAAGAAGAGATATCGAGGCAGTTGAAGGGGAAGGCGTGGAAGTAGTGACCCTTTAAGCAGTCACGGAAAGCCCTAATCAGCACCTCCAAAAAAGTGAGATCCCTGGTCAACCGAATTAGAGTAGGAATCAGAAAGTTCCCCCTACGACAAAACCTCTCTAAATGGAGAGGAAAAAGTACCATACCGTGAGACATTAGAGGCCAGTGAAAGTAAAGCTAGGCGAGCAGATCTGGCCCGCTTTTGGGGTCTGCCAAGTGAGGAAGACATGGATGTAGAGTTCAGGGGAGGATGGCCAGAAAAATTACTCATGCCCATCGAGTGATGCTCGATAAGTTATTAACAGTTCTGTAAAGGGATTTGCCCCATTTCAGATCCAGATCCACCATACCAGGCGTGAGCAACACTGGGGGTGGCAGGGGTACAGTAGACACAGTCATTTGGCCAGGAAGACGGCATGCATTGCACTGGGAAGTAACAAGGAAATTGCATTTGGAGCATGCATAATGAATTGTGATGGTAGAGGGGGGGGGGGGGGGTCACTAAACCACACACTGCAAAAAACTGTAGGAGAAGAGAACCCAATAGGACAACTTAGGTACTGTGCAACAATAACCACTCCCTTAGGAAGTAATGGGTGACTTCACCTGTGTCTGCTAGGGGGTAAGCTCAAGGACTGAGGCTAGGGCACATGCAGGGGAAGGAGAAAAAGGCCAAGGGCCGGTCCTACTCTGCCTCAGGAAGGACACTAGACACTCTGAAACAAAAGATGCTGCACTGGTCAGGAGGACCTGTGTCCTCAGCAGAATTCGTCCGAATGCAGGAGACAGAGAAAAGAGCAGATAGGATCCACCCCTGAACCGCTGCAAGCAAGACTAGACAATTGGAGGATGAGGCCGATTTCCCATGGGAGGGGAGGTAGTAAAAAAGCACGCTGGAGCATGATTGGATGAGCGGAGGGCCCGCTTCCCCAGCTAGTACACCACAGAGAAAATGGCACACCAACTCAAGGCTGGCGAAAAAAGGTGTCGCACATACTGAAAAGTAAGACATGGTGGCGACAACTATAGGCCGGCTAGAAATGGCACCTAGAAGCGGTAAGGGCCTGTGGAGGCCGCAAAAAAAATAGCGACCAGTGGGCAGAGACACTGGGGGGAGAGGTGCTCCTTAGGCTGGTGGGTGACAGAGGCGCCCGCCTTGGAGGGAACATATGGGGAACTAGGTCAACCCTATTACCCAGCTAGAAGTGAAAAACTATATATATATATATATATATATATATATATATATATATATATATATATAAATAAAAATATTAGTAATTAAAAGGTAATACGAGGTCAGAATGGCTAATTGCTCCTGTGGTTGGAGTGCTGTATCCCTATCCGTTATGCACCCTTCCTTTCCTATAAGGTAGTGTCTGCCTCCCACGGACCCTTCCATATAGGAATAGCTCAGTGGGCAAGTTATATCCTGTAGCAGGGGCTACCTTTTCATTTCTTGGTGAAAAGCATCCTAGTGGCAACAGAATATACCCACTGTGTCCCCCAATGTAAAGAACAGGAAAAGAAAAGCGAAACCAGGAAGTGCTTGCAGAGTAGAAACGGATGACACACGAAAACCTCACTGACGAAACATGGACAGTCCTTTGCATGAAAAACGACCCCTTCTTTTCAGACGCAAATCGGACAAAGTAGTGTGAATAAGGCCTTACAGCCTTGTTCCCGGTCTCCCCTATTTCGATAGGAAAAGGTGGAGAAATAGTTGCCTGACATCAGACATTCCTTGCTAATCACCTAGGCGAACAAAGGATCTGACCGCTTCAAATCTAACCTGGCCTGCATTTCTTTCCCCTCATAACAAACAAAAAAAAACAGCAGCAACCTTAACCCCTTAGTGACCAGCCCATTTTAGGCCTTAATGACCAAGCTATTTTATTCGTTTTTCTATAGTCGCATTCAAAGAGCTATAACGTTTTTATTTTTTCGTCTAAATAGCTGTATGAGGACTTGTTTTTTGCGCGATTAGTTGTGCTTTTTAATGGCACCATTTTTGGGTACATATAATTTTTATATTAACTTTTATTAACCTTTTTGGGGGGGGATTATAAAAAAAAACTGAAATTCCGCCATTGTTCTATGCGTTTTTAAATTGACGCCGTTCACTATGCGACGTAAATAACATGTTACCTTTATTCTATGGGTCGGTACGATTACGGCGATACCACATATGTGGAGGTTTTTTTATGTTTTACGACTTTTGCACAATATAAACACTTTTGAACTAAAATTATTTGTTTTTGCATCGTCGCTTTCCAATGCTTTCCGTAATTTTTTTATTTTTCCATCAATGTAGTGATTTTTTGGGCTTGTTTTCTGCGGGACAAGACGTAATTTTGAATGGTACTGTTTTGGGGTACATGGGACTTATTGATTCATTTTTATTACTTTTTTGGGGGGCAATGGAAAAAAATTGCAATTTTGCCATAGTTTTTTGCTTTTTTTTTTTACGGTGTTCACTTTGCGGTTTAAATTACATATTAACTTTATTAATGGAGTCATTACGGTCGCGGCGATACCACATATGTGTACTTTTTTTTTTTTTTACACTTTTTTTTACACTTTTTATGGAAAAAAATGGTTTTATTTATTTTTTTACTGTACTTTTTATTAATAATCTTTATTTCACTTTGATGACTTATTTTATTAGTCCCACTAGGGGACTTTACTGTGCGATATTCCGATCGCTGCTATAATGCTCTGGTATACTTCGTATACCAGAGCATTATTGCCTGTCAGTGTAAATCTGACAGGCAATCTGTTAGGACGTGCCTCCAGCGCGTCCTAACAGGCATATGTCCAGGGCAGACCTGGGGGCTTTTATCAGTCCCCCGGCTGCCATGACACCCCATCGGAGACCCGCGATTGCATTCGCGGGCCGCCGATGGGTGACAGAGGGAGCGCACTCCCTCTGTAAACAAAGTTAAATGCCGCGGTCGCTATTGACGGCGGCATTTAACGGGTTAAACGGCCGCGATCGAAGTAAACTTCGATCGCGGGCGTTGGAGCAGGAGCTCAGCTGTGATCAGACAGCAGAGCCCCGGCTCCTGCCTGCACGGGAGACCCGTGCAGGACTTAGACTAGGCTGACGTGAAAAGGCGTCAGCCTAGCCTAAAGCCCATTAGTGAATCACGTAAAAAGGCGTATTAGTGGTCACTAAGGGGTTAAAGATTTTGCTTTCAGAAAACAAATTTCCATGTGACCTCTTAGGTCTCTATCAATTCATCTGCCCTATTGGGGCAGAACATGAATATAAGAACACGAATATAGAGGAGCATGAATATATTGGCTCAGTGTGAATTTTGGCATTGCTGGATGCACTGCTCAGGGATGTTTAATTTAAACAGAGTATGAACATTCAGTGATTTTAAAGGCAACCTGTCACATTAATAATGCAGCCAATCTGCGGGTAGCATGTTATAGAGCAGGGGGAGCAGAGTAGATATATACTTTTGTAGCAAAATATTTAGTATAACTTTCAAATAATTTCAAGTAATTTCAAATATCTGCTCATTTTGGGCTTAGAAGTCCAGTGGGAGGACCTACTCAATAACGGACAGCCTATACAGAGATAGCGGTCTGTGATTAGGACCACCCAGAAAGGTGTAAATTGATGAATTACAAGTTATACTGAATCTTTTGCTAAAAAAATATATATATCAAACTACTCAGCTCCCCGCTGTTCTATAACATGCTGCCCACTGATTGGTCTGCATTTTCAACATGACAGATTCCCTTTAATGAGTGTATAAAAGCATTAAATAGAAAAGCCATGAAAGGCACTACAGAACAGAAGTGAGTAATCTGGACTATATAAGAAGAATGTACAGTTTGTTTAGAAATCTCAAAATTCCTTACTAATTACCTATTTTGGGCGTCATCGATTTTCTACTAGATACTGAATGTGCTTCATGTTGATTTCCAGGTGCCACACTATGTTGGACAGAATTCTTCCACTCCTCGCCTTCTTCTGAAAATTGATCTTTAAAAACACATAGTAGTCAGAGAGCAGAAAAAAGTGATCTTTTAAAAAAAGAAAAGTTTTTATTCATGCTCTTAGTAAAACATAAAAAGAAAAAAAACTGTTGTACAGAGTGGGCAGAGGGCTAATCGCCTCTACAAAGGGTTATCAGGAGAAAGAATAGATTCCAGTTACAATTGCTGCATAAAAAAAAAAAAAAAAAAAAAAAAAATAGATATTTGGCGAATAATCAAAGCCAAGCGAATAACCCATCGCCACAGATGAACCTCAACAGTCCATTCATTCACCTGCACCACCTGCCCCAACGTTACAAAAAAGGAAGCACACCGCAGTCAGACACCTCTAGCCATCTTGCCCAAATCTTCTACAAATTGAAGAGACAATTCCTACTAGTGTACAACTGTTGATACCAGGGCGCATATTTATTAATGAGTGTAACCAATGCATTGAGTTTGGAATTTGTCGCCTTCCATGCCATTATGATGATTTTCCTGGCACAGAGCAAAGCAAATCAGAATTTTTTTCTATCATAGTATCCCTGTACTACTTCATTCATGACACCCAAAAGACAAAGCTGAGGGGTAAGGATGCGAGGGAATTTAAAGTGGTCATGGAAGAACCTCCGACCAGATGTGCGAAAACTTATGGCATAGTCACACACAGTGAATATGTGCTGGTATTGGACTGGCATCTAAAGCACAAGTCAGAAATTGAGGCACCAATCCATTGCAGTCTTACTGGCGTATAATAAAGCCAGCGCAGAAATCTGGAGTGATTCAAAAAGGTCTCTAGCACTCACTACAGAATGAAAATAAAATAAAAAGTTCCACTACTCTCCACTCCTCCCCCATCAGATCAAGAATATCTCCATGCCATCTAGTGAAGGCCCTAGACCCCGTAGATTGTAGTAGGGTATAAATTTGTGTAAGTGGTTTAGGAAGGTCTGTGGTACCGAGGAGACCTAGTTTTGAAAAAACCCAATCTAGGGGCCGCAGTACCAAATTAAGCTACACGGGCATGATGGAGCTGGAGGTAGTGGAAGAAGGTATTCCTCGAGACCCCATGACAATCCTCAAGGTCAGAAAAGGACACAAACCCAGTACCAGAGTAAAGTTGAGCAAAAAAAAAGTCATCCCAGCCCCGGCCCACAGTACTAACTCATAAGCGCTCCTGCCAACGCAGTGGCAGCATTGCTCATGTCTGAATCTATCCACCAACGAGCATATACCAATTTAGAGGCTAGGTAGTAAGGATAGAGATTAGGCGTTGCCATTCCACCCAGATGCTTAGGAGCCTGGAGCAGATTGAGACCAAACCTGGGAGTAATGCCACACCAGTAAAAGGAGCAGAGAATGGCATCTAAATGCCTAAAGATTATTATTTTTTTTTTAGGTAACCGTATCAGGCAAGCGTGAAACAAAGGAATTTAGGGGGATGAATAATCTTAAACCTGTTAACCCCTTAAGGACGCAGCCTAGTTTTGGCCTTAAGGCTCAGAGCCCATTTTTCAAATCTGACATATTTCACTTTATGTGGTAATAACGTCGGAATGCTTAAACCTACCCAAGCGATTCTGAGATTGTTTTCTCGTGACACATTGGGCTTCATGTTCGTGGTAAAATTTGGTCGATATATTCAGTGTTTATTGGTGAAAAATTGCAAAATTTAGAGAAAATTTTGAAAAAATTGCATTTTTCAGAATTTAAATGCATCTGCTTGTAAAACAGACGGTTATACCCCCCAAAATAGTTACTAGTTCACATTTCTCATATGTCTACTTTAGATTGGCATCGTTTTTTGAACATTCTTTTATTTTTCTTGGACGTTACAAGGCTTAGAACATAAACAGCAATTTCTCATATTTTTAAGAAAATTTCAAAAGCCTTTTTTTAAGGTACCTCTTGAGTTCTGAAGTGGCTTTGTGGGGCCTATGTATCAGAAACCCTGATAAAACACCCCATTTTAAAAACTAGACCCCTCAAAGTATTCAAAACAGCAGTTAGAAAGTTTTTTAACCCTTCAGGCATTTCACAGGAATTAAAGCAAAGTGGAGGTGAAATTTGCAAATTTCATTTTTCTTGCTGAATTTCAATTTTATTCATTTTTTTTTCTGTAACACAGAAGGTTTTACCAGAGAAACACTACTAAATATGTATTGTCCAGATTCTGCAGTTTTTAGAAATGTCCCACATGTGGCCCTACTGCGCTCGTGGACTAAAACACAAGCCCTAGAAGCAAAGAAGCACCCAGTGCATTTTGAGTCCTCTTTTTTTATTAGAATATATTTTAGGCAGCATGCCAGGTTTGAAGAGGTGTTGAGGTGTCAAAACAGTAGGAATCCCCCAATAGTGACCCCATTTTGGAAACTACACCCCTCAAGGAATTTATTTAGGGTTGTTGTTACCATTTTGACCGCACAGTTTTTTCACAGCACGTATTTGAATTGGGCTCTGAAATTAAAAAAATGTCATTTTTTCCAATAAAATGTCATTTGTGATCAAAATTTCTTATTTTCACAGGGAACAAAATACCCCATTTTGTTGCCCAATTTGTCCTTAGTGTGGCAATACCCCATTTGTGGTGATAAACTGCCGTTTGGGCCCATGGGAGGGCTCAGAAGGAAAGGAGCGCTATATGTTTGTTGGAGTCCAGATTTTGTTGGATTGTTTTTCGGGTGCCATGTCGCATTTGCAGAGCCTCAGAGGTATCAAAGCAATGGAAACCCACCAAAAGTGACCCCATTTTTGAAACTACACCCCTCAAGGAATTCATTTATGGTTGTTGTTAGCATTTTGACCACACAGTTTTTTCACAGCACCTATTTCAATTGGGCTGTGACATTAAAAAAATGACATTTTTTCCAATAAGATGGTATTTTTTACCAAAATTTCTTATTTTCACAGGGAACAGAATACTCAATTTTGTTGCCCAATTTCTCCTGAGTGCATCAATACCCAATTTGTGGCAATAAACTGCCGTTTGGGCCCATGGGAGGCCTCAGAAGGGAAGGAGCGCTGTGTGTTCTTTGGAGTACAGATTTTGCTGGTTTGGTTTTCGGGTGCCATGTCGCATTTGCAGAGCCCCAGAGGTATCAAAGCAATGGAAACCCACCAGAAGTGACCCCATTTTGGAAACTACACCCCTCAAGGAATTCATTTATGGGTAATGTGACCATTTAGACTCCATAGTTACTTCACAGAACTTATTTGAATTGGGCTGGGAATAAAAAAAATATATATTTTTTCCAATAATGTCATTTTAGCTAAAAAATTCTTATTTTCACAAGAAATAAAATACTCCATTTTGTTGCCCAATTTGTCCTGAGTGCGGCAATACCCCATTTGTGGTTATAAACTGCCGTTTGGGCCCATGGGAGGGCTCAGAAGGAAAGGAGCGCTGTGTGTTCTTTGGAGTACAGATTTTGCTGGATTGGTTTTCGGGTGCCATGTCGCATATGCAGAGCCCCAGAGGTATCAAAGCAATAGAAACCCACCACAAATGACCCCATTTTGGAAACTACACCCCTCAAGGAATTCATTTATGGGTGTTGTGACCATTTTGACCCCATAGTTTTTTCACAGAACTTATTTGAATTGGGCTGGGAATGAAAACAAAATTATTTTTTTCAAATAATATGTCGTTTTGGCTGAAAATTTCTTATTTTCACAAGAAACAAAATACCCCATTCTGTTGCGCAATTTGTTCTGAGTGCCGCAATACCCCATTTGTTGTGATAAACTGCCATTTGGGCCCATGGGAGGGCTCAGAAGGAAAGGACCACCATTTGGCCTACTGGGGATTTTCTAGTGCGAAGTCATGTATGCAGAAGCCCTTGAGGTACCAGTACAGTTAAAACCCGCAAGAAGTGACCCCGTTTTAAAAACTACACCCTTAAGGCATTCATCTAGAGGTGTAGTGAGCATTTTGACCGGAGACCTACACCCCATAAACTGTAATGTGGGTTCTCCCGGGTATGGCAATACCCTACATGTGGCTGTTATCAGCTGCCTGGACACACAGCAGGGCCCAGAGGGGAAAGACGAGGGGGGATAAGCTGTGTGGAGTGCATCAGGGTAAGTAAAATTGGGGTAAATTATAAACCAAGGGATGTATGATACATTTTAAAACACTTTCATACAGAGCTCTGGTTATTCGGGACACGTGTCACATTGATATATTGTGTCATCCATTATCGCCCTCTTATAGCAGACTTTGCACCTCTTTTGACTCTTTCCCTTCTTGCCAGTTTGGGGAACTTCTCCTGGAAAGTGTTGCCGCCCTGGTACGATACGTGTGGCCTCGCTTCCAGAAGTACTGGGTGCCCCCCTTCTTGGTCCCTAAAGATTAGGTTCTTGATAATCACCTCTTGAAATTCCAGGAAAGTTCCCGTCTGGCCTGCACATCGACGTAGCATGTACGCATTGTACAATGCCATCTGTATGATGTGCCCGGCCAGCTTCTTATACCACACCGCATGGCGCTGTAGGGCTTCAGGGCTTGATCTTACAAGTCCATCCCTCCCATGTACCTATTGTAGTCTAGGATGCAGTCTGGTTTGGGGGTGGCCTTTCCTTCATATATCCTAAACCTGTAGGTATACCCTGATGCACTCTCACAGCTTATACATCTTCACGCCATACCTTGCCCTCTTACCCGGCAGGTACTCGCGGAATTGAACCCTCCCTTTAAAATGTACCAGGGACTCATCAATAGAAATACACTTCTCGGGGGTGTATGCTTGGGAAAACCGGGCACTGGAACGGTCTAATAGGGGTCTCCGTTTATACAAACGGTCAAAACTGGGGTCATCTCGGGGTGGGCACGGCTCATTATCAGTATAATGTAAGAAGCGAAGTATTGCCTCATTTATTTATTTTTTTAGGTTCCAGTTCAGTTCTGAAGTTGCTTTGAGGGGCCCATATATTAGAAACCCCTATCAAATACCCCATTTTAGAAACTAGACCCCTCAAAGTATTCACAACAGCATTTAGAAAGTTTATGAACCCTTTAGGTGTTTCACAAAAATTTAGAGCAAAGTAGAGGTGAAATTTACATTTTTTTTTTGTCAGAAAATCCTCTTTATACCATTTTTCTTATAACACAAAAGGATTTATCAGTGAAACGCAAATTAATACTTATTGCCCAGATTCTGCAGTTTTGAGAAATATCCCACATGTGGCCCTAGTGCGGTAATGGACTGAAGCACCGGCCTCAGAAGCAAAGGAGCACTTAGTGGATTTTGAAGCCTCTTTTTTATTAGGCACCATGTCCGGTTTGAAGAGGTCTTGTGATGCCAAAACATTGGGAACCCCCCAAAAGTGACCCCAATTTGGAAACTAGACCCCTTGAGGAATCCATTGTAGTTTTCTTGGGGTGCATGCGGCTTTTTGATCAGTTTTTATTCTATTTTTAGGTGGCGTGGTGACTAAAAAACAGCAATTGTACTATTGTTTTTTTTTTCGTTTTTTTTTACAGCGTTCACCGTTCGCTATAAATGACATATTCACTTTATTCTGCGGGGCGATACGATTACGGTGATACCAGATGTTTATAGTTTTTTTTTATGTCTTATGGCGTTTGCACAATAAAATACGTTTTGTAAACAATCATTCACTTTTTGTGTTACCTTATTCTAAGAGCCATAAAGTTTTTATTTTTCAATCAATAAAGCCGTGCGAGGACTTATTTTTTGCGTAACGAACTGTAGTTTCCATCAATACCATTTTTAGGTACATGCGACTTTTTGATCTCTTTTTATTCAATTTTTTGGGAGGTGAAGTGACCAAAGAATTGTGATTGTGGTTCGGTTTATTATTATTTTATTTTACGGCGTTCACCGTGCGGGATAAATAATGAAATAATTTTGTAGTTCAGGCCGTTACGGACGCGGCGATACCAATTATGTATAGTTTATTTGTTTGTTTATATATTTTTATTAATAATAAAGGACTGATAAGGGAAAAAGGGGGATTTTTACTTTTATTACTTTGAAATCTTTTATTTTCTTATTTTTACACATCTTTTTTTTACTTTATTACTTTGTCCCACTAGGGGACATGAGGGCAGGAGGCCCTGATCGCTATTCTAATACACTGCACTACATGCGTAGTGCAGTGTATTAGAACTGTCAGCTACTCACTGACAGCAAGCATAGTGGGTCCTGACGTTGTCAGGACCCACTAGGCTTCCGTCTATGGCATAGCCGGACGCCATTGTTTGGTGTCCGGTTGCCATAGTCACCATCGCCGGCCGCTATCGCGTAGCAGGCCGGCGATGGCAGCTTAACCCCTAAAAAGCCGCGATCTCTATAGAACGCGGCTTTTAAGGGGTTAATCAGCGGGGACACAGCGATCGGTCCCCGCTGTAGGAGCTGTGACAGCTGCTGAACAAGACAGCAGCTGTCACAGCTCCTGTATGTGTCGGGAGGACGGCCGAAACGGCCGTTACTCCCGAGACGTACTATTACGGCATGGAGCGTGAACGATACAGCTGCCATGACGTAATAGTACGTCAAGGAGCGGGAAGGGGTTAAAGAAAGGGAGTGACATGATTTTAATTGCCACTCGGTGGAGACTATTAAGGAGTCCAAATTGAGTGCAGAGTAATCTAATAGATTAAGGGAAATGAGAACCCCAAGGTATTTGAAATTGAGAGGCCAACGGTAAGGGAATAAGATGAGTTTGCCATGAACAGTACCGATGAGAGGCACGGAACATTACCGATATAGAACAATTCACCATTATCCCCGAGAATGCACCAAAAGTCTCAACAAGATCCAGTAGGAAAGCCAAGGAAGGACCAAGGACCATCATCCGCCAGGTAAACTAGGGTATTAGCAAACATGGACAATTAGGGAACCTCTAGAAATGCCCTGTATAGTAGGCGACTGATAAATATCCAAACGCAAAGGGTTCAATGGCAAGGGCAAATAAAATTGGGAATAACGGACAGCCCTTGCAGATACCACACCTACTGTAAGATGAACAACAGACGAAATAAGGCAGTAAATCTAGGGCCAAAGTTCAACTGAGACAGAAGTATCCAGGGGTATTGCTATTCAATATAATTAAAGGCTTTACAAGAGTCAAGAGAGAACAAATCCCATAGAAGGGTCATGATGTGCAGAAGCAGTGTTAAGAAATAGTCTTTGTGGAGGCATGGCCAAATGTCGGGCTGAGCAGACATGCAGGGCAGAGCTCCTGACCCGTTATCATGCTGATTATTCGGCCATCCTGCTTCAGTGCTTGAATATGAGGGAGAGCCTGCTCCCTCTCCGGCAGCCGTTACTCCAGCCAGGAGCGGGACCTCGGCGGTACACGTGGGCCTGGTGTGTTAACGGCTGGCACTTATCAGATGCTGCAAAGAGCTGCCTTCAGGACACGGACATCTGTCCACCCCTGCTGCCTACAGACTGGCCCCATCTTCAGATAGCCGGTGAGGGCTGCGGACTTACGCAAGGCAGTTGGATGACATCATCACCGATGACAGCGCTATCTTAGAAATCTGGACTTGTGGGGCCTAGTCCTGTGAGGTAGGTGGTCAGACTGGCTAATTACTCCTGTGGTCGGTGTGCTGTCTCCTTACCTGGGGGTCCGCCCTGGCCACTACTTCCCCATCTATTACATTTTCTCCTGCTACCCAGATTTTTTCTGTTGCTGTACGGAGACAACATACACAATTAACACGCTTACAAAAAGCTGCAGAAGGGATGTAAATATGTCTTGTTGTATCTGGCCAAGTTGAGAGTTGTGGATGGCTCTGGCACCAGATTTTTCAGTCGCCTGCCGAGGCCTTAGGCCCTATTCACACGTCAGGGTTTCCTGGCCGTCACACGGCCACAGTAGGAACAATAGACCCCCAAATAGGGCTATTCACATGACTGCTTTTTTTGACGGCCCAGGAAATCCGGCCGTCAAAAAATGGGACATGCCCTATTTTCGGATAATACACGGCCATCACTCAAATGTGTTCCAAGCGATGGCCCTGTCTTCTGCCGCTTGCTCTCTCCTCCTACTCCTCACAGTGTGAAGCGCATGTGAGGAGGAGGGTATTTTTTTGCTCCCTGTAGGAGTGGAATCCCCAATCCCCGGCCACAGCTTCTCATGGAGCGGAAACACCAGCAACAGCGCCTTGGATCCCGCTTCAGAAGTCCCTGACGTCACCGTGTCCATATATGGACCGTAATGTCAGGGGCTTCTCCTGGAGCGGAATCCCCAATCCCCGGCCACAGCGTTGCCGAAGCTGTGGCCAGGGATTGGGGATTCCGCTCCTACAGGGAGCAAAAAAAATACCCTCCTCCTCACATGGACTTCGCACTGTGAGGAGGAGGAGAGAGCAAGCAACGGAAGACATGGTCGTCACCGGGAACACATTCCAGTGATGGCCGTGTATTACCCGGCCCCATAGACTTCTATAGGAGCCAGGCGGCCAGGAGAATGGCCGAAAATAGTGTATTTCCCATTTTTTGACGGCCGGGTTTCTCTGGCTGACAAAAAAAAACAAAATCGGTCGTGTGAATAGCCCCATTTGAGGTCTATTGTTCCTACTGCGGCCGTGCGACGGCCTTTTTTTGAACGGCCGTCACATGGACGGGAAACCCCGTCGTGTGAATAGGGCCTTAGCCTGGGTAGAAGCTGCCCCCCCCCCCTGCCTGTGTGAGCTGTTTGCCCGTTTGAGTCTCCCTTGGTTTATTACTCTGATCTTCTCAACTTCATCAAAACGAGTATCCCTTAGCCGACTGCTCGGGGACATCTATATTTTGAGTAGTGGTGAATTTAGGATTTTGACTGATTATATTTTGCATTAACCAATTTTTTCCCTGGTCAGGGTGAGGTCTCGGGACAATGCATATGCGACAATTCGTAGCTTAGTCAGGAACTACTGTTCTTGTTACTTAGTGGGTACAGGTCTGCACTTCCACATTTAACCCATAAGTGACCGCCCATAGCGAGCACCGCATCTCAGTGGTTTTGGAGGGAGCGGGGGCTTCCTCTCACCCCAGCGGTACCCTGCTATACGATCGCAGGGTGCTGGTGTCTTCTATGGCAGCCGAGGCCCTAATGAAGGCTAGAGACATGGCCTAGCAGATGCCTGTCCATTTTGAACGGACAGGCAGTAAAAGTATTGCAGTGTATTATAAAAGCGATCAGATGATCGCATGGTGAAGTCCCCTAGTGATACTAATAAAGTTTAAAAAAGTTTAATAAGATTATAATAAATAAAAATCCAAAGTAAAAACAGAAGAAAAAAAAAACGACTTTTTTCCCCCCTTACAAAATTTTTTTTTGTTATGAAAAAACAAATAAAAAAAAAGAAAAGTTACACATATTCGGTATCTCCGCATCCGTAACGACCCGGACTATAAAGCCATTACATTATTTAACCCTCTCGGCGAACGCCGTAAAAAATAAAGAATTGCAGTTTTCGGTCGTACATACTTCAAAATTGTAGAAATAAAAACAAGTCATCCCGCAAAAAAAAACAAAAAAAAAAACTACCTCATACAGCTGCATCGGCGAAAAAATAAAAAAGCTATGGCTCTTCAAACATGGACACAAATTGACATTTTTTTTTTAAAATCGTGTTTTACTGTATAAAAGTAGTAAAAAAAATCGTAACAACCCACTGGATAAAGTTAGTGTGTTATTTATACCACATGGTAAACGGCGTCAATTTAGGATGCAAAAAAAATTGGTGAAATTGCGTTGTTTCCTTTTTCTATTTCCCCCCCAAGAAAGTTAATAGAAGTTAATCAATAAATTATATATACCCCAAAATGGTGCGGTGTGTGTGTGTTCTTGTCTCTCCCTTCCTGCGTTACCTTGGTCACAGATGATCTCCGTCTATATTGCACTTATCAATTGTACTATGGCGCCCCTTCAGATCTTAAGGTGGAATGTGCACGGCTTAAACTCCAAATTTAAAAGGGCTATTGCTCTTGATTTTGTTAAAAATATTCCCCGGACATAATTTGTTTACAGGAGACTCATTTGACAGGACAAAAAAAAATTCTTGCTCTTAAACAGGCTTGGGTCACCAAAGGTCATTTTGGCCGATACATAATTCTAAATTGTGTACTACATGGGTTTATATGAGGTAAACTTGTATGTTCCTCCTCCCCTGGACCCAGCATTGCTAACATTGGTATCTGGGAAATTGTGAGAGTTCCCTGTGTGTCCAATCATCCGTGTTGGGGATTTTGATGCAGTGCCCGATGCCTCTATGGATCGTACGGGTGATCCTGACTCGGCCTCTGCACATCTTAAAACATGGTCTTTGGCTCTTCATTTTACAGATACATGGAGATGGAAATTCCCTATGGATAAGAAATATACTTATACCGTGATGCATAAAACTTTTTCCAGTATTGATCTAGCCCTGGCATCTCTCGATTTATTGGCAGCAATTTCCTCTATTGACTTTGCCCCTAGGGGGATATGCAACCACTCTGCCCATATTTTAACTTTCTTAGCTGGGCCTACGACCGACTTAAGGTTTGGAGACTTCATCCTGCTTGGTTAACCTCCCCTGTAATGAAGACTGTAGTTTCCAAAGCCCATGATGACTATTGGGCAGTCAATTCCTCCCACCCAGACCCCCTGATTAAATGGGATGCGTATAAAACTACAATGCATTTGTGGCTGGTATAGAAGGGCAAAGCTAGTAAGGCTATACTTATAGCAGATGTGCAGAGGACTGAGCGGGATTATGTTGCGGATCCCCAACACACATCCAAGAGTAAATGGGCGCATGCTCAGAGGGATCTTTTTACCCTTACTACAGAACAAACCAAAAAACGGTTGTTGTGGTTGTCCACTGATGCATGTATATTTGAATTTGGTGACAAAACCGGTAGACTATTAGAGTATTTGACATGTTCTGAACAGCCTTATACTTCCATTCCATCTGGGCTCCAGTTCATAGAAAGGATGCCCTGGAGTTGGAAAAAATACAAAGAAGAGCAACGAAGCTAATAAGGGGCATGGACAATCTAAGTTATGAGGAAAGATTAAAAGAACTAAACCTATTTAGCCTTGAGAAAAGACGACTAAGGGGGGACATGATTAACTTATATAAATATATGAATGGCACATACAAAAAATATGGTGAAATCCTGTTCCATGTAAAACCCCCCTAAAAAAACAAGGGGGCACTCCCTCAGTCTGGAGAAAAAAAGGTTCAACCTGCAGAGATGACAAGCCTTCTTTACTGTGAGAACCGTGAATTTATGGAATAGCCTACCGCAGGAGCTGGTCACAGCAGGGACAGTAGATGGTTTCAAAAAAGGCTTAGAAAATTTCCTAGAACAAAAAAATATTAGCTCCTATGTGTAGACATTTTTTACTTCCCCTTTCCCATCCCTTGGTTGAACTTGATGGACATGTGTCTTTTTTCAACCGTACAAACTATGTAACTATGTTGTACCCTCCGTAATGCCCCTGGGGATGTCAATTGGATTTCCCTTCACTTTTATAGCACCCTTTATAGATTGAAATGTGATGTTTCCCCCTCAGTGATCCAGAGTTTTTGGGAGGGCTTCCTGTATGGCGCCTTTTGACGGCTCAAGCCTCATAACTTGAGGCTCCGATCCCCAAGGAGGATGTTACCAACGCAATTCAGTCTTTTATACCAATCACTAATAAGGCCCAGGGCTGGACGGCTTGATTAGTGATTGGTATAATAGTAGTTGTGACGTTTTAGTACCAAGATTTCTAGAATTATATTCTGCCGTCGTGGAATGGGGGCTTTTGCCTGCCTCTATGCGTGAGGCGCTCAGTGCTCTCTTGCAGAAGCCAGAGAGGCATCCGACTCTTACAGATTCCTACTGTCCCATATCCTTTCTTAAGAGCTATGTAAACCTTTGAAAGGCCCAAAAATTTTTTTTATTAAAAAGGTGTATCTTTTTTGTGCAACTCTGTAAATACTTAAAAAAATGTGTTTTACATTTTTAGATACAGCTGCTCTGTATTCTCTATAAGGAGCAGCTGTATCTAGCTAGCACTATTCACTGAATCAGTCAGTCCCGCGGACCTGACCGGTCCAGTGGTCCCTGACTAAGCTACTCGCTAACACATTGCATAGTCCTGAGGTGCAGCCTCTGCCCAGGCCATGGCCTCAGCTGGGACTGATAAAAATCTGAATGTAGGGACATCTACAACCCCTAATTTTGTAGAATAAAACATGGCATATCTGTACCCCTTCTCCCGTAGGTCCTTGCGAGTCTCTGAATTGGACAAATTATTTCCGAATAGCAACTGAGAAGTCTGGGTAATAGGATACACGTTAAAGGGAATGTGCCGCGAATCTAAAAAAAAATATATATAAGTAACTTGCTTGAATTTTTATCATATTTTTTTTTTTCTTCCACAAAGTGTAAACTATTAAACATTAAATAATAAATTTACATGTTTCCTACGTTGGCCACCAAAGCGAGCACTTTCAAGAATTACAGCACGGTGAATTAGGCAGAAGCAACCTTACTCACAGTTGCTGTAAATGTGGGAGGGAGACTCACCCCCCTCCCTATTTTTGGCTACAAGTCAGGAAAAGGAGTCTTCAAATTGCTAAGCATTGTCCAGCTCCCATTTTTTAAGAGATTGTACAATGTAGCTGGCTGAAGCTAATGAACACACCAGAAGGCAGAGAATGATGAAAGTCAAGAAGGAAGAACCTGTGGTGAATGACTAATCAGTTAACCGGTTCACGGTGTGTATTTTATGCGTTTTTTGCTTGATTAAGCTTCCCATTTAACATGAATGGTAAAGTGTGCTGTGAGTGAACACAACGCGATTTACCATTGATGTTTACGCGAGCGTTGTTAAAAAGAGAGTTGTGTATAAAAAATTAAAAAAGAGGCGGCGTCGGGTCAATTCTTTGGTGCGTAAACCACTCCAAATGTTCCCATTGTCAGTGGGAGTCCTGATCATGCGCCAAAAAATGTGTGAAAAGCGCTCACAAAACACGAAAAACGCCTGCATTTTAAAAAGGGAGAAGACAGAAGTCTGCTGTAGGTGCTAAGGATGCACGATGCATCGAAACTGTTTCGATACTCTGCATCCCCAAACGGTTCGATACCGTTATTTCATGTATTTCGATACTTAGCTGTATGTATGAGAGCGGGGCAGTGGCTGTGTGATACAGTCATTGCCGTGCTCCGGAGTCCTGATGACAAGTGCGCGGGGTCAGGATGATGCGATGCGGCTGGCGCTTTACTAATGAGCGGCGGCACTGAAAACAGAACATGACGGGCACTCTACAAAACACCCCCATGTTCTGTCTTCAGTGCCTGAAACGCCGCATCTCCTCATGCTGACCGCGCACGCACTTCCTGTCATGAGCGGGGAATGACTATTATACAGCCGCAGCACCGCTCTATAACGGCGGAGATCAGAGAAACCTCTCATCCCCGCCGTTATTCCCGTGAATGCTGCGATCACAGCATACTGCAGCATTCAGGGGAAAATGAGAAGGGGGGGGGACGCCCCTTGGATCGCGTCATAGGGAATTCCTGTGACACGATTGAGGGACATACCATATATGGACAGACAGCCCAGGGTTTATTGAAGGACCCCAGGGCTGTCCTATCATATTTCCTGTTAGGGCATACTTGGGTATGTCCTAACAACTGCCTGTGTACTATCAGTACACAGGTTAATGTAGATATATGCCAGTACATTAAAGTTTAAAAAATTAAGTAAAAACATAAAAGTAATGTTCAATTTAAAAAAAATACACATACACCTTTTTTACAATAAACCTTAAAATAAGTCTCAATACATAAAATACACACACATTCAGTATTGGCGCGGCCGTAATAACCTGCACAACTATTTTTTTGCATCATTTATGATGTGTACGCTGTAAAAAAATAAAATGAAAACAGCTTTCTATCACTTATTGTGGGGCACGAGGTGTGATGAATTTAATATCCATGTGCCTCACATTAATAGTTATTGACCCCCATCATGTACATATTAACCCATTATGACTGAGAAACACGATGGGGCTAATTACTATTAATGTGAGGGATGTGGAGATTAAATTCATCATCACACCACGCGCCTCACATCAGAAAACGGAAGAACTTTTCTTTTTTTTTTTATTACGGTTGGCAAAGTATCGAAATCGCAATACTAAACGAAGTACCGGTATCGAAGTCCAAATTCTGGTATCGTGACATCCCTAGTAGGTACGTTATATTATTTTTCATCTTACGAACTTTATTTTTTTATTGTCAAGGTTCTGCCAGACTATTTGGACTACGTCGACCTTCATTTTTTAAACATTTTTTTTAAATAAAATGGTTACCGAGGGTTGTGTGGTGGAGTTTTAATTTCAATAAAAAAATTTTTTCCAAGGGTGTATTCACACGTTTTCGCCATGCGGCCGAAAACCGCATAGAAAAAAATTGTTGTAAAAACGCATGCATTTTTCGATGTGATTTTCAGCCACACGGGAAAACCGCTGCAAAACCACACTGGGTAAATACACTCTTAGGCCCTATTCACACCGTTTTTTGCAGGCGGAAATAAAATCTGCCACTGAATTCCTTCAGGAATTTTGAGGTAGATTTTGAACTGCCTGCACTTTTTTGTCCGTGGTTTTCGTTGCGGTTTTTGCCCACGGCCATTAAATCAAATGCAAGGACGGCGAGTAAAAAACGCCACGAAAAACGCTTGGAAACTAACACCACAGGTTTTTTTCTGCCTTACATTAATTTCAATAGGAGGTCAGAGGTGGAAGCTGCGCCGAGAAAGGACACAATGCTTTTTTTTCCCCCCACCAGCAGCCAAATCCACTTAGGAAGAAGATGCCTCTCCATCACATTGAAACCAATGCGGGGCAATTTTGGGGGTTTTATGGCGCCGATTTCGTTGCGGTTTCCATGGCAAAAATCTGTGTGAACAGGGAGTTATATTTCTGTTTTGTAATACTTTATTAGCACCTTAGTAATGGCTGTTGTCGATTTGACGACGTCCATTACTAAGGCGGGGCTTAGTGCTAGCCAATAAAAAAGGCTAGCACTAACCCCCCCCATTATTACCTGAGTACCCATCGCCACAAGGGGTATAGGGAAGGGCCGGGTATAATACAGAACCTGACCATCTACAGCGATGGTCGTGTACCAGGGCGGCTGCAGACTGTTTTTATTAGGCTAAAAAGGGCCAAAAACAGTGGCCCTTCTCACCCTGGTAATGCTAGCCTGCTGTGTTGTATCTGGCTGGTTATGAAAATGAGGGGGACCCCACGTCATTTTAGTGAATTTATTTTTATTTATTTTTTAAACGACGTGCGGTTCCCCCCCCAATTTGTCATAACCAGCAAGATACAATAATAAAGCAGCCGCAGAATAGCATTACCAGGGTGGGAAGGGCCACGGTTTTTGGCCCACCCGAGCCTCGTAGTACCAGCCTGCGGCCGCCCCAGTACCCGATCACTAAATAAAAAAAATACTTACCCACCTACAGCAGACATCTGTCTTCTCCCCTGTGCCGCAAAATAAACTAGAGGTCAATGAACTGATATAAGAACTAGAGATCCAGCAGAAATATTACTAGTTAATAATTCTGACGCATCATGGAGCTCCCCCCACAAACCTCCCCCACACGAGGCTGCTCAAAAAACAAATCCCACCCAACGCACTGCCACACACTAGAACTATAATATATCAATATATATATATATATATATATATGAGACAGACAGATAGATATAAGACAGACCGCTACGAGACAGACATGCGATAGATAGCTATGAGATAGATGAAAAAGTGTTTTATTATTACTATTGTCCCTCTCCTGAAAGCCTGCCAGGAAAATTAGAAGTTACGGGGGGATTGTAGCGAAGAGGGGTGTGGGGTGCAGCCCAAACATGCAGCCGCGCCACACACAAGCTCCCCTTCCTCCCACACACGCACTCCCGCCACAAACATGCAAAAAAAAATCTCACACGCTCTGCAGCCGGTCCCGAAAATGGGACCGGCTTTCCCCTTATAAACCATCTTCTATGCTGGGAGTCGTTTCGTGAAGAGACACATTCACAGATTAAACTTTTTTTACTTAAATAAAAAAAGAAACATTTGACAAAAAAATAAATAAAAGTTAATATAATATTTTATTAAATGAAAACAAATAAAAAATTAAAAAAGAAAAAGAAAAAGAAAATCATGACACTTTTCCTTTAAGAAGGAGATCCCCCTTTTTTCCTCACAGCCTGGCATCTCTAGCTCAAAAATGCAGCATGTGGGCAAGTAATGCCCCATGAGGTCCTTGAAGAGAAGGAACATGACGTGCCCGTTCTATAGCAAAGGATGAAGAAAAGACTGTTTTGTCCGAAATGGTCTTGAGCCAGAGTTGAAGGAAAGCTACAGGGAGACCGACAAAACGGATATTGTTGAGCGTTATGCGATTTTCAAAGTCATCAGCTCGTTCAACGGAGACCACCACCAGCCTCTGTGTTCAGAAATCTGAGTAGGGATAGGACGCAGTATATTTTCAACATCAGAAATTCTGCGTTCTGTTTTAGTGGTGCGCTCCCTATTTTTTGCATATTATGTCGCAGTATAAAAAAAGTCCTGCCGTAATTCATCCACTGTGGTGACTAGCATGGACTAACAGGAGTTAATGGCAGCTAGTAATTCTGCAGATTTGGAATCCATGTTGGAGGCCGCCGCCAACGGCTCTCAAGGGGAAAGTGGCAGTGGAGGGCTCATAGAACCATCAACCAGAACAGGGACAAGGACGGCACAGGAGAAGTACCCGGAGCCATGGACTGTGCTCTGGAGAATTTCTCAATTTATTTTTTTTACCGCACCAGCCTGTATATCTCAGACAAGACACCAGAGGAGGCATTATTATCTAGGACAGGGGTCTCAAGCACGCGACCCGCATACGGCCCCTGGGGAAGTCATCTGCGGCCCGCGGGACACAGAGCTCCTGTTACATGCTCTGCTCCTGGACTCTGGAATTCCCTGACATCGCTATCCACATATGGACAGCGATGTCTGGGGCTTCCCCAGAGCCAGAGTCCCGTGCAGAGCGCTAGTATCGGCTCTGCTTCGGCACTCTGTGGAATTCCCTGACATCGCTGTCCATATATGGACAGTGTTGTCAGGGTCTTCCCCAAAGCGGAGTCCCAGTGATGTCAGGAGCACAGCTTGAGTCCCAGGAAGAGCCTATTAGCACTCTGCCCGGGATTCCAGCTCTGATGTTGCCCCTGATATCACATTCCCGTCCAGGAGAATCCCCTGACGTCACAGTGTATGGACAGTGACGTTAGGGGCTCCAACAGCAGAGGAATCCCCAGCCAAAGTGTCGGCAACGCTCTGGCTGGGGGTTCCACTCCTAGAGGGGGTGTGTGGCAGCACATCTACAGGGGGCACTGTGGCAGCACATCTACAGGGGGCACTGTGGCAGCACATCTACAGGGGGCACTGTGGCAGCACATCTACAGGGGGCACTGTGGCAGCACATCTACAGAGGGCACTGTGGCAGCACATCTACAGAGGGCACTGTGGCAGCACATCTACAGAGGGCACTGTGGCAGCACATCTACAGAGGGCACTATGGCAGCACATCTACAGAGGGCACTGTGGCAGCACATCTACAGAGGGCACTGTCGGAGCACATCTACAGAGGGCACTGTCGGAGCACATCTACAGAGGGCACTGTCGGAGCACATCTACAGAGGGCACTGTCGGAGCACATCTACAGAGGGCACTGTCGGAGCACATCTACAGAGGGCACTGTCGGAGCACATCTACAGAGGGCACTGTCGGAGCACATCTACAGAGGGCACTGTCGGAGCACATCTACAGAGGGCACTGTCGGAGCACATCTACAGAGGGCACTGTCGGAGCACATCTACAGAGGGCACTGTCGGAGCACATCTACAGAGGGCACTGTGGCAGCACATCTACAGAGGGCACTGTGGCAGCACATCTACAGAGGACATTGTGGCAGCATCTACAAGTGGGTGTGTGGCAGCATCTACAAGTGGGTGTGTGGCAGCATCTACAAGTGGGTGTGTGGCAGCATCTACAAGTGGGTGTGTGGCAGCATCTACAAGTGGGTGTGTGGCAGCATCTACAAGTGGGTGTGTGGCAGCATCTACAAGTGGGTGTGTGGCAGCATCTACAAGTGGGTGTGTGGCAGCATCTACAAGTGGGTGTGTGGCAGCATCTACAAGTGGGTGTGTGGCAGCATCTACAAGTGGGTGTGTGGCAGCATCTACAAGTGGGTGTGTGGCAGCATCTACAAGTGGGTGTGTGGCAGCATCTGCAGAGGACACTTTGGCATTACCTGGGGTATACAGGTGAAGTTGGAAAGAAAAGCCAGCAGCAAGCACAGTATATTGTATATGCAAGTCCAACGCCACAAGTAGAAATAGAGCAAGTAGGCCGCGCACCCTGCATTCTCAGTCAGAAGTAGTTAACATATATATCCATAACCAGGTGAAAAAAAATCAGTCCTCCAAAGCCCACCGGGTCACTGTACGCTTTAAGCAGGAAGAATGAGCCGCTGGGGAGAGGAGAAGCGTCCTTTCACTGGAGAGTACAGGTGGCGAGGCCCCAGGTTCAGCAGACCATGCATAAAGGGAAGTTTTAGTGTACATACACATATGCCTCCCACACTACAGTCAGCTCACATGTCCTGCCGCCTGCCCTGCGGACCTCTTCTCTACGGCTCCACCAACGCTAAGTATCAGTGTAGCCACAGCTACACTTTAACCCGCTCTCTCCCTGTCTGCTCCCGGTGTTAACCGATGCTGCGCCAGAGTCCCTGAGTTAACCCTTGCTGCCCCCCGAGTTAACCCTTGCTGCCCCCCGAGTTAACCCTTGCTGCCCCCCGAGTTAACCCTTGCTGCCCCCCGAGTTAACCCTTGCTGCCCCCCGAGTTAACCCTTGCTGCCCCCCGAGTTAACCCTTGCTGCCCCCCGAGTTAACCCTTGCTGCCCCCCGAGTTAACCCTTGCTGCCCCCCGAGTTAACCCTTGCTGCCCCCCGAGTTAACCCTTGCTGCCCCCCGAGTTAACCCTTGCTGCCCCCCGAGTTAACCCTTGCTGCCCCCCGAGTTAACCCTTGCTGCCCCCCGAGTTAACCCTTGCTGCCCCCCGAGTTAACCCTTGCTGCCCCCCGAGTTAACCCTTGCTGCCCCCGAGTCCCCGTGTTAACCCTTCCTGCCCCCGAGTCCCCGTGTTAACCCTTCCTGCCCCCGAGTCCCCGTGTTAACCCTTCCTGCCCCCGTGTTAACCCTTGCTGACCCCGAGTCCCTGTGTTAACCCTTGCTGACCCTGGGTCCATATTTAACCCTTGTTGACCTCCACATCCACTGGGAACCCTTTCCCTAGTTACACATCCCTGGTTATTCCATTCCCACCTGCCTGCACGTTCCCATTGTTAACTCATTACTTGACTCCCCTGGTAACCCTTTCCTCCACCTCTCTTGTTAACCCTTAGTGGACAGGGACAGTTATTTAGGAGGGAGTGGGACAGAAATAGTGTGTGTGTGTGTGAGAACTACAAGTAACTTATGTGTATGAATTGTAACGCAACGTATATTTAGGTAAGTGGGCGGTGGTATAGATTAGGAATGTGATATCTTGTTTATACTCTAGCAAGTGAAGAAAGTTTGCTCAGGCAGATAGCGCGCACGCGCGCCCCCCCCCCCCCCCCAGACAAAGGTGATTTTTACTAAATGCAAACAGAAATTGAACAGCAAACCTGGACATGGGGTAATTTATTAACTTCTCTGGGCCAGTTTTCTGGCGTAGAGAAGTCGCAACTTGTATTAAAAGTTTCGTCTTTTCTGCCGCTTCCGCTGCTCGCATCGCTTTTCTGAAAAGTGGGTTAAACTTTAATGAAAATTGCGGGGCCAATATAGAATCCAGTGTAAATTATGACTCAAGTCTACAACAGCTCATGGCTGGCGTGGATTCCACTTTCTGGCATAGGGACGACAAGAGATGCACTTAATTAAGAGGCGTGTGCATTGGGCGCATTTTACTCCAACTTTCTTTATATTAATACTGACCTATGAAATGCCAGTTATAATAAATTCCCCGTTTTCCCACAAGTCAAACTCACCATCATCGTCTTCATCATCATCTGCTGCATTAATCACGACAGGTGGATGTGTAGGGCTTGGAACGTTCTCTGAAGCCTCAATTTTCTTTATACCACGTAGCTGTGGTGTGGGGACCACAGAAAGCTTGGTTGGAGCCGGCGATGGTAGAGAGGTCTGCACATCTGGCTTACATGATTCAGGCTTTATCAATTGTGCTATGGAAGAATATTTAGATTGCATCAGGTCAACTGCAAAACACGAGCAGATGGAAGATCATTTATCTAGAAAGGATTGTTGAATTTCTAAAACATTTACCTTTATTTGGAGGAAAGAATGCTCCATCCACAAATCTCCCCTTTGTGTGATGAAAAGCACAGTTTGCCTTCTGACAACCAGAGATCTGGTTTTCCCAGTAACAGGGTATCTCACTGCGTTTTTTCTGTAAAAACCATATTAAAAATAGTGAAAATAAAAGCATACCTTTATATAAAATATAAACAGGGCTAGATGAAACCCAGTCGCCAGGACAGCTGAGAAAATACATGACTAGTGCACAAAGCATTTAAGTTACAAAGTTCTGTCTGCCTCCAGCTGTCAGTATGTTTGCTGCATACGCATTTATATTACTCCCCCTTGAGTTCAAAGGGAGCTTTATACAACTGAATGCAGCGAGTGCCCACTTGTGGCTACAAGCATAATTTTATCTTAAAGTGTTGTCCCACAACAACTAATCACCTATCCACAGGATAGCCAATATGGGGGACTCTCATGAATGATGAGAACAGGGGTCCCGAGTTCCCTGTTTAAAGAGGCTCTGTCACCAGATTATAAATGCCCTATCTCCTACATAATCTGATTTGTGCTGTAATGGAGATTACAGCAGTGGTTTTTATTTTGAAAAACTATCATTTTTGAGCAAGTTATGAGCTAGTTTAGATTTATGCTAATGCTTTCTCAATGGACAACTGGGCGTGTTTTTACTTTTTACCAACTGGGTGTTGTACAGGGGAGTGTATGAGGCTGACCAGTGTCCTACACTTCTCATTGTTCCAGCCCAGCATGATCCACAGCACAGTGTGATTGTGCAGTGAAAGAAGCTGGGCTGGAACAATGAGAAGTGTATGACGCTGATTAGTCACTGATTGGTCAGCGTCATACACTCCTCTGTACAACACCCAGTTGGTAAAAAGTAAAAACACGCCCAGTTGTCCATTGAGAAACTCATTAGTATAAATCTAAATTAGCTCATAACTTGCTCAAAAAGGATCGTTTTTCAAAATAAAAACCACTGCTGTTATCTACATTCCAGCGCCAATCAGATTATGTAGGAGATAGGGCACTTATAATCTGGTGACAGACTCTCTTTAAAGGGGAGCGGCGGTCAAGCACGCGCGTGTGCTGCTGCTCTATTTATTCTCTATGGAACTGACTGTGATAGTCAACTGCTGTACTAGCTTTCCATTCCAACAGGGGACGCCTACTCTCGTGATCGGTGGAACCCCCATCTATCAAACACTTATAAACTATTCTGTGGATAGGTCATTAGTTATGGTGGGACAACCCCTTTACTCCATTGCCGCTACAGTCAGTTTTCACTTCCTGATAGCCTTATTTTTCAAATCTGACATGTCTCACTTTATGCGATAATAACTTTGTAGTGCTTTTACCTATTCAAGCGATTCGGAGATTGTTTTCTCATGACACATTATAACTTTAGCAGCTCATATTTTTAAGAAGATTCAGAAAACTTATTTCAGTCCTTAGCTGGCTTTGAGGGGTCTATAGGTCAGAAGCCCCCTGTGAATCACTAACATTTTAAAAACTGCACCCCTCAAAGTATTCAAAACAGCATTTTGGAGGTTTCTTAACCCTTTAGGCATTTCACAGGAATGAAAGCAAAGTGGAGGTGAAATGTCAAGTTTTTAGAAATAAAATATGTGGCCCTGGTGTGCTACTTGACTGCAACACAGGCCTGAAATGAAGAAGCTCCTTGTGGATTTTGGTGCCTTCTGTTTATTAGAAGATATTTTGGGCACCATGTCACATTTGAAGAGATCTTGTAGTGCCAAAACATAGGAAACACCCTCAAAAATACACCATTTTGGAAACTACACCCGAAAGAAATTTATCAACTGACACCTCGTGTTTCATAGATTTTATTAGAATTGCGTCATGAATTGTTTTTCTATTTTTTACCAATAAGATGTAGATTATGTTCAAAATGTTTGATTTTCACAAGGAATAAAAGGAGAAAAACGACACCAGCATTTGTAAAGTAATTAATCCAGAGTACGGAAATACCACATATGTGGTCATAAACGGCTGTTTGGACACACAGCAGTGCTCAGAAGGGAAAGAGCGCCATTTGGCTTTTAAGACGTAGATTCTGCGGAAATTATTTGCGGATGCCATGTCACATTTGCTGAGCTCCTGAGGTACCAGTACAATGGAAAGCCCTAAAAAGTGACTCCATTTGGGAAACTACACCAATTGAGAAATTGATTTAGGGTTTATATATAGTGAGCATTTTGACCCACAGGTTATTTTCTGAATTAGAATTGGGTGTGAATTATAAGTGAAAAATATATTTTTTTCTAAAAAGATGTAGTTTTAACGAAAAAAAAATTAATTTGTACAAGGGGAAAAAAAAAAAGAAAGCCCCCAACATCTGAAAAGAAATTTCTCCCTTATACAGCAAAAATGTGGCCATAAACTGCTGTTTAGGCACATGGCAGGGCTCAAAAGCAAAGTAGTGCCATTTGACTTTTGAAACAAAGATTTTGCTGAAATGATTTGCGGACGCCATGTCACATTTGCAAAACCCCTGATGTACCAAAAAAAAAAGTGACCCCATTTTAGAAACTACACCCCTCATGGCATTGATCTAGGGATGTAGTGAGCACATTGACCCCACATGTGTAAATTAGTGTGCAGTGGATGCTGCAGAGTGAAAATTGCAATTTTTCAATAGATATGCCATTTCAGTGACCAATCTGTTGTGTCCAGCTTGTGCCACCATGAAAAGACAGCTCTCTAATAATTATTATGCGGTGTTTCCTGGTTTTATAAAACACCCCACGTGGCCCTAATCTTTTGCCTGGACGGGATAAAAAGAAGAAACGAAGGGTATTTTCCAGGCGCTGCCGATGGGAATGTCATCCGTGATGAATACGATCCATTTGTCTCATGGATGGAGACAAGGCGAGTAGTTGAAAGGTTTATTGGTGCAGGTATATAAAACAACAGCAGACCGTTTAACAGCGGACTGTTTCGAAACCGGACCGGTTTCTTCCTCAGGTAGAATACAAATGAATAGGTGGGTGGGGTGTCGGTTAAATAAAGGTCGGTTTGAGGTAAAAACTACCGGGTCAGGTATACAGGTCAAATCTGGTAAACATACATATAAATACAATACAAATAATTGTACGAATAATTACAAACCGTTAGATAAAAATGTGTCTGTGTGGTGTTTAAAAATTTATTTGACTTCCAATAAATAGCGATTAAGATTTTATTATTTTAGTTAAAAAAGGTTATCTTAAGAAATGTGTGTGTGTGTTGGTAAAAAGATCTATAAAAATATCTATGATAAAAATCTTATTATATTAATGGTTTAAGAGAATATCTGTGGTGTACAGTCTTATTTATTTAGCATCCGCGATTGTCATAGAAAAAACTCAGCATACAAATGAAGTATCATCCTATTTTTCAATTATTGTTGGAATTGTACTGAAGTCTAAATTCCACTTGGCTCATTTTGTTTTATTCTTAAATGTCTTACATAGGTTCGTTGGTATTAGGCTGAGAAGACTGATTTAATGTTTTTTTTTATATGTTATATATACATAGATATCTATATATATATCTATATATATATATATATATATATATATATATATATATATACATATATATACACACGCTTTCACTATAAATATGCTTTTTTCGGAACAGATGATATTAAATGTACTAATTCTTTCTAAACAAATCTCAGTCTTACTTTCAAGACTGTTTCAGTATTTCTTCGAAACGGAGTGGTCATATTTTGTATCTTTTATTGTGAGAAATGCATGTTTTCTTTTTTCATGCAGTCTCTGGCGGTTATTAAAAGATATTGTTGTATATAACGAATTTATCAGCTATCTATGTCTAATGGACCCCATCTTGAATAAATTTGTTTCATTAAATTATTGTCTCTGTGATTTCATTGAGACCTTCTGGTTTTAAGGTCTTAAAGAGGCTCTGTCACCAGACTCTCAAACCCTTATCTCCTATTGCATGTGATCGGCGCTGCAATGTAGATAACAGTAAAGTTTTTTTGTTTTTTTTTAAACGTTCATTTTTGGCCAAGTTATGAGCTAGTGTGTGTGTGTGTGTGTGTGTGTGTGTGTGTGTGTGTGTGTGTGTGTGTGTGTGTGTGTGTGTGTGTGTGTGTGTGTGTGTGTGTGTGTGTGTGTGTGTGTGTGTGTATGTGTGTGTGTGTGTAACATAAAAAAAAAAACATTAAATCAGTCTTCTCAGCCTAATACCAACGAACCTATATAAGAAATTTAAGAATAAAATGAGCCAAGTGGAATTTAGACTTCAGTACAATTCCAACAATAATTGAAAAATAGGATGATACTTCATTTGTATGCTGAGTTTTTTCTATGACAATCGCGGATGCTAAATAAATAAGACTGTACACCACAGATATTCTCTTAAACCATTAATATAATAAGATTTTTATCATAGATATTTTTATAGATCTTTTTACCAACACACACACACACATTTCTTAACCCCTTCCCGCATTTGGGCGTAACTGTACATCCGAAAACCAAGTGAGTTCCCGCATTCGGGCGTACAGTTACGCCCTGCAGATAAAGCGAGCACAGGAGCTGTGCATGCTTTATCTTCAGCGGCTGTCAGCTGTTATACACAGCTGACATGCCGCTGCAATGGCTGTTACCGCCGATCGCAGCCATTTAACCCCTTCAATGCGGCTGTCAATGACGTCCGCCGCATTGAAGTGGTTGATAGAGGGAGGGAGCTCCCTCTGTAACCCCCGGGCCCCCCGCGATGGATCGCGGGTGGCGATTGTTGCTATGGCAACCAGGAAGCCGTTACTAGGCTTCCTGGTTGCCCAGGTACGGTAGCCTATTAGGTCCTGCCCGAGGCAGGACCTAATATGCTAACTGTCAAATGAAAAATGACAGTTACGATGCACTGCACTACATAAGTAGCGCAGTGTATTGTACCGGGGATCAGAAGACCAGATCTTCAAGTCCCCAGGTCAGTGTAAAAGAAAAAGTAAAAAATGTAAAAAAAAAATGTGAACGAAAAATAAATAAATAAAAGTTAATAAATAAATAATGAAAACAACACTTGCCCTGTTTCCCTGATCAACTCCTTTATTATTAGAAAAAAAATTAAAATATGAAAAAAAACTATACATAATAGGTATCGCCGCGTTCGGAACGGCCTGATCTATAAAAATATCACATTATTTTTATTCTTTAATAAAAAACAATGACAGCATTTTATTTTTTGGTCGTCTTGTCTCAAAAAAAATGTAATAAAGAGTGATCAAAAAGTTGCAAGTAACCTAAAAATGGTAGCAATAGAAACTACAGTTTGTCACGCATAAAACAAGCCGTCCCGCAGCGATATAAACTAAAAAATAAAAAAGTTATGGCTGTCAGAAAATGGCGACACTAAAACACGATTTCTTTTTAGAAAAGAGTATTTTTATTGTGGGAACGTAGTGAAACGTAAAAAAACGATATCAATTTGGTGTCGCTGTAATCGTCTCGCCCCGCAGAATAAAGTTAACATGTTGTTTATACGGCATGGTGAACACTAAAAAAAATTTAAAAAAAGACACGTGCTGGAATGACTGTTTTTTGGTTTCCTCATCTCCCCAAAAATGGAATAAATAGTGATAAAAAAAATAAATCGCATGTACCACACAATGGAACCAATAAAAATTACATCTCTTTCCACAAAAAACGTGCCCTCACACAGCTCCGTCACCGGAAAAATAACACGTTATGACTCTCAAAACGCAATGATGCAAAATGATTCTAAATGACGGCCCAGACTCATTTTTAGGTCCAGTAGAATTTCACTAAATACCCCACATTGTCATTTGCTGGACCCCACAGGTGGGCCCTGTAGATGCAGCGGAGATGAGGAAACTTTAGGGCCTTGTGCGGCTTATAGGGCAAGTGAAGAATTCAAAGATTAGGCAATACTGGAGCGCAGATATTTTGTATAATACCCAATTATCCCGGCCTGTGTATAAAGGATTGGTTCAAAGCGTACCACACCAATCCATGGATTATTCATTCACCCCATTATTACATCATCCTATTTATGACCTGTTGCACTCTGCCCAGCTTACATATACCCTGATGTACTCCGCCCAGCTTACATATACCCTGATGTACTCCGCCTAGCTTACATATGCCTTGATGCACTCCGCCAAGTTTACATATACCCTGATGTACTCCGCCTAGCTTACATATGCCTTGATGCACTCCGCCAAGCTTTCATATACCCTGATGTACTGCGCCCAGCTTACATATACCCTGATGTACTTCGCGCAGCTTACATATACCCTGATGTACTCCGCACAGCTTACATATACCCTGATGTACTCCGCACAGCTTACATATACCCTGATGTACTCCACACAGCTTACATATATCCTGATGTACTCCGCACAGCTTACATATATCCTGATGTACTCCGCACAGGTTACATATATCCTGATGTACTACGCACAGCTTACATATATCCTGATGTACTCCACAGTTTACATATACCCTGATATACTCCGCACAGCTTACATATATCCTGATGTACCCGCACATATTACATATATCCTGATTTACTCCTCACAGCTTACATATGCCCTGATACCACATATGGGGTATTCTGGAGAACCCACTTAACAATTTATGGGATGTGTGTCTACGGTGGTACAAGCTGGGCACAACTCATTGGCCACTGAAATAGCATATCTGTGGAAAACAGCAATTTTCAATCTGCAACATCTATTGTTTACTCATTTTTGCAAAACACTTGTGCGGTCAAAATGCTCACTACACCCCTAGATCAATTCTTTGAGGGATCTAGTTTCCAAAACGGGGTAATTTTTCTGGAGTACCACTGTACTGGTACTATAGCTCAATGCAACAGAGTGTCAAAAAACGAATCTTATAAAATCTCCACTCCAAATACTAAATGGCGCTCCTTCCCTTTAGAGCCTAGCTGTGTGTCCAAATAGCAGTTTATGACCACGTGTGAGGTATTTCCCTACTCTGAAGAAGTTGCTTTACAAATGTTACGGTGCTTTTTCTCCTTTATTTGTTGAGAAAATGAAACATTTTTACCTAAAGCTATGTCTTAGTGGAAAAAAATGAAATTTTTCATGTTTACTGCCCAATTCTAATGAAATCTATGAAACACCTGGGGGGGGGGGGTCAAAATACTCACTACACCCCTAGTTGAATTCCTCTAGGGGTTTAGTTTCCCAAACTGAGTCACTTTTGGGGGGTTTCCACTGAACTGGTACCTTTAGGAGCTTTACAAATGCGACATGGTGCCGAGAAATCAAACCAGCAAAATCTCTACTTCAAAAGCTAAATGGCGTGCCTTCCCTTCAGAGTCCTGCCGCTTGCCCAAACAGCAGTTTATGACCACATGTTGGGTATTTCTGTACTCTGGAGAAGTTGCTTTACAAATGTTGGGGTGCTTTTCCTCATTTATTTGTTGAAAAAAAAAATAATTTTGAGGTAAAGCTACATCTTATTGGAAAATAATGTAATTTTTCATTTTCACTGCCCAATACTAATGAAATCTATGAAACACCTGTGGGGTCAAAATGCTCACTACACCCCTAGATGAATTCCTCAAAGGGTATAGTTTCCCAAATGGAGTCACCTCTTCTAACCTGACATGGCGCCTGAAATATAATTTAAGAAAAGGAAGATCCAAAAATCCTCTAGGTGCTCCTTTGCTTCGGAGGCCGTTGTTTCAGTCCAGTAGCGCACAAGGGCCACATGTGGGATATTTCTAAAAACTTCAGAATCAGGGCAATAAATATTCAGTTGTGTTTCTCTGGTAAAAACTTTCAGTATTACAGGAAAAATGGATTAAAATGGAATTTCTGCAAAAAAAAAAATGAAATTTGCAAATTTCCCTTCCACTTTGCTTTAATTCCTGTGAAACGCATAAAGGGTTAAGAAACTTTCTAAATGCTGTTTTGAGTACTTTAAGGGGTGCAGTTTTTAAAATGGGGTGATTTGTGGGGGTTCTTAATATATAAGGCCCTCAAAGCCACTTCAGAACTGAACAGGTCCCTAAAAAAATAGGCTTTTGAAATTTTCTTGAAAATGTGAGAAATTGCTGCTAAACTTATAAGCCTTGTAAGGTCCTAAAAAAATAAAAGGATGTTCAAAAAACGATGCCAATCTAAAGTAGACATATGGGAAATGTTAGCTAGTAACTATTTTGTGTGGTATAACCATCTGTCTTACAAGCAGATACATTTGAATTTAGAAAATGCTAATTTTTTGCAAATTTTCTCTAAATTTTGGAGTTTTTCACACAAAAACATTGAATATATCGACCAAATTTTTTCACTAACTTAAAGTACAATATGTCACGAGAAAACAATCTCAGAATCACTTGGATAGGTAAAAGCATTCCAGAGTTATTACCACATAAAGTGACGTGTCAGATTTAAAAAATGAGGCTGTGTCATAAGGTCCATGAGTGACTTTCCTTAAGGGGTTAAAGGACCAGTGTCACGAAAAAAAATTTTTTTAGATCAATTTGATTTTAGTGTTTTATAAAACATTTTTTTATTTGTGTGTTTGTGTTTTACTTTTTTTTATTTTTTCTACCCTATGGGGGCTGCCATTTTTCTTCCATCTCTGTATGTGTCGATTAACGACACATACAGACATGGAATACGGCACATACAGTCCCATAGTGAATGCGAACGGGGCCCGTTCCATCCACTATGCTGTACGCCGTCTGTGTGGGAACGGCGCATGCGCCGCTCCCACACAGTCCAAGTTGAACTGTGCGACGTCCGGCGCCATTTTCCTGTGGACCGGAAGTCGCGGCCGGACAGTAAGATTACTACTTCCGGTCGCGGCTTCCGGACTTGTGCACTTGGAGCGGAGGTAGCAGACGGAGCGGACGGACCGGAGGGAGCGGCAGCGGCTGGCGCAGGTAAGTTATTTCTGTGTATGTAAGTGTTTTACTGTGTGTTTACTACTGTATGTAAACCTACTACACTGTGTGTTAGCTCAAAAAATGGCGACACACAGTGTAGGAGGTTTGACCATTCAATCCCGTCGTTTCTCCCAGCACTAGCCAGGATAAAGGAGGGGGGATTCTGAGAGCTCTCTAGAGCGAGTGAGTTTTCTCAAATTTTGCAGCATAAAGCAATGTGGTTACTTTACCACATGCAACACTGCAATTTTGGGAATTGCTCCATCTAGTGACCAGCGCTGGGAAATATTATAAATTAGAATCTAATTTATAATATTTCCTGACTCGTGAAAAAAATTAGAACAATGTTTAATCACCTATACACTAATTGTTTAACTAAAAAAATACATTTTTTTCTAGCGACAATTTCCCTTTAAGATAACATTTTTTAACTAAAATAATAAAATCTTAATCACTATTTATTATATAACAATTGGAAGTCAAATAAATTTTTAAACACCACACAGACACATTTTAATCTAACGGTTGTAATTATTCGTACAATTATTTGTATTGTATTTATATGTATGTTTACCAGATTTGACCTGTATACCTGACCCGGTAGTTTTTACCTCAAACCGACCTTTAACTCGGTTATTTAACCGACACCCCACCCACCTATTCATTTGTATTCTACCTGAGGAAGAAACCGGTCCGGTTTCGAAACAGTCCGCTGTTAAACAGTCTGCTGTTGTTTTATATACCTGCACCAATAAACCTTTCAACTACTCACCTTGTCTCCATCCATGAGACAAATGGATCGTATTCATCACGGATGACATTCCCATCGGCAGCGCCTGGAAAATACCCGTTCGTTCTTCTTTTTATCCCGTCCATATCAGTATTGAGACTTCTTGTCAAGCTCTCAAACCGGGTCCTGGGCTGCAACCGAACTTCATTACCACTATACAGTCGAGGTATCTTGGATTCTGCTCCACTGGATGTTATGCTCCTAGCATAACCGCACAAGGTTAGCATCACTTGCACTCTGCTCACACCCGTATACACAGTTTCATGCACTATTGTGCGCTTTGTTGTTTTTTCTGTCATTGTCTAATCTTTTGCCTGGGCATACGACAGGGCTCGGGAGTGAATGAGCACCATGTGCGTTTGCGGCCTAATTTGGCGTTTTACACAGCAATGGTTCACAATTGCAGAGGCTCTGCGGTCAAATAATAACCCCCTGAGAAATTACCCCATTTTGGAAACTACACCCCTAAAAGCATTTATCAAGAAATGTAGTGAGTGTTCAACCCTACAACTGATTTTCAGAAATGAATGCGCTTTGGAGGATACCAAGTAAAAATTGCAATTTTTCAACTGATATGCCGTTTCAGTGCACAATTTCTTGTGCCACTGGAGAATTGTACCCCATAAATTGTAAATGGAAAGGTATCATACATTTAATTTTTTCCCTATTTTATGTGTTTTTATTTTTTTAAATGTCAGATTTAAATAAATTTGATTTTTTTAAAACATTTTTATTAATACTTTCTTATTATTATGGGGGCTGCTATTTTTTTAATGTGTATATGTGCCTCTTCACAACACATACACAGATGCTATATGGCAGCTACAGGGCATAGGAGAGTAGGGTCGGGAGCTGACCCCAACTCCTGTGCTTCTACCGTTCTGACTGAACTGTGCATGCTCTCTGGCATGCGCATTTTACAGCGGTGTGGTGGAGCTCCATGATGCGCCAGAATTAATAACTATTTATATTTCTGGTGCATTTCTTGGTCCCATGCGCCACAATAGTAACTACAGTTCATTGACCTCTAGTTTCTATTGCGGCACAGGGGAGGAGACAGAAGTCTGCTGTAGGTTTGTATAAGATTTTTTATTTTTCATATTACTAACTTTATTTTTTCTTGTTTTGCAGATTCCGCTGGACCTATTGGACTTCGTTTTAGATTCGGTGGACTACTGCGATGATCCAGTTTTTTTCTGTTTGTTTTTTTAAATAAATAAAATGATTAACGAGGGTCTTGTGGGGATCTCGTTTCAATAAAAAAATATTTTCTTATGCCTCTGTTTTTTAATATTTTATTAGCGCCTTAGTAATGGCAGTGGTCTGTTGGACAGCGTCCATCACTAAGGCTTAGGGTATGTTCACACGGCCTATTTACGGATGTAATTCGGGCGTTTTAAACCCCGAATTACGTCCGAAATTACGGCTTGAAAGCGTTGACAAACATCTGCCCATTGAAAGCAATGGGCTGACATTTGTCTGTTCACACGAGGCGTATATTTACACGTCGCTATCAAAAGACGGCGCGTAAATAGACGCCCGCACCAAAGAAGTGTCATGTCACTTCTTCAGACGTAAATGGAGCCGTTTTCCATGGACTCCATGGAAAACCAGCTCCAGTTACGAACGTAATGGACGCGGCGTTCAAGCGCCTGCACATGCCGTTACGGCTGAAATGACGGGGCTGTTTTCTCCTGGAACCAGCCCCGTAATTTCGGCCGTTACGGAGGCTGCCGTGTGAACATAGCCTTAGCGTTAGTGCTAGCCTTTTTACGGTCTAACCCCCCCCCCCCCCATTATTATTCCGGTACATACCGCCACCAGGAGAACCTGGAAGAGATGGGTACAATCCAGGAGTGAAAATCAGGCACTGGGGCAGCCACAGGCTGGTATTATAAGGCCGTGAAGGGCCAAAAGACATGGCCCGTCCCACCCTTGTAATGCTAGGCTGCTTTATTGTATCTGGCGGATTATGAAAGGGGGGGGGGGGGCACGTCGTTTTTTTTGTTTTGTTTTTTTAAATTGACAAAAACTACACGGCTTTTTTATGGCTCTCAGAATGTGGTGAAACAAAATAAAAAAATAATTTTTAATAAATCGTTTTTGCTTTGTAAAAGTAGCAAAACATAAAAAAAAACTATATAAATTTGGTATCACCGTAATCGTATTGTCGTTTTTACCGAACAGTGGAAGCTATAAAAACGAAATCCAAAAATCAGTGGAGGAATGTTAGTTTTTTTTTTTTTCCAATTTTAGCCGGAAAATAAATTTTTTCCAGTTTCCCTGTACATCATTAAATGGTACTTTAAATGGTGCCAATAGAAACTACAACTCCTCCTGCAAAAAATAAGCCCTCACACCCCTCTATTGACAGAAAAAAAACAATAGAAAAAACAGTTGGCTCCTGGAAGGCGGGGAGTAAATAACAAAAATTAAAAAGCAAAAAATGGCTCATTCCAGAAAGGGTTAATTAATTTCTAATGAAAAAACACATGGGGGTTTGTTTTACGACTTGACCTCAGAGCCCTGCAATTCTGGGTCAATACCGTGAAAATTACCAAAATAGGCCTCAAATGCGCATGGTGCTCTTCACTTCTGAGCCCTTTCATATGTCCAGGCAAATGATAAATGCCTTGAGGGGTGTAGTTTCCAAAATGGGGTCACTTTTTGGGGGCTTCCACTGTACTCTGGTACCTAAGGGGTTTAGCAAATGAGACATGGCGCCCAAAAAAAAAAGTTAATTCTTACCAAAGAAAAACTGTGGGGTCAAAAACGTCTCTTAAATTGCTCAAGTGTTGCCAAAATAAAGTACAGACGGAAAAATATATTTAATAAAAAAAATGTGTACAATATGTATGTACATGTGACATATTGCAGTTCATTTACGCAAATCTACTTTTAGCACCTAAATAAAAAGTACATGTGACGAAAAACCAATATCAGAATTACTTGGATATGCAAAACTTTTTGAAAAATCTGGCTTGGTAATTAAGGGGTTAAAGGAGTTTCATTTAATTGATTTCACTTAATGTGTAAGGCTTCGTTCACATCTGCGTTGGGGTCCCGTTCTGACGTTCCGTCGGAGGTTTCCGTCAGAACGGGACCCTGAGCAGAGACACAAACTGACACCGACCGAAACCAGAAGTTTCCGTTTCCATCACCATTGATTTCAGTGGTGACGGATCCGATGCCCATGGTTTCCGTTAGTGTCTGCTGTGCACCGAACCCGTCGTTTTGGTGGAAGCGATAGCACTACGCTATTGCTTCTGGCAACGACGGTCTGGTGTACAACAGACACAAACGGAAACCATGGGCACCGGATCCGTCACCATTGAAATCAACGGTGATGGAAACAGACACCTCTGGTTTCCGTCGGTGTCAGTTTGTGTCTCTGCTCAGGGTCCCGTTTTGACGGAAACCTCCGACGGAACGTCAGAACGGGACCCCAACGCAGATGTGAACGAAACCTCATCTATACATTGTACATCATGCAGTGAGAAACGTAACTATTTCTAAGGGTGCAAAAGGTGTGATAATGAATATTCCAAAGAGTACATTATTTATAGGAACGGTCATATTTTTAGATATTATTACATATATTTAACATAACACAATACAGACCAGAAGTAAATCCAATCAGCAACGCAAAATAATTCCACATTTAGCCATTACTTATCGATTTTTAGCACTTACATCAATTTCCATATGGCGAAACTTGCAGATCTGGCGAAAACACCGCCCTTCCTGCCACAAACTGCAAACCATTTCATTTCCTAAGGCCGCCTCACAGTGGCGGAAAGCACAACTGTCTCCCTGTGGAAATGGGAAAAAAAACGATTGATCTAATGATGAAAAGAAAGGAATGCGTAAATTATGTTCACACAAAGTGGATACGCTGCAAATTTTCTGTCCGGGTTTTCAGGCAGAAAATCTACAGCGCATTAAAGTAGCAGCAAAGTAGATGAGATTTATTTAAAGAGGCTCTGTCACCAGATTATAAATGCCCTATCTCCTACATAATCTGATTGGCGCTGTAATGTAGATAACAACAGTTGTTTTTATTTTGAAAAACTATCATTTTTGAGCACGTTATGAGCAATTTTAGATTTATGCTAATTAGTTTCTTAATAGACAACTGGGCGTGTTTTTACTTTTTACCAACTGGGCGTTGTGAAAAGAAGTGTATGACGCTGACCAATCAGTGACAAATCAGCATGATACACTTCTCATTGTTCCAGCCCAGCTTCTTTCACTGCACACACTGTAACAATGGGCTGGAACAATGAGAAGTGTATGACGCTGATTGGTCACCGATTGGTCAGCGTCATACACTCCTCTGTACAAAACCCAGTTGGTCAAAAGTAAAAACACGCCCAGTATTAAGAAACTAATTCGCATAAATCTAAAATTGCTCATAACTTGCTCAAAAATTATAGTTTTTCAAAATAAAATCCACTGCTGTTATCTACATTACAGCGCCAATCACATTATGTAGGAAATAGGGCACTTATAATCTGGTGACAGAGCCTCTTTAAAGAGGCTCTGTCACCAGATTTTGCAACCCCCTATCTGCTATTGCAGCAGATAGGCGCTGCAATGTAGATTACAGTAAAGTTTTTATTTTTTTTAAAACGAGCATTTTTGGCCAAGTTATAACCATTTTTGTAGTTATGCAAATGAGGCTTGCAAAAGTCCAAGTGGGTGTGTTTAAAAGTAAAAGTCCAAGTGGGTGTGTATTAGGTGCGTACATCGGGGCGTTTTTAATACTTTTACTAGCTGGGCGCTCTGATGAGAAGTATCATCCACTTCTCTTCACAACGCCCAGCTTCTGGCAGTGCAGACACAGCGTGTTCTCGAGAGATCACGCTGTGACGTCACTCACAGGTCCTGCATCGTGTCAGACGAGCGAGGACACATCGGCACCAGAGGCTACAGATGATTCTGCAGCAGCATCGGCGTTTGCAGGTAAGTCGATGTAGCTACTTACCTGCAAATGCTGATGCTGCTGCAGAATCAACTGTAGCCTCTGGTGTCGACACTATGCAGGACCTGTGAGTGACGTCACAGATCTGCACTGCCAGAAGCTGGGCGTTCTGAAGAGAAGTGGATGATACTTCTCATCAGAGCGCCCAGCTAGTAAAAGTAGTAAACACGCCCCGATGTACACACATAATACACGCCCAGTTGTACTTTTGCAAGCCTCATTTGCATAAATACAAAAATGGTCATAACTTGGCCAAAAATGCTCGTTTTTTAAAAATAAAAACGTTTCTGAAATCTACATTGCAGCGCCGATCTGCTGCAATAGGAGATAGGGGTTGCAAAATCTGGTGACAGAGCCTCTTTAAAGAGCCTCTGTCACTAGTTAAGTAATGCCCTATCTCCTAACTAATCTAATAGGCGCTGTCACACTGATAATACTAGTGAAAATTGTGTCTCAAAGCATTTATTATTTTAAAAGTGATGAGCTTTTTCCTAAATATGTAAATGAGCCTTTATTAAACCACTGGTAGGTCATAGCAGCGATTCTCCTAAGGTGGAGATACCTCCCAGGCAATGACGCTGTACAATCAGAATGAAGCTTCTTCACACAGTGTGAAAACTAAAGCTGGAGGGAAGAAAAAACACATTTAAAAAAAGCCATATCTCGGGCTGTGGACCACCTAGAACAGCAGTTCTGGTGGCATATGAAAGAGGAGATTCTTGAAGAGGCTCTGTCACCAGATTTTCCAACCCCTATCTCCTATTGCAGCAGATCGGCGCTGCAATGTAGATTACAGTAACTTTTTTTTTCTTTTCAAAAATGAGCATTTTTGGCCAAGTTATGACCATTTTTATATTTATGCAAATGAGCCTCTCTTAAGTACAACTGGGCGTGTTTAAAGTTATGTACAAGTGGGCGTGTATTGTGTGTGTGTAACATCTGGGCGTTTTTACTTGTTTTACTAGCTGGGCGTTGTGAATAGAAGTGTATGATGCTGACGAATCAGCATCATCCACTTCTCTTCGTTAACACCCAGCTTCTGGCAGTGCACAGACACACAGCGTGTCCTCGCGAGATCATGCTGTCACGTCACTTCCTCCCCCAGGTCCTGCATCGTGTCTGACGAGCGAGTACACATCGGCACAAGAGGCTACATCGACTTAAATGCAAACGACGATGCTGCTGCAGAATCAACTGTATCCTCTGTCGCCTGGTGCCGATGTGTCCTCGCTCGTCCGACACGATGCAGGACCTGGGGCAGGAAGTGACGTCACAGCGTGATCTCTCGAGAACACGCTGTGTGTCTGTGCACTGCCAGAAGCTGGGTGTTAACGAAGAGAAGTGGATGATGCTGATTCGTCAGCATCATACACTTCTATTCACAACGCCCAGCTAGTAAAACAAGTAAAAACGCCCAGATGTTACACACACAATACACGCCCACTTGTACATAGCTTTAAACACACCCAGTTGTAATTAAGAAAGGCTCATTTGCATAAATATAAAAATGGTCATAACGTGGCCAAAAATGCTCGTTTTTGAAAAAAACAAAAACGTTACTGTAATCTACATTGCAGCGCCGATCTGCTGCAATACGAGATAGGGGTTTGAAAATCTGGCGACAGAGCTTCTTTAAGGAAGCTGTATACATAAGATCAGGCTGTGTTGCTGGGTAACGAAGGGGAAGAAGCTGTATGAGGACTGGACAGCATCATACAGAAGACATTACACCACCCAGAATGAAAAGAGAGAGCAACCTCCTATTTGGCTATTAGAGCCACATTAGCATATTTAGAAAAAGTTCATAACTTTTAAAAAAATAAACTTTTTTTTAAACAAATCACAGTTAGCATCATAGCGCCTATTAGGCCTTATTCCCACAACAGGGTCCGAGTGTCGGCCTATAAAATCGGCAGTTTTTCCCGGCATGTTTTGACCCGTTCTGCATCTGTTTTTTTAATCGGATGAATTTCATTTGTAAATTTTTTCCACACACTTCCCCCTGTAGATAATGCCACACACTGCCCTCTGTAGGTAGTGCCCCACAGCCCCCTCTGTAAGAAGTGCCCCACAGCCCCCCTGTAGGAAGTGCCCCACAGCCCCCCCCCCCGTAGGTAGTGGCACACAGACCCCCCCCCCCCCCCGTACGTAGTGGCACACAGCCCCCCTGTAGGTAGTGGCACACAGTCCCCCTGTAGGTAGTGGCACACAGTCCCCCTGTATGTAATGGCACACAGCTCCCCCCCCCCCCCCGTAGGTAATGCCAAACAGCCCCCACGTAGTTAATGCCACACAGCCCCCTGTAGGTAATGGCACACAGCTCCCCCCCCCCCCCCCCGTAGGTAATGCCAAACAGCCCCCACGTAGTTAATGCCACACAGCCCCCTACAGGTAGATCTACACAGGACCCCCCCCCCCCCCGCTAGATGGCACTCCCCCTACCTGTCTGTAGATCGCGCCACCGTTCCAGGAGAAGTCCCTGACTTCAATGTCCATATATGGACGCCGTGAAGTCAGGGACTTCTGCTGGAGCGGAATCCCTAGCCACAGCGCTGCCAAAGCTGTGGCCAGGGATTGGCGATTCCGCTCCCACAGGGAGCAAAAAAAGATACCTTCCTCCTCCTCACATGCACTTCGCACTGTGGGGAGGAGGAGAGAGGACGAGCGACGGAAGACACGGCCGTCACTTGGAGCACATTAAAGTGATGGCCGTGTATTACCCGGCCCCATAGACTTCTATGGGGGCAGAGCAAACGGCCGAAAATAGGGAATGTCCCATGTTTTGACGGCTGGGTTTCCCGAGCCGTCAAAAAAAAACGATCGTGTGAATAGCCCCATCAGGGGTCTATTGTTCCTACTGCAGCCGTGTGACGGCCGTTTTTTGAACGGCTGTGAAACCCTGTCATATGCATAAGGGCTTAGACTAGTTAGGAGATATGGAATTAATAAACTGGTAACAGAGCCTCTTTAACCCCTTAATGGCCTGCCTATTTTAGACCTTAATGACCAAGCTATTATTTACGTTTTCCTATCGTCGCTTTCTAAGAGCTATAACTTTTTTATTTTTGTGTCGACAGATGTTTAAGGTCTTGTTTTTTGCAGGACAAGTTGAATTTTTTTTAATAGCACCATTTTGGGGTGCATATAGTTTAGTGATTAACATTTTTGTGGGGGTAATGGAAAAACAAAAACAAATTTCGCCACACTTTTTTGCATCTTAGATTTACGCCGTTTACTGTGTGGTATAAATAACATAGTAACTTGATTCAGTGGGTCATTACGATTGTGGCGATACCAAATTTAAATAGATTTTGTATGTTTTACTACTTTTACACAGTAAACACTTTTTTCAAGATTATTTGTTTTTGTGTTGCCATGTTTTAACCCTTTAGTGACCACAAATACGCCTTTTCACGGCGATCACTAAGGGGTTTTAGGCTAAGGCGCCGCCTTTTCACGGCAACGCTTTAGCCTAATGGAGCGCCAAAATAAATGATTAAAGCTCCGTTCTCTCAGCTACTCTTAGCTGAGGGTACAGAGCAACAACCAGAGACGAGTGGTCTCTGGTCACATGATCACCGTGATTCGTTAAATCATGGCGGTCACTGCAAAGCGGTGGATCGTTACCCTTTCGCTCTCCTGGAATAACTCCTTAGAGAGGAGAGAGAAAGGGTAATTAGTGTTTTCCAGTGCACCCCAGATGTATCCACACCCCACAACAACCATCAGGGACCGTTCTGACTGGTCCCTGATCAGGTGATCTCTGTGATAAAATCACAGAGATCAGACCGTTATTATTTGTTTTGTTTTTTTTTATTATTTTATTTTCCATTTTAAAAAAACATGAAAGGTAATACTGCAGACATGAGTAGCACATACATCGGCTCACAGGCCAGTATATTCAGGTACAGTAAATGGGAAAAAACAGCATCGAGCAAAAGAAACCGATACCAGAGAAAATCAACCTATGCATCCTGATCCAGCAGCCATGCATAGCGACCTGTAAGAAAACAGGACATAAAGAGAGAGAAGCAAAGAAAAGGGAAGCTGAGGGAAAAGAGGAAGGGTAGCGGACTGGCATAACACCAGACAAAATAATTAAAACTCAGGAGGCAATAATGGTCTGAAACTCCACAGAAGATTGAAATTTGATCCAATGCCGCCAAGTTTTGAGGAATTTAGCATGGGTCCCTCTCATGGATGCCGTGAGATCCTCCATTCTTATAATCTCCTGGATCTTGCCGAACCACATACCCAACGACGGAGGACAAGATTGTCTCCACAGCACGGGAACGCATGCTCTAGCTGCATTAACCAGATGACGAACCACTGAGCGTCTGTACGTGGATAATGGAACATCACACAGATGGAGCAAGAAGAAGGCCGGAGAACACGGAAGGGGGAAATACATAAACTTGGAGGAGATGCGCCACACCTCCGACCAAAAGTCTGTCAACTGCGGGGAGTCCCAAAAGATGTGTAAAATTGTGCCCACATGATCTCCACATCTCCAACGCAACGGTGAAACCGCAGGGATTAAAGCGTGCAATCTGGAGGGTACCCTATACCAGTGCGACAAAATCTTAAATCCCGCCTCCTGAAATTTGCTAGCGATGGAGGATTTGTGTGTTATTGTAAACAATCGATCTTTATGTTCCGCAGTAAATGAGAGATACAAGTCCCTCTCCCAACTAAGCAAATAAGGCGTGGAAAGATTGGATGGAGAAATCAGAAGAGCATAAAGTCGGGACAGTGAATGACGCACTGTGCCCGTGCAAAGAAGTTAAAAAGGGGAACTATCCCGAGAGTATGCCATCGGATTGGGTAAGAACGTGAGAAAATGTCGCAACTGAGTAACTTGCCAGAAGGTAAAGAAATGAGTCTGTCAGAGACTAACTGAGGGATAGACATCCAATTCCCATGCTGTATGAAATGAGCAGCATGTCCCATACCCACTCTCAACTAGTACTGGAAGGGACCCCATTCTTGTCCAGGGGGGGGGGGGGGGGGACAAAGGATTACCCAGAATAGGAAACAAGGGGGAGTGAGACGGGGAGATCTCCTTCCGGGGAAAGAGCCGGGACGAAACTGCCAAGGTGGGCCCAATAGTCGGATCTGTCCGCGCCGATAGGGGAATGTGTTTGCCCAACCAAGGCAGCACCTGCAGTGGGACAGCCAGGAAAGACTGTTCCATAGACACCCACTGTTTAACCTCAGTATGCCTAAACCAGTCCAAAATTTGTGACAAATGTGAGGCCTGATAGTAGGAGACAGTCCGGGAGATGAACACCGCCCCCACACTTCGCACGAAACAGCATGGAGCTGGCAATACGAGCCGGTTTCCCCACCCATACGAATCTATGGAGTAAGGACAGAAAAAATATTCATTTTAAATATTGCACACCGACCAAACCAGGTAAAGGTGTCCGACGTCCAGGAATACAAAAATCGCTCTTCACACGTTGAAGAAGCAGAGGGTAGTTCACCACATAAGGCGAGACAGATCACTGGAAAGCCGGACCCCCAAATATTTAAGCGAATCCCTCGACCATTTGAAGGAGACAGACAGATCCTCAACAAGAGACTGGAGCCTCCGACTTCTGATAGTTGATCTTGAAATTGGACAATATAGAGTATCTACTCATCTCCACCATTAGATTGGGCAAGGAAATCCTGGGTGCAGTAAGAAAAAAAGAGCAAATCATCCGAATATGCTGCGACCTTATGGGACCTCTTTCCCAAAGAAACGCCCGCTATGTTTGGGTTGGAGCGAATATGGCACAAAAAATGAAAATTAAGGGGGACAAGGGACAACCTTGCCTAGTACCATTTGAAATAGCAAAAGAGGAGGAGAAGTGACCATTAACCTCAACCCGGGCCGTGGGGGAGGAGTAGAGACTCAATATCCATTGCATCATATGAGTGCCTAGGCCAATATGCCATAAGGTGGCCAGCATAAGCATAAAGTCCCAGTTGACCCTGTCAAAGGCCTTCTCCGCGTCCGTGGACAGAAAGAACGTGGGCAGAGCAGAGGTCGCAGCTTGATGTATTAAATTGACCTCGTGGTATTATCCTGAGCTTCCCTAAGAGGCATAAAACCCACCTGGTCATCATGGATAACATTTTGTAAAAGCGGAATCATCCTATAAGCTAGAATTTTCGCAAACAACTTTAGATCTACGTTTAGCAAAGAAATAGGGCAGTAATTTTGGCACATGGAAGGGTCCTTTCCCCTCTTTGGGTATCACTAATGTAAGTCAGCAGCATATCTTGGGGAAGGGAACTCCCCTCAGTAAGTGAGTAGAAGGCGTGAAGGAAATGGGGAGAAAGCAGGTCCGAACAGGCCTTATAATATTGTAAAGGGAGGCCATCAGGGCCCAGCACCTTCCCCACTGGTGAGTCCTTCAATGCCCACGACAACTCCTCTAGGGAAATAGGAGCCTCCAGAGCAGAAATAGCCTTCATCCCTTCATACATTTCATCCCTGAGGTCTGAAGATATGACTCAATCCTCTCCAAATGGCTCCCCCGATCCGGGGACGAAGAGGCCCGAGGGAGATTATAGAGAGAGTGGTAGTAGGCACGGAAGGCCTCCGAGATGTCATGGGGAAGTTACAAACGCCGATTGTGGGAAGCTTGGAAATGAGGAACATAAGTAGGAGAACGGGTTTTCCTAAGTGCCCGCGCAAGGGTCCTACTCGGTTTGTTACTGAATTCATAAAAATGCCATCTGCATTTAGCGAAGGAAGCCCTAGGCTTGGAAAGGCAAAGCAAACGAACCTAAACCAGCAGCTGCACCAGCTCCGCCCCCACAACCCGGTCCAGGGAGGCCTTATTGGACTGTTCCAACAGAAGTATTCGGGACAAGAGATCCAACAAGTGTGCAGCCCGCTCCTTCTTCAGCTTAGAACCAATGCGAATGAAGGAACCGCGAACTACACACTTATGTGCCTCCCAAATGCAAAGAGGGTCAACCTCCGGAGAAACATTTGTGGCAAAATACTCTTGAAGGTCCCCTGCGTATATCAGACACCCCCGTCGAATCCTGCAGAAGCTATTCATTCAAGCGCCACTGCCAGGAGCGAGGGTGAACCGTTGGGAGAGAGCATGGTTAAGAGCATGATTAGAAAAGGTAATATCATCTATGGAGGCTGACGTGAGGCCGGAAAGACGTGCATGACGTAGAAAGAGAGTCTAGTCTGGAGTATGTGTTATGGGGGGCCGAAAAGAAAGTATAGTCTCTGGTCGACGGGTGCAACAACAATTAATTGGTGCTCATGCAACAACCGACGTATATGCCGATTGGCTGACCTAGATAAAGACTAGTGCCCTCGCGAGGAGTCTAAATTGGGATCTAAGGGGACATTCAAGTCCCCACCCGGTATTAGAGTACACTTCAAAAAGACATCCAACTTCACCAGGACCCTCTCTAGAAAGGCAACCTGACCAGAGTTAGGGAGATAATATGAGGCCAGTGTGAACAGAGAGTTAGCCAGCCTACCTTTCACGAAGAGATACCTTCCCGCTCCATCTGTGCGAGTCTCCACATGTTCCCAGGGGAGAGAGTGTGAAATCAAGATGGAGACCCCTTTAGTCTTAGAATCTGGGGACACGCTATGATACCAATCTGTATAATGTGAATCCGTGAGCTTCGGTATACAATCAGCCCGAAAGTGGGTCTCCTGAAGGAAGACGGAGAATGGAGGACCTCTTTTCCAGAATGTTCAGACCCTGCGCATTCGAGACGACAATAATTATGTTATACATAATGAGGGAGGCAGAAGAAAACAGAGAGGGGAGGGGAAGGAAAGCAAGAAAGAAAGAGACCCCTTAAGAGGGACAGAAGTAGTATCAGAACAATGGAACTAAACAGCCCCACTAAAAGCGGAGTACAAAACCCCTCAACAACTCATCGTGTGTTATGCCGCCCTCAGAATGAAAAATACCCTCCGACCACGACATAACACGGGACCCTAATGGGGAACGAAGAATGACAGCAATGCAAAAATATAAAACCTTCAAAGAATTACAAAATATACCAGGATTATCAAATTGAGCTCATGGAAACTCCGGACGCAACCGGCTAAGTACTGAACGGGGTTACCCGACTCACCTACTAAACACCACCTACCCCAGTATTCCCCTCTGAAGGGACTCCCCACTGCCTAGGACATCTCATGAGGTGCCACAATGACGAACTTAGGAACCCGAACCGGAAGATATCCGGAACCCCCACCCCCATAACCAACCTACCCGCCCCACTCCAACCCCCCTACATACTCAACCAGACCGGATAACACAAACATGGAACGGACACAAAAGTGGACGACTGCGGAGACCACCCTACCCCAGATTAAGTTAACATGTGCCGGCCAAGAGATAGAGAAATAGAAAACCCCCCCTTGCCAGTATACTGTGCAGAATATCCCATTCAGGATCACCACCAATACCAACAACTGCAACTCTTGAAGAACACTATAAAGGGGGAATAAGCACGAGAAACACTCAAACAGTGACCGAGGCCCAAATGGTGAGGGCTAGGTCATACAATTATAATGAGGTAAGTCAGTCTCTGCATGGGAAAACGCCGCACTGGAGTCTGCATCTCGGCTGTACCGTCCATGGAACGAGGCGGTATCGGACAAGCAGGATCCGGCTAGGGGCCTCACCTGGGAAAGAGCGACAATGGGGACTCTGTCCAATCCGGCATCCGCACCGGGGAGATCTCCAGGAACCGAAAGGCCTCCTCCAGATCATCCGAAGATCGAACAGCAAACGAATGCCCCTGTTTGTGGAGTATGATGTGGAAGGGGCGGCCCCACCTGTAGGTAGCGCCCGCCACTTTAGTGGCCTCCAGTAAAGTGCGTACCGATCTACACATGTAGAGAGTCAATCTGTAAAACATCCGGCAAAACGGTGACCTCTGAACCATTATAGGGTATGGCCCCCTTCTCCCAGTCGCTCAGTGCAATGTACTACTTCTGTTTGTAAAAGTGTACTCGGCATATGCCATCCTGTGGGCGGTCAACATCTCTGGCCCGTGGGCCTGCCAGTCTATACACCCTGTCCATTTCAATGGCCATATCTCGTGGTCTATCCTGGAGCTTGTTAAAGATATGAGTCACTGTATCGTATAGCCCTTCCGGAGGCACAGATTCCGATATGCCTCTCAATTTCAAATTGTTCCGTCTCCCCCCATTTTCCATATCATTCAGGTGTAAGGAAAAGTCCCGCATTTGGGTAGATTGAGTGTCCAAAGTCTGAGAAAGGACCAAGATGTCAATGGAATAAACAGAGTTCTGGCGCTCCCATGTCTAAACACGTGCAGCCAATGAACGTACCTCCTGTGAGACTGCACCAATGGCCTTATCGTTCTTCTCCTCCAGGCGGGAGACACGTAAATCCAGGTCAGACTTGGTAGGCAAAGCCCGAACCATTTCACACAGTTCCGTCAAGGTCCGTTCCATAGAGGGCGGAGGACCCAGAGGGAAGACCGACAGGTGATCCCCCTCCACCGCAGAAGGGGTGAGTGGCCCCCTCAAAATGGCCGGCGTCCCCTGACTAAGCTGCATCACATCCACAGCCTGATCTGCCCTGCTGTGCAGAGCCATGCGGTCAGCGTCTTGCCGCGTCCCAGTCTAGGGCTGGAGAGGAGGAAATCCATCTGCCAGGGCCAGTGGGGCCGTCCCAGGCATGGCAGAAGGGCCCTAACATACCTCCGAAGTTGCCATGTCAGGAACGAGCACCTGGGAGCAACAGCTGGTACTTGTCGGACCGGAGGAGCAGGAAGTCGACCAGAGCCCACGTGCTGGCGGCGTCTGGCTGCGGCCTGAAGGAGGAATGGAGGAGCGGCGGCGATGTCTCGTTCTGCCTGGAACGAAAGAACCTGACGATGCCTCCCCTTCATCATCGCTCACAAAAGCCAGGTAAGTGAGCCGCTTTGGCCGGTTTTCTGCAAGCCGAGTCCAGAACCTCAAGAAGATGCGTCCTCACAACGCCATGCCAAAGCCACGCCCCACAGACAGTTATTTTCAGAACACAGCCAGGACATGGGCTATGTTTGCCTCTCCTCTCATTGTAGTAGTTCTGTGAGAGGAGAGAGCGATCTGCGTCTGGTGCTGTAAAAAAAAAATGAAAAAAAAAACACCCCAAATCACCGCTTTCTACTAAATAAAATGAGAGATAGAGATAGATATAGATAGATCAGCATTAGTGCTAGTTAGTTTCAAGTTAGTGTTTAGGACTGTAATAACTGTAAGACTACTATAGGGCTTCATTTTATTATAACGGCTTCAAGTCCGTTATAAAACAAAATAAAAAAAATGTGTTCAGGCCTTGTCACATCAGCGTTGGCTTTCCGCTGAAGGGTTCTGCACTATTGATTCGGTAGAAAAAACGGAAACCTACCGGAACGGGGACAAACGGAAACCATTAGCATTTTTTCCGTAACAATTGATATCAATGGTGATGCAAAACAGAAGCTAAGTTTTCCGTTTGACTTTTCATTGAGGAGTTCCACGACGGAAACCTCAGACGGAACCCCTCAACAGAAAGCCAACGCCGATGTGAACAGGCCCTTATTTTTAGGTTTATCTTAGGGTTCTAATAGGACATTATATATACACTACCGTTCAAAAGTTTGGGGTCACCCAGACAATTTTGTGTTTTCCATGAAAACTCACACTTATATTTATCAAGTTGCAAAATGACTAGAAAATATAGTCAAGACATTGACAAGGTTAGAAATAATGATTTTTATTTGAAATACTTTTCTCCTTCAAACTTTGCTTTCGTCAAAGCATGCTCCATTTGCAGCAATTACAGCATTGCAGACCTTTGGCATTCTAGCTGTCAATTTGCTGAGGTAATCGGGAGAAATTTCACCCCATGCTTCCAGAAGGTCCTCCCACAAGTTGGATTGGCTTGACGGGCACTTCTTGCATACCATACGGTCAAGCTGCTCCCACAACAGCTCTATGGGGTTGAGATCTGGTGACTGCGCTGGCCACTCCATTACAGATAGAATACCAGCTGCCTGCTTCTTTCCTAAATAGTTCTTGCATCATTTGGAGGTGTGCTTTGGGTCATTGTCCTGTTGTAGGATGAAATTGGCTCCAATCAAGCGCTGTCCACAGGGTATGGCATGGCGTTGCAAACTGGAGTGATAGCCTTCCTTATTCAAAATCCATTTGACCTTGTACAAATCTCCCACTTTACCAGCACAAAAGCAACCCCAGACCATCACATTACCTCCACCATGCTTGACAGACGGCGTCAGGCACTCTTCCAGCATCTTTTTAGTTGTTCTGCGTCTCACAAATGTTCTTCTGTGTGATCCAAACTTCGATTCGTCTGTCCATAACACTTTTTTCCAATCTTCCTCTGTCCAATGTCTGTGTGCTTTTGCCCATATTAATTTTTTCCTTTTATTAGCCAGTCTCAGATATGGCTTTTTCTTTGCCACTCTGCCCTGAAGGCCAGCATCCCGGAGTCGCCTCTTCACTGTAGACGTTGACACTGGCGTTTTGCGGGTACTATTTAATGAAGCTGCCAGTTGAGGCTCTGTGAGGCGTCTATTTCTCAAACTAGACATTCTAATGTACTGGTCTTGTTGCTCAGTTGTGCAGCGGGGCCGCCCACTTCTCTTTCTACTCTGGTTAGAGCCTGTTTGTGCGGTCTTCTGAAGGGAGTAGTACACACCGTTGTAGGAAATCTTCCGTTTCTTGGCAATTTCTCGCATGGAATAGCCTTCATTTCTAAGAACAAGAATGGACTGTCGAGTTTCACATGAAAGCTCTCTTTTTCTAGCCATTTTGAGAGTTTAATCGAACCCACAAATGTAATGCTCCAGATTCTCAACTAGCTCAAAAGGAAGGTCAGTTTTATAGCTCCTCTAAACAGCAAAACTATTTACAGCGGTGCTAACATAATTGCACAAGGGTTTTCAAATCATCCATTAGCCTTCTAACACAGTTAGCAAACACAAAGTACCATTAGAACACTGGAGTGATGGTTGCTGGAAATGGGCCTCTATACACCTATGTAGATATTGCATTAAAAACCAGACGTTTGCAGCTAGAATTGTCATTTAGCACATCAATGTATAGAGTGTATTTCTGATTAACTTAATGTTATCTTCATTGAAAAAAACTGTGCTTTTCTTTCAAAAATAAGGAAATTTCTAAGTGACCCTAAACTTTTGAACAGTAGTGTACACACATCTATAAATATAATGTCTGAGACTGTACAGCGCGGAGCAAGCCTACGCCTTGCTATGTTCCGACAGTTCAGATAGTGAAACCGACACCGCTTCAGAGCTTTTTGACAGTGACGATTCCAATTCTACCGCCGAACCCCATAACCCTATGGTGGCAGATACAGCCATCACTATAGAGGTGTCAAGTGCAGGTCCGAGTGTTGCAGTCCCTCCCGTGATGTGGGATCTCGCACGGACACCCCCCCCCCCCCCCCCAAGTACCCCAATTTGAAGAGACTCCAGAAACGAATGTCAATATCCAAAATTTTACCCCCTATAATTATTTTCATTTATTTGTATGTGATACGGTCCTAGAATTGATAGTCCAGCAGACTAGTCTTTATGCTAGGCAGTTTGTTCTGCAAAAGCCTGCCTCTATTTATTCAAGAATGTGGAACCCCACAAGTGTCCCAGAAATGAAGCAATTTTTAGGCATTACCCTCAATATTGGTTTGGTTCAAAAAACATCTGTCCGGTCCTACTGGACTTCTAGTGCTGTCCACGCTACCCCTGTATTTGAAGCAGTGATGTCCAAACAGCTATGAGGCCATAATGCGGTTCATGCATTTTACCAACAATTCCCAAGTCCCCCCAAGAAATGACCCAGCCTATGATCGGCTTAATAAATTAAGGTCATTAATCACCCTTCTAAATTATTTATTTCTAAATTCGTACATCCCTGACCAAAATTTGTCTGTAGATGAATTGCTCATGAGCTTCAAAGGTTGTCTTTCTTTTCGTCAGTTCATCCCTTCCAAACAAGCCAGCTTTGGGGTGAAATTATACAGTGTGCGAGAGCACAAGGGGTTACACCTGCGGTTTTAAAATATATGAAGGCAGGGACCGCCAAATTCATACACCCCAGGTTGCCCAGAAACTATTAGCATCTCTGGCAAAATAGTGTGGAACCTAATGGAGCCATTCCTGCACAAAGGGTACCAGATCTATACAGACAACTTTTATACAGGTATTGCCCTTTATAAAGCCCTCCATGCTGCAAATACGGGGGCCTGTGGGACAATACGGAACAACAGAGTGGGATTCCCACAACAGTTGGTGTACAGGACTTTGTGAAAAGGCACATCCATGGCCCTTGCAAGTGAGGAATTACTTGCAGTGAAGTGGATCGACAGGAAGGATGTCTACATGCTGTCCACTGTACATGCGGACACCACTGTGACAATTAAGAGAGAGGGGGGCTACCACTGCAAAGTACAAACCTGTCTGTGTAACTGATCACAACAAATTTATGGGGGGTGTAGACCTTTCCGACCAGGTGCTTCAACCTTACCTGGTGAAGCGCAAAAATAAGGCCTGGTACAAAAAGTTAGCAATCTACCTTATCCAGGATGCCACCTATAACAGTTTTGTTATTTTCAAAAAAGCCCAAGGAACGCTCACTTTTCTTCAATTTCAGAAGAAGGTCATTGAGCAGCTCCTTTTGAGTCCACTATACCTGCACAATCCTGCAAATCTGAGGTTGTGTGCAGCCTTTCAGAGTGACACTTTTTACACCCTGTTCCTTCCACGGGGACCCAAAAATATCCCCAATAAAAGTGCCGGGTATGTATTAAGCATGGCAGGAGGAGGTATACCCGCTTTTATTGCCCCATGTGTCCATCAAAACCAGGCCCTTGTAACTACCCCTGTTTCGAAACCTTTCACACGGTTTCAAATTACTAATATTTAATAACCCAAAAAAAAAAAAAAAATGGCTGCTCTTTTATAGGGAGTCACTTTTTTTTATATTTTTCTCTTTAGTTTGTGGGCTTACCAAGTAGGGATTATTGCTTTTGGGAGAGGTTGTTGTAGAGCAAAAAAATTTCAGCCCGTGAAACTAATTTTACCTCTTATGATTTTTTTTATGTATTTGTGGGTGATCAAGTCCTGGAATTAATTGTCCAGTACAAAAGCCCACATCCACAATTTTTTTTATTTTGACTGTTCTTATGACTATGTCCTGCCACATAAAGCTGTTACATTTCTAATTCTGTACCGTGATATGGGCATGATCTTTTTTTATTTGGAGGATCTCTAAGTAATCGAGCTGTTCCTTATCAATACACTATGGGCTTTATTACATTTTTGTTCGGGTTTTTGATGGATCTCTTACACCCGACAATACTCTTAGAAATACTAATATAATTTTGGGGATTAGTGATCCTTTACTCTTCCTATAGATGGTTTTGGACACTGCCCCTTATATTCTGTAGGTGATTGGTTGTTTTGTGCACATAGCGGTTCCTACCTTGCCGGGCATGGGCCGGTTATAGTATACCACGTCACTTGGCACGTTCGTCCCTTATATAGGGATTGATGGGGCTAAAAAGACGTACAACCAGTCACTGAAAAAAAAAAACAAAGCTTCTCATGACAGCCCTGCAGGTGGTGTTCTATTTTGTGAACAAACTCGAGTTTGCCACATAGTTGGATAATTTTCCTCCATCTGTATATATTGCCCTTCACTCCACCCTTTTTTCCACTATAATTTGTTACACATCGGACCAGAATGCTGTTCACAACGACATCAGAATGATACAAATGTGGGACAAACTGCTTTGTTAGCAAGACATAGTCATATAGACCGTCAAATGCATGCCTCTCTTATGAGAACGTAACGTCGCCTTTCTTCTGTATGGCCCCCAAGATAAGAATGCAATATATTGCTAACACAGCAGCTAATTTACACAGATATATATTCCTATCACTTAATTTGAAACCGTAGTAATAATTTGCAGAAAACAATATATACCCATATTAACTCGGAGAATTCCAATGAATTCCTCCTCTTTACGTTTTTGCGTTGTGTATCTCTACACCCCATGATAAATACATTAAAGGGTCTAGTTTTCTAACTGGGGTCATTTATGGGGGATTTCTATCGTTCTGGCAGCTCAAAGCTTCTCCAAACGTGCAAAGGAGCCTAGAACATTTTCAAGCAAAATATGTGTCCTGAAAGCCACCGGATGCTCTCTCCCTTTTGGGCTCTGCCGTGTGTCCAGGCAGCGCATTGATGGATACGGCTAACATTTATCTAATGTAGATCACCTGTTTTTTCTTCTTGTTTTAGTTAAAAATGCAAGATCTCTGATTGCAATAAAGTTATATTAAAGAGGCTCTGTCACCAGATTATAAGTGCCCTATCTCCTACATAATGTGATCGGCGCTGTAATGTAGATAATAGCAGAGGTTTTTGTTTTGAAAAATGATCACTTTTGAGCAAGTTATGAGCAATTTTAGATTTATGCTAATTAGTTTCTTAATAGACAACTGGGCGTTGTACAGGTGAGTGTATGACGTTGACCAATCAGCGTCATACACTTCTCATTGTTCCAGCCCAGCTTCTTTCACTGCACAATCACGCTGCAACAATGAGAAGTGTATGACGCTGATGTGTCAGCGTCATACACTTCTCTGTACAACACACTCAATTGTCTATTAAGAAACTAATTAGCATAAATCTAAAATTGCTCATAACTTGCTCAAAAATGATCGTTTTTCAAAACAAAAACCTCTGCGGTTATCTACAATACAGCGCCGATCACATTATGTAGGAGATAGGGCACTTATAATCTGTTCCTAAGGGTTTGTGATCTTCTAAAGGAAAATTTTTTGGACGGTCTGGTAATATGTCTTTTAAATTAGGGTAATTTTTTAAAATGTACCAGTGTTTGTTTAAAATGGGATTTATACCAGTGTTAAAAGTTGTAACAAAATTGTGTTTGATTTTTGCCATGTCAGTAGACCCGATGACTGGTAATATACAGTCCTCCTGGCTTAGACTAGCCGCTTTCTGGTGTGCCCCTTTTATCAAAGTGATTGGCATTCTTTTTTCTTTAAAATGTTTAGTCAAAATATCACATTCTCAGTTAAAAAGTTAATCATTGGAACAGTTTTTTCTGATTCTATTAAATTTCTCAACCAGGGGGGATAATGAGCGCTATTGAAATTGAGGTAGCTATTAACAAATCGACTGACATAAAATGGGTTCTAGTGACAAAATGGCCATGGATGTCTTTATTAATGGTGAGATCCAAAAAAATAAATTGAATTGTCCGAAAAATTTAGTGAATTGTAATCCAAATTGATTGCAGTTTAACCCCTTCCCGCTTTGGCCACTTTTGACCTTCCTGACAGAGCTTCATTTTTCAAATCTGACATGTTTCACTTTACGTGGTAATAACATCGGAATGCTTTCACCTATCCAAGCGATTCTGAGATTGTTTTCTCGTGACACATTGGACTTTATGTTACTGGCAAAATTTGCTCGATACGTTCAGTATTTAATTGTGAAACACACCAAATTTTTGCGAAAAATTTCAAATTTGTATTTTTCTCAATTTAAATGTATCTGCTTGTAAGACAGGCAGTTATACCACACAAAATTGTTGCTAATTAACATCGCCAATAAGTCTACTTTAGTTTGGCATCGTTTTTTTGAACGTCCTTTTATTTTTCTAGGACGTTACAAGGCTAAGAACTTTAGCAGCAATTTCTCACATTTTCAAGAAAATTTGAAAAGGCTATTTATACAGGGGCCAGGTGAGCTGTGAAGTGGCTTTGAGGGCCTTATATATTAGAAACCCCCAATTTGTCACCCCATTTTAAAAACTGCACGCCTCAAAGTATTCAAAACAGCATTTAGAAAGTTTCTTAACCCTTTAGACGTTTCATAGGAATTAAAGCAAAGTAGAGGTGAAATTTACAAATTGTTTTTTTTTTTGTTTTTTTTTGCAGAAATTCATTTTTAATCCATTTTTTTTTTTGTAACACAGAAAGTTACACCAGAAAATGCAACTCAATATTTATTGCCCAGATTCTGCCGTTTTTAGAAACATCCCACATGTGGCCCTAGTGCGCTACCCGACTGAAACACAGGCCTTAGAAGCAAAGGAGCACCTAGTGGAATTTGGGGCCTTATTTTTATTAGAATATATTTTAGGCACCATGTCCGGTTTGAAGAGGTCTTGTGGGGCCAAAACAGTGGAAAACCCCCAAAAATGTCCCCATTTGGGAAACTACACACCTCAAGGAAATTATCTAGGGGTATAGTGAGCATTTTGAACGCACAGGTTCTTTACAGAAATTATTGGAAGTAGGCCGTGAAAATTAAAATCTACATTTTTTCAAAGAAAATGTAGGTTTAGCTAGTTTTTTCTCATTTCCACAAAGACTAAAGGAAAAAAAGCAACACAAAATTTGTAAAGCAGTTTCTCCCGAGTAAAACAATACCCCACATGTGGTCATAAACGGCTGTTTGGACACACACTAGGGCTTAGAAGGGATGGAGCGCCATTTGGCTTTTGGAGCTCAAATTTAGCTGTAATGGTTTGCGGAGGCAATGTCACATTTACAAAGCCCATGAGGGGACAAAAGACTGGAAACCCCCCCACAAGTGACACCATTTTGGAACCTACACCCATTGAGGATATTATCTAGGGGTATAGTGAGCGTTTTGACCCCACAGGTTTTTGCAGAAATTATTGGAAGTAGGCCCTGAAAATGACAATCTAAATTTTTTCAAAGAAAATGTAGGTTTAGCCAATTTTTTCTCATTTCCACAAAGACAGAAGGAGAAAAAGCACCGCAAACTTTGTAACGCAATTTCTCCCGAGTAAAACAATACCCCATATGTGGTAATAAACGACTGTTTAGACACACGGCAGGGCTTAGAAAGGAAAGTGCACTATTTGGCTTTTGGAGATCATATTTAGCAGGAATGGTTTGCGGAGGCCATGTCGCCTTTGCAAAGCCCCAGAGTGGACAAAACAATGAAAACGGCCAAAAAGGGACTCCATTTAGAAAACTACACCCCTTGAGGAATTCATCTAGGTGTGTAGTGAGCATTTTGACCCGACAGTATTTTCATAGAATTTATTCGAATTGTGAAGTGAAAATAAAAACAATCCTTTTTCTTCAATAAGACGTAGCTTTAGCTCAAAATGTTTAATTTTCTCAACAAATAAAGGACAAAAAGAACCCCAACATTTGTAAAGCAATTTCTCCAGAGTACGGCAAAACCCCATATGTGGTCATAAACTGCAGTTTGGGCAAACGGCAAGGCTCAGAAGGGAAAGAGCGCCATTTCGAGTGCAGATTTTGCTGGATTGGTTTCTATGCGCCTGTGGGACCAAAGCAGTGGAAACCACTCAGAAGTGACCACATTTTGGAAACTACACCCCTCAATGCATTCACCTAGGGGTGTAGTGAGCATGTTAACCCCGCAGGAGTTTTGTAGAAATTAGTGTGCACTCGATGTTGCAGAGTGAAAATGGGATTTTTTCCAGATATGCCAATATGTGGTGCCCAGTTTGTGCCACCATAACAAGACAGCTCTCTAATTATTATGCTGTGTTTCCCGGTTTTAGAAACACCCTAAATGTGACCTTAATCTTTTGCCTGGACATTCGACCAGGCTCAGGAGTGAAAGAGCACCATGTGAAATTGAGGCCTAATTTGGTGATTTACAAAGTATTGGTTCACAATTGCAGAGCTCTGATGTGAAATAATAAAAAAAAAAACCCTGAGAAGTGACCCCATTTTGGAAACTGCACCCTTCAAGGCATTTATTAAGCGTGTAGTGGGCATCTTCACCCCACAGCTCTTTTCCCTAAATGAATGCGCTGCGTTGGTGCAAATAAAAAATTTCTATTTTTCCCTAGATATGCCATTTCAGTGGCAAATATGTCGTGCCCAGCTTATGCCACGGGAGACACATACCACAAAAATTGTTAAAAGGGTTCTCCCGGGTATGGTGATGCCATATATGTGGAAGGAAACTGCTCTTTGGGCATGCTGTAGGGTTTAGAGGGGAGGGAGTACCATTTGGCTTTTGGAGGGCGGAGTTTTCTTTGAGTATTGCTGGTGTTTCCGTTTATAATGCGGGGGCATATGTAAGCTGGGCAGAGTATATCAGGGGTATAGTAAGGAGGGATAATAATGGGGTTAAAAAACAACAACATGATCCATAGATGTGTGTTACGCTGTGACACAATCCTTTCTGCACAGGCCGGTGTCACACTGATTTATGGCGTCCTTTCTTATGCCCCTTTTGGTCCACACTCCGCACCTTTGCAGTTTGGGGAATTTTGCTGGAAAAGGGTTGTCCTGGTATAATACGGGCACCGCCACTTCCTGGGGATATGTTTGGGCCCTCCCCTTCCTGGTTCCCCAATTTTATGGCCTTGATAAATCGCCTCTTGAAACAGAAGAAATGTTCCACTCGGGCCTGCACAACTGCATATTTTTTCTTTCCTGACTTATGGGAGCCTTAAAGAGGCTCTGTCTCCAGATTTTGCAGCCCCTGCTATTGCAGCAGATAGGCGCTGCAATGTAGATTACAGTAACGTTTTTATTTTTAAAAAACGAGCATTTTTGGCCAAGTTATGACCATTTTTGTAGTTATGCAATTGAGGCTTGCAAAAGTCCAAGTGGGTGTGTTTAAAAGTAAAAGTCCAAGTGGGCGTGTATTATGTGCGTACATCGGGGCGTTTTGAATACTTTTACTAGCTGGGCGCTCTGAAGAGAAGTATCATCCACTTCTCTTCAGAACGCCCAGCTTCTGGCAGTGCAGACACAGCCGTGTTCTCGAGAGATCACGCTGTGACGTCACTCACAGGTCCTGCATCATGTCAGACGAGCGAGGACACCGGCACCAGAGGCTTCAGTTGATTCTGCAGCAGCATCGGCGTTTGCAGGTAAGTCGATGTAGCTACTTACCTGCAAACGCTGATGCTGCTGCAGAATCAACTGTAGCCTCTGGTGCCGATGTGGCCGACACGATGCAGGACCTGGGGCAGGAAGTGAGTGACGTCACAGCGTGATCTCTCGAGAACACGCTGTGTGTCTGCACTGCCAGAAGCTGGGCGTTCTGAAGAGAAGTGGATGATGCTGATTCGTCAGCATCATACACTCCCATTCCTAACGCCCAGCTAGTAAAAGAAGTAAAAACGCCCCGATGTACGCACATAATACACGCCCAGTTGGACTTTTGCAAGCCTCATTTGCATAAATACAAAAATGGTCATAACTTGGCCAAAAATGCTCGTTTTTTTAAAAATAAAAACGTTACTGTAATCTACATTGCAGCGCCTATCTGCTGCAATAGCAGATAGGGGCTGCAAAATCTGGTGACAGAGCCTCTTTAACTAATTTTATTTTTCATAGACTTAGTGGTATGAGGGCTTTTTTTTTTTTTTTTTGCGGGACAAGCTGTAGTTATTATTGTTACCATTTTGGGGTACGTGCGACTTTTTGATCACCTTTTATCCTATTTTTTGGGAGGCCAGGTAACAAAAAAAAAACGCAATTCTGGCATAGTTCTTTTTTAGTTTTTTTTATACAGCGTTCACCACGCGTTATAAACTACATGTTACCTTTATTCTGCGGGTCAGTCGGATTCTGGTGATACATATTTTATAGCACTTTATGTTTTACAGCGTTTTGCACAATAAAATTACTTTTGTAAAAAGAATGTATTTTTTGTCGCCAAGTTGTGAGAACCATAACTTTTTAAAGAGGCTCTGTCACCAGATTTTGCAACCCCTATCTGCTATTGCAGCAGATAGGCGCTGCAATGTAGATTACAGTAACGTTTTTATTTTTAAAAAACGAGCATTTTTGGCCAAGTTATGACCATTTTTGTATTTATGCAAATGAGGCTTGCAAAAGTACAACTGGGCGTGTTTAAAGTAAAAGTCCAACTGGGCGTGTATTATGTGCGTACATCGGGGCGTTTTTACTACTTTTACTAGCTGGGCGTTGTGTATAGAAGTATCATCCACTTCTCTTCAGAACGCCCAGCTTCTGGCAGTGCAGACACAGCGTGTTCGAGAGATCACGCTGTGACGTCACTCAAAGGTCCTGCATCGTGTCGGACGAGCGAGGACACATCGGCACCAGAGGCTACAGATGATTCTGCAGCAGCATCGGCGTTTGCAGGTAAATCGATGTAGCTACTTACCTGCAAACGCTGATGCTGCTGCAGAATCAACTGTAGCCTCTGGTGCCGATGTGGCCGACACGATGCAGGACCTGTGAGTGACGTCACAGATCTGCACTGCCAGAAGCTGGGCGTTCTGAAGAGAAGTGGATGATACTTCTCGTCAGAACGCCCAGCTAGTAAAAGTAGTAAACACGCCCCGATGTACGCACATAATACACGCCCAGTTGTACTTTTACTTTTCAACACGCCCAGTTGTACTTTTGCAAGCCTCATTTGCATAAATACAAAAATGGCCATAACTTGGCCAAAAATGCTCGTTTTTTAAAAATAAAAACGTTACTGTAATCTACATTGCAGCGCCGATCTGCTGCAATAGCAGATAGGGGTTGCAAAATCTGGTGACAGAGCCTCTTTAACCGTTTTGTCGACGGACCTGTATGAGGGCTTGTTTTTTGCGAGACGAGCTATAGTTTTAATAGGTACGATTTTTGATCACTTTTTATTCCAATATTTGTAGGGCAAAGTGACCAAAAAACAAACTGGTATAGTTTTTTACGTTTTGTTTTTTTTACGCTGTTCACCGCGTGCAATAAATATAATATTTTTATAGCTCAGGCCATTATGGTCACGGGGATACCAAATACATATGGTTTATTATTTCTTTTTCAATAATAAAGGGCTTGATAAGGGAACACAGCGATTTTGTTTTATTTTATTACTTGAAACTTTTATTATGTTTTCAAACTTTTATTTTTTTCACTTTTTTTAAAGTCCCACTAGGGGACTTGAAGGTCCAACTGTCAGATTTTTTTTTCTCTCTAATACATTGCGCTACCTACGTAGTGCAATGTATTAGATCTGTCAGTTATTCACTGACAGCAAAGCCGATTAGGCTTCGCCTCCCGGCGGGGCCTAATCGGCTTCCGTAATGGCAGAGCAGGAGGCCATTGTGTATCCTGTTGCCATAGCAGCAGTCGACAGTCCCGATTGCCTCTCAGGGTTGGCGATCTGCTAGCAACAGCTAAGATGCAGCGATTGCTTTCGATCGATGCAGCGATTGCTTTCGATCGATGCATCGAAGGGGTTAATGGCAGGAATCGGAGCTAGCTAGCCGTTACAGGTGGATGTCAGCTGTAACATACAGCCGATTTTCCACCGATAATGACGCCGGATCAGCTCCTGAGCCGGCGCCATCTTGCCGGTGGCTACGGAGGCCGATCAGGCTCCGCCGCCGGGCGGGTCCTGATGGGCTTCCATGCTAGGCAGACGGGGAGGCCAGTATTAGACACCTCCGGTTGCCACTGCAGCCACCGGAACCCTGGCAATTTCATTGCCGGGATCTGTTGAGCTGCAAACACCTTAAATGCAGCGATGGCGTTTGAGTGGTCACATGATCTGTAAACCGACTCGCCAATTTACACAGAATCTTACGTGTGGACCAGAAGCCAGTTTCTCTATGTAAGTCTTTGAGGCTCACATTCTGACTTCACATTTCTTTGCCCTTTAAAATCCAGAAAAGAAATAAAAAATTTCATAGGAGTTGCTCTTTAATAAAAATTTACCTGTAAAAAAAATATATAAAATTTGTCAATTAACTTTTATTAAAAAAAAACTTTTTTTTATTGGCGGTGTCATTGCAATTCAAGAGCCATAACGTCTGTATTTTTTTGGATGATGTAGTCATACAGTCATGAGAAAAGCTGGTTTTACGTATCACGACATAAAAAAAATCTGGCCATTAGAATGTCTTAAAATTAGGTAAATACTACCTCAGATGACAACACCACGTGACAATTTATACCGTGCCATTAATTAGAAAAAAATACTAGGTACACCCCATGAATCTATAGCTTGTAGAAGCACCTTTAGCAGCAATAACTTCAAGTAATCGTTTTCTGTGTGACTATCAGTCTCTTACATTGTTCTGGAAGGATTTTGGCCCACTCCTTTGCAGCAGGTTTGTGGACATTCGTTCATACACAGCGCTCTTATTTCCAGTTCACATGAAGTTTTTCTTTACGATGGATTTTGCCATGGAAACAGCATTGGAACGAGCGCCGAAAACAAAATAATTAAATTCACAAATTCACACGGCCTCTGGGTCTGCCATGTATGAAAGCCTATGAGGACCAGCCTCTGGCTGGTCTTCACTTGACTTACTGTCAGAGTGACTGTGCCGTCACACTGACAGTTGGAATATATGACACTATTAGGCGGCACTGGGCATTATTGCCAAACATCTCCACCATTGGTCTAGTTTGTCCAAAGGACATTGTTCCAGAAGTCTTGCGGTTTCTTCTGATACAACTTTTGGAACTGAAGCCGTGCTGCCATGTTCTTTTTAGAAAGAAGTGGCAACCTTTCCAAAGAAGCCATACTTGCTCAGCCTTTTTCTAATTGTACGGTCATGAACTTGAACATTTAACATGCTAACTGAGATGTAGCTCAAGGATTTTTGGCAATTGACCTCCAGGTAACGTTTCTGGGACTTCCACTCCTGGGCAGATTGTCAGCTGTCTTGAATGTTTTCCCACTTGGGAATAATCTCACTGCAGAAGGATGGACTTCACGTTTTTTTTCAAGATTGATAGGTAGCAACAATTACTTCTCTAAGATCATTGCTAAGGTCTTTCCCCTTTGGGATGGCGTTAACACACGCCTGAATGTTCCAGACCAGCAAACCACCAAAACTACTTCTGCTTTTTATAGAGGTGGTCACACTTGCTGATTATCAATTAATCAAGGGCATTCGATTAGCAGCACCTGGCTGCTACTTACCCTCTTAATTCCTATGGAAGCAGCAAGGTCGAGTTCACACGTTGCGCAAATACTGCAGATTTTCAGCAACGGAATTTGTTTTGGAAAATCCGCACCAAATACAGCAGCAGCAAAGTTGATGAGATAAAACAAATCTCATCCACACGATGCGTAAATACTGAGCAGAAAAAAAACATTCAGAAATAAGCCTGTGGTGCGGAATTTTATTCTGCAGCACGTCAATTGTATTCGCATAAACGCTGCTTATTTGCTGCGGGCTTTCCCCATTGAGTTCAATGGGGAGGAAAAACCTGAAACAAATAGCAGTTGTTGCGTTTTATTGTGGTGGGTTCGCAGCAATTCCGCCGTAGTTAGTGCTACATTGCCCATGCAGGTAGTGCCACAGCGCCCATATAGATAGAACCACATTGTCCCCTGTAGATATAGAATAGCTAGTGCCACCCGGCCAGAGCATCGCCGACGCCCCAGCTGTGGATTCCGCCATCTCAAAGCCCCTCACGTCACTGTCCATACATGGACAGTAATGTCAGGGGCACGCTCCAAAAGCAGAATCCCCGATCAGAGTGTTGCTTATGCTCTGGCCGGGGATTCTCATATTACAAAGCCCCCGATGTCAACGGTTTTCCCAAGACAGAAGTCCCAGGCCAGAGCTCTTGCGATGCTCTGGCCAGGAACTCTATAGTTGAAAGCCCCTGACGTCTCTTTCCATATATGGACAGTGACGTCAGGGGCATACCCGGGCTCAGTGCTTAAAGTAGCTCTGTGCCCGGGGAGTCACCTTGTGAGGGCCGGGATCAGTTTTTTACAGACGTCACAAGAATGCTTTCTGAAAAAGGGCCATTAAAAACGGATACATTGACTTCTATAGGCTGTGCGTTCTGTTTTTTTTTGGTGGTATTCACAGGCTGTTAAGACACTGCAGTGTAAATACACCCATAGAATGTCACCGTTTCAAAAACGGCCGAAAAAAATAGCGGTTGTCACACGCCCATTTTTAACAATCGTGTGAATACAGCCTTCGTTTTTCACACATCTTTTCCATTTTGGCCTACTTTTTGTTAAATAAATAACGGCACCTCCAAAGCGCCAGATGTTTTTGGTTTTTTTTATGTCCTGCTCCCACCGCTGGGTTCCCTGCCGATCGCAAGAATGGGGCCCCGAAACCTCTGTTCCTTCTCAATGCTCAACCGCAGTCAGGAAGACTACTCAAAGTCTATGGAATGACAAAAACAGCCCAGTACAGTTCTTGGCTGTTTTCGTCAGTCTTCTAGACATTGAAAGGGGAAGTTGGCACATGCTCGACCACCACTCAATTCAAGCTTCTCCTCACAAAAGGAGGGGGGAGGGTCCCAGTGATCCTGTGAATAGGTGATAATTGTCGATTCTGATACAACCCCTATAATTTTTTCGTTTTTTTCGTCCCAATAGGGACTTCAAAATGCGAGCGTCTGATCACTAAAATAATGTTTTGGTATGCTCAGTATACCAAAGCATTACTGCCTGTTAGTGTAAAACGGACAAGCAATCTATTAAGCTGTGTCTCTGGAACAGCCTAAGGCTGGGTTCACACGACCTATTTTCAAACGTAAACGAGGCGTATTATGCCTCGTTTTACGTCTGAAAATAGGGCTACAATACGTCGGCAAACATCTGCCCATTCATTTGAATGGGTTTGCCGACGTACTGTGCAGACAACCTGTCATTTACGCGTCGTCGTTTGACAGCTGTCAAACGACGACGCGTAAAAATACAGCCTCGCCAAGAGAAGCGCAGGACACTTCTTTCAGACGTAATTTGAGCCGAACTTCATTGAACTCAATGAAGAGCAGCTCAAAATTTACGGCTGTCAGACAAGCCTCGCAAAATGTGAGGAGGAATTACGGCTGAAACGAGGCAGTTGTTTTCTCCTGAAAACAGTCTGTCATTTCAGCCGTAAAAGACTCTGATCGTGTGCACATACCCCAATAGGCATACAGCCATGGCAGGCCTATGGGACTTTGTTAGGCCACAGCGATTGCAATAGCTCCCTTTTTCTGTCAAACAACTTAAAAGCTGCAGTTGCTACTGATCGCAGTGATCCGATGTACACGCATGTAATGGTGGACGCGGAAAGGAGATCCTTCCCATGACTTAAATGTACGTGATAATGCAGGAAAGGGTTAAAGGTACACTACACAGAAAATGCACACAAAAAAAATAATAAATAAAAAATATATATATTCCATTCTCTCCTTTGATCCCACTTGTCTCATATTACAATTCAGACTGATAAATATATAAAGAAAACTCTGTTTGTCCCAGTAGATCAGCCATGTCCTCAATGCGGTTTCCATAGTGCACAGTTCTAGGAATATTTAACTACTGCCTTTCCCAAATACTGGCACATATAATCTCTTGAATTTAACAGAGCATAATTTTTCATTGTTATGCAGAAATTATATATTTTCCTCTGAAAACATCAAACCAGTTCTGGTCGTGTTGAAAAATCAGTGCAGTGGTGTTGGTCCAACAAATAATTTTACAAAATCATGACTGGAATTTCACTACCTTTATTTATAATAATGTTACATAGCTAGCTGTTTGAATGACTATTTGAAGTTCTGAATGTTACCTTAGTGCAGGTGGAGTAGAAAAAGAAATAGCAGTCATTTCCTTTGTCAGTCATCTCCGGAGTTCACACAAGTCTGGTAATCCTGCTGGATATCGATTTTCACAGATCTACATAAATATTCAGTTCCCCAACAATCGCCTACAGTAATAGAAGGAAAAAGGTGGTGTTTTTCTTTGAGTAAACACGCCTGATGCACCGGACTATAAAGCCATACCTAAATTTCAGACTACGTATTGCACATACTGATGGGATGAAGGGTAAGAAAAGGGAACAAATTGCAATACTGTTATCTATTGTTGATCTGTTACCTACAAGTGTTCACTAAAAAAATTTAACTCTTTCTGTCTAACTACCATTTAACATGGTTGACAGGGAGAGAAAACAATAGTGATACACACTATTAATTTACTATCATGAAACACTTTTTTTTTTTAGTAGATCCTGATGTTGATACTGAAATATAAAACCTTATAGATTACCGTATTTTTCGGACTATAAGACGCACATGACTATAGGACGCACCCAGGTTTTAGACATCAGAAAATAGGAAAACATTTCCTATTTTACTTCTATTTAACTATTGGTTAAAAAAAAAAAAATTGTTCAGTTTCACCACAATCTAAAAGCCATAAATTATATTTTTCCATCATTTGAGCGGTGTGAGGGCTTATTTTTTGCGGGACGAGCTGTAGTTTTTATTACCACCATTTTTTTGGTACATACGATTTTTTTATCACTTTTTATTTCATTCTTTTTAGCGCTATCGTGACCAAAAGACAACGATTCTGGGGTTTTCATTTTTTTTCTTTTTACACCTTTCACTGTGAGTCAAATAATGCTATATTGTAAAAGTTTCTGACTTTTACAGATGCAGCGATACCAATTTTTCTGATTTTTACATTGTGCTTGGGGAAAATGGGAAATGTTTTTGTTTTTTTAACTTAAATTTTTTTTTTACACGCCTGAAAATTTATTTAACTTTTTTTTTACACATTTTATTAGTTCCCCTAGGGGACTTGAACCAGCGATCATTAGATCACTGGTACAATACACTGCAATACATGGATGAGTTACGGAAACAGCGTAACTCGCTGAGCTACGCTGCTTCCGTAACTCCCATAGTAGTAAATGGCAGTTGCAGAAGCAGCGTAGCATGCTACGCTGTTTCCGTAACTACTATTCAGTTCTATGGGAGTTACGGAAACTGCGTAGCTCAGCGAGTTACGCTGTTTCCGTAACTCATCCATGTATTGCAGTGTATTGTACCAGCTGTTTGCGTAACTCTGCCATGTAAGCAGGAAGTGGCCAGAAGACAGCGGAGCTGGGTAAGATAGAACGGGGTTGAGGTGGCCCTGTTCTAGAGATAGGTGCGGGTCCCAGAGGTGGGACTCGCATCTATCTGACATTTATGACATATCCTGTGGATATGTCATAAATGTCCTTCATGGGAGAACCACTATAAATGCTGCAGTCGCTATTAACTGCGGGATTTAACTAGTTAAACGGCCAGGAAAAGCACCATCACTGTTCCTAGCCGTTAGTGAAGCTGACACCTGCAGTGTATGGAGCAGGCTCTGCGCATGAGCCCGCTCCATACATCATCCCCTCCCCGCTCGATGATGTGCTGGCACATCACGGGTCGGGAAGGGGTTAAGTAAAGAGCGGTCAGGGGGCTCGGGGCCCTTGACTGCCGACTATAAGACGCAGGGACTTTTTAGCAAGATTTATTCCTGCTAAAAACTGCGTCTTATAGTCCGAAAAATACGTTACTTTTTTTTTTTTAATGTTATTATTTTTAATGGTTGAGCAGAGCTTTCCATGAACTGTAAAGATCCTGTCTGACCATTACAAATTTATTTAAGATAATAAACATGTAATATGAATACATGGAAAAGTGGAATATCCTAAGGCTTGATTTTTTTTGCAGGTGTATCCATAATAACCTTTAGCTAGAGAACACTCACCAAAGCACATATGTAGGTCTCAGTACACAACCAGCTGCAAGACTTTTCTCCTGTAGGTCGAATCAACCATGAATCCAACAGTTAAATTGTGGGAGTAAGAATGGCAGCGGGGTGAAGGAATGGATTTGGACTTGATCTTGAATAACCAGTTAGGTATAGGCAACACAGGACAGTCCGTAGAGGAAAAAGGCTTGTTAAAAGTTAAAGCAAACTAAAAAAATAAATAAATAATTTTTTTTTAAAAAACTGGAAAAAATACATAATCACAGAAGGGTAAACCTAGTTTGCTTCACAGATGGTGATAAAGTCTTCTTGGGTATAAAAAAAAATAAAATACTGATTTATTAAAAAAGAAAAATGCCTTTCAAAAACATCAATTCCACATCTTCCAATTTCTTGACCTAGTATGAAAAACAAAAAAAAACCTCCCCCTTTCTTAAAAATCAAGAGGAAGTAGATAACAAGCACAGGGTTATTATACGGACTCCATATAAACACATCATTACTACCTTGCTATCAAGACAACAAAATCCCCAGGGGGAATCAAATATTATGTGTTGACATTCTAATTAAACAAATGATACGGTAATTGTCTTTCAAAGGCTGGTTTCACACTGAGTTTTTTTCAGGCAGAAAATCTGCCTCAAAATTCCGTTTGGAATTTTGAGGCTATGTTCACACGGAGTATTTTGGGGGAGAAATATCTGCCTCAAAATTCCGTTTGGAACTTTGAGGCAGATATTCCTCTCCCTGCACGCCGATTTTCGCAGCAATTATCGCGCCGTTTTTCGCCCGCGGCCATTGAGCGCCGCGGGCATAAAACTGCGAGAAATACGCTTTCTCCTGCCTCCCATTGAAGTCAATGGGAGGTCAGAGGCGGAAGCACCCGAAGATAGGGCATGTCGCTTCTTTTTCCGCGAGGCAGTTTTACTGCTCGCGGGAAAAAGATGCCGACGCCTCCCATTGAAATCAATGGGAGGCGTTCTCGGGCCGTTTTTGCCGAGTTTTGCGACGCGGTTTCCGCGTCAAAAAACTCGGCAAAATACCCCGTGTGAACATAGCCGCAGATTTTGCTTTGCCTGCACGCCAATTTTTGCCTGCGGTCATTGAGCGGGCAAAAAAGTCTCTCTGCCTCCCGTTGATGGCAATGGGAGGTCAGAGGCGTAAATGCTCGAAGATAGAGCATGTCCCTTCTTTTTCCTGCGAACAGGTTTTTCCGCTCGCGGGAAAAATGCCTCCGCCTCCCATTGAAATCAATGGGAGGCATTTTCAGCCATTTTTTGGCGCGTTGTCCGAGGCGGTTCCCGCGTCAAAAACCGTGTCAAATAACTCAGTGTGAACTGGCCCTTACACTTCTGAATATAGTCTAGAAATCATTCAGAAGCAATATGTAATAATGTTCGGATATAAAGACGACAAGATTAGTTTGTTCCCATTAAGTACTAATCTCATATGGTACCTCGCCTCTATCATATTCTACCAAATAGTTGTTTTTTTTTTGTTTTTATTTAACCAGATGGAAGAAGCGGCTTCATCCATTTAGAGGAGTGCACTGGGAAATGTCCTTTAATAATGGAGAATACCCAAAAATCTTTGTGCTGCTTCCGAATGTTCTCCCAACCTGAGTAAGATGCAAGCTTATCTTGGCTAAGTATTGCCAATTCATAGATAAATGTACGTTCCATACTCACACTGATTACTTTCCCAAGATTGTTGGAAAGCTGAAAAATATTACAAAATGAAACATTACTGATTGAAAATCTTTTAATTAATTTTGTTACCTATTCAGTTCAATGCAAATCATTCAACTAGCCTTCATATAAAACTGGAGTATTCATGCCCATATCCAGGTTAACCAGTTCTAGACCAGGCCATTTTCCCATTAATGACTAGGTATAGTTTAACTTTTTTTTTTTAAGCACATGCAAGTTTAAAGATATAATAGTTGTTTTTTTCTGTGAAACAAAGGGCTTTGTTTTTATATCACATTTTGTTTGTTTGTGTCAGGGCGAAAGAAAAAAAACGACATGCTTTGATTTTTTTTTTCCTGTTTATTTTAATCCCTTCCTGACATTTGTAGTAAGTATACGTCATGGAAAGCCAGTGCTTCCCCGCAAATTGTCGTATACTTGTCGTATTACAAATGGATAGCACCGACTCAGAAGCCGAGTCGGTGCCATCATCCTTGGATGTCAGCTGTATCTTACAGCTGACACCATATTGTAATTACGGGGACCGAAGTTAGCCTCAATTCCCGCTACTAACCCCTTAAATACAGCGGTCAAAAGTGATCGCTGCATTTAAGGTGTCTGCAGCTCATCGGCAACCCAGCAGTGAAATTGACGGGGTGCCGGTGGCTGCAATGGCAACCGGAGGCAATAGTGGCCTCCTGGTCTGCCCAGTACAGGCCTAATTCCGTAGCCGTCGGCAAGATGACGCCGGCTCAGGAGCTCAGTCGGCGTCATTAGCGGTGGATGTCAGCTGTATCTTACAGTGGAAATTCACCTGAAAACGGCAGGAAACGGTGCTAGCTTTAGTGATCGCTGCATTTTAGTGGTTGGCAGCAGATTGGCAGCTCTGCCCTGTAATCGCAGGGCTGCCAACTGCTGCTATGGCTACAAGAGGCCTAACAATGGCCTCCTGCTCTGCCATTACGGAAGCCGGTTATGCCCTGCCTGGAGGCGAAACGTAATCAGCTTGCTGTCAGTGAATGACTGACAAATCTAATAGATTGCACTACCTATGTAGTGCAATGTATTAGAAAAAAAAATTCTGACAGTTGGACCTTCAAGTCCCCTAGTGGGACTAAAGAAAAGTGTAAAAAAAAAAAAGTTGTCAAAAATAATAAAAAGTTTCAAGTTATAAAATAAAACACTATAGCCTTTTTTCCCTTATCAAGTCCTTTATTATTGGAAAAAGATAAACCATACATAATTGGTATCGCCGCGACCGTAACGGCCCGAACTAGAAAATTATTATGTTATTTATTCCACACGGTGAACGCCATTTAAAAAAAAAAAAAATGATAAAAACAATGCCAGAATTTCTGTTTTTTGGTCACTTTGCCCTACAAAAATGTAAGTAAAAAGTGAGCAAAAAGTTGCATGTATCCAAAAACAGTACCTATAAAAACTAAAGCTGGTCTTGCAAAAAACAAGCCCTCATACAGCTCCATCGACTAAAATGTTTAAAAGTTATGGTTCTCACAACATGGCGACAGAATAAATACATTCCTCTTACAAAAGTAATTTTATTGTGCAAAAAGTTGTAAAACATAAAAGTGCTTTAAAATTTAGCATTGCCGGAATCGTACTGACCAGCAGAGTAGAGTTAGGCCCCATGCACACGAACGTGCTTTTGCGGCCGCAATTCCCCCGAAAATCCACGGCGGTTTTCACGGTCCGTGCATGGCCCAGGAGCCCGGACCGCAGAAAGAACAGACATGCCTTAATATGGTCGTGTTCTGTGGTCCAGGCTCATTGAAAATAATAGCCGCGGCCATGTGCATGGCCCGCGATTTGCGGTCAGCTCGCAGCTGACAGTCCTCTGCTGGCCGACCCGAAAATCACGGCTGTGCACATGGCTACGGTCGTGTGCATGAGGCCTTAACATGTAATTTATAACGCATGGCGAACGCTGTATAAAACAAACTAAATAACTATGCCAGAATAGGATAAAAAGTGATCAAAACAAAGTTAAACGTATCCCAAAATAGTACCATTAACAACTACAACTTGTCCCGAAAAAACAACCATCATACCACTAAGTCTATGAGAAAAAAAAAAAATTTGTTAAAGAGGCTCTGTCACCAGATTTTGCAACCCCTATCTGCTATTGCAGCAGATCGGCGCTGCAATGGAGATAAGAGTAACATTTTTATTTTTTAAAAACGAGCATTTTTGGCCAAGTTATGACCATTTTTGTATTTATGCAAATGAGGCTTGCTAAAGTCCAACTGGGCGTGTATTATGTGTGTTACATCTGGGCGTGTTTACTTTTTACTAGCTGGGCGTTCTGACGAGAAGTGTCAACCACTTCTCTTGAGAACGCCCAGCTTCTGGCAGTGCAGACACACAGCGTGTTCTCGAGAGATCACGCTGTGACATCACTCACTTCCTGCCCCAGGTCCTGCATCGTGTCGGCCACATCGGCACCAGAGGCTACAGTTGATTCTGCAGCAGCATCGGCGTTTGCAGGTAAGTCGATGTAGCTACTTACCTGCAAACGCTGATGCTGCTGCAGAATCAACTGTAGCCTCTGGTGCCGATGTGGCCGACACGATGCAGGACCTGGGGCAGGAAGTGAGTGACGTCACAGCGTGATCTCTCGAGAACACGCTGTGTGTCTGCACTGCCAGAAGCTGGGCGTTCTGAAGAGAAGTGGATGATGCTGATTCGTCAGCATCATACACTCCCATTCCTAACGCCCAGCTAGTAAAAGAAGTAAAAACGCCCCGATGTACGCACATAATACACGCCCAGTTGGACTTTTGCAAGCCTCATTTGCATAAATACAAAAATGGTCATAACTTGGCCAAAAATGCTCGTTTTTTTAAAATAAAAACGTTACTGTAATCTACATTGCAGCGCCTATCTGCTGCAATAGCAGATAGGGGTTGCAAAATCTGGTGACAGAGCCTCTTTAAGCCTCCAATAAGTCAGGAAAGAAAAAATATGCAGTTGTGCAGGCCCGAGGGGAACATTTCTCCTGTTTCAAGCTGCGATTTATCAAGGCCCTAAAATTAGGGAACCAAAAAGGGTAGGGCCCAAACATATCTGCTGGAAGCCAGGGTGCCCATATTATACCAGGACAACACATTACCAGCAAAATTCCCCAAACTGCAAATGTGTGCAGTGTGAATCAAAAGGGGAAAAAGTAAGGACACCATTTATCATTGCGACATCGGCCTGTGCATAAAGGATTGCTTGATAGCGTAACACACATCTGTGGATTATTTATTTTTATTTTTTTACCCCATTATTATACTACCTGTCTATGCCCCTGATGTAATCTGCCAGGATTCCAAACAAAACTACCACCAAGCAAAATCCACAGCGGTTTACTTCCACATATATAGCATCGCCATACATAGGACAATCCCTTTAACAACTTTTGGCGTGTGTCCAGTGGCACAAGCTGGGCACGACATATTTGCCACTGAAATGGCATATCTAGGGAAAACATTTTCATTTTTAGGCCCCATGTACACGACCGTGCCCGTAATCGCGGCCCACGGTTGTGGGCATGGCCATCTGCTGACGGCCCACGCATTTTGGGGCCATGCTCCCATACAAAGTATGGGAGCATGGCCCCTGAAACACAAAAAATAGACATGCTCTATAATTCCCGGCACAGAAAGGTGTCCACGGCCAATAGAACTGAATGGGTCAGTAAAACCGCGGACAACGTTACGATCTGCGGTTTTATGGTCGTGTGCATGGGGCCTAACTTTGCACCATATGCAGCGCAATGATTTATGGAAAAGAGATGTGGGTGAACATGTTCACTACACCCCTTAATAAATGCCTTGAGGGGTGTAGTTTCCAAAATGGGGTCACTTCTCTGGGGTTTCTTTTATTATTTCACATCAGAGCCTCTGCAATTGTGAACCAATCATTTGTAAATCGTCAAATTAGGCCTCAATTTCGCATGGTACTCTTTCACTCCTGAGCCTGGTCGAATGCTCAGGCACGAGATTAGGGCCAATGTAGGGTGTTTCTAAAACCGGGAAACACAGCATAATAATTAGAGAGCTGTCTTGTTATGTTGTCATATCTATGGAAAAAACAAAACATTTTCACTCTGGAACATCGAGTGCAAACTAATTTCTGCAAAATACCTGTGGGGTTAACATGCTCACTACACCCCTAGAAAAATACCTTGTGGGGTGTAGTTTCCAAAAAGGGGTCACTTCCAGGGGGTTTCCACTGTTCTGGCCCCACAGGAGCTTTGCAAATGCGACCAGAAACCAATCCTGCAAAATCTAAAACCAAATGGCACTCCTCTTCTCAGCCCTACTGTGTGCCCAAACAGCCGTTTATAACCACATATGGGGTAATGCTGTACTCGGGAGAAATTGCTTTACAAATGGTGTGGGGTTTTTTTCCTTGATTTGTTGAGAAAATCAAAAATTCTGAGCTAAAGCTATGTCTTATTGAATATTTTCACTGCCCAATTCTAATAAAATCTATGAAACACCTGTGGGGTCAAAATGCTCACTACACCCCTAGATTAATTCTTTAGGGGGCGAAGTTTCATAAATGGAGTCACTTTTCGAACATTTTCTCCGTTTTGGTCCTTCAGGTGCTTTGCAAATGCGACATGGCCTCCACAAACCATTTCTGCTAAATTTGAGCTCCAAAAGCCAAATGGCACTCTTACCCTTCTAAGCCCTGCCGTGTGTCCAAACAGCCGTTTATGACCACATGTGGGGTATTGTTTTACTCTGGAAAAATTGCTTCATAAATGTTGTGGTGCTTTTTCTAATTTAGTCCTTGTGGAAATGAGAAAAAAAAATAAAAAAAATCAGCTAAACCTACATTTTCTTTGAAAGAATGCAGATTTTCATTTTCACGGCCTACTTCAATAATTTCTGCAATAAACCAAAATGGTCACTATACCCCTAGATAATTTCCTTAAGGGGTGTAGTTTCCTAAATGGGGTCACCTTTGGGGAGGGGGGGATTTCCACTGTTTTGGCACCGCAAGAGCCCTACATATCTAACATGGTATCTAAAATATATTCTAATTTAAAGGAGGCCCAAAATTCTCTAGGTGCTCATTTGCTTCTGAGGCCTGTGCTTCAGTCCATAAGCACACTAGGGCTACATGTGGCATATTTCTAAAAACTGCAGAACCTGAGCAATAAATATATTTTGGAAACTGCACCCCTCAAAGAATTGATCTAGGTGTGTGTGATCACTTTTGACCCCATATTTTTTGGGGCTGTATTTAGTAGAAATCGGCTATTAAAAATAAAATGTTACATTTTTGGCAAATGCGTCATTTATAGGACAGATTTTTTCAGAAACAGCATGTAAGTGCAGGAAGACAACTCAATGTTTATTGGGATTTTTCTTCTGAGTTTATAAATAGCCCCAAAGTGGTCTAAATACGTTGTCTGGACACTTAGCAGTGCCTGGAAGTGAAGAAGCACCACAAGGAATTTGAGGCCTTATTTTTACTTGGATGATTTTTAGCCACAAGCATAGGCCTGAAAAAATTGTGCAGATCATACACATTTGAGAGTATTAGGTATTCATCTAGGGGTATAATGAGGGTTATTATTATTTTTTATTATTATTATAATTTTTAGAGTGTCCAATTTTAAAAATGGGTAAAAGACCAGAATGATAAAGGGAGGTGTGAGGGTTTTTAAAAGTATAACATTTTTAATCCAGGGAGGTGTGGTAGATGCAGAAGAACTCCTTCATGCACAGTCTGGGTTTAGATGGGCAAGTGTCGCACTGATATGTGGTATCCTTACGGATACCCCTTTTTGTGCAGACACGGAACCTTTTTTGTGCCCTTCCTTTTTTTCCTGTGCCAGGCACTTCACTAGGAAGGTGCTGCCCAGGAACAATTCGGCAAACATTACTTGGAGCAGCAGACGTCTCCCCCACCTCGTCTCCAAATAAAATAAATTTTCCCTTGGTATTCCAAGTATGTACCGGGATCGCCAGCTTTTCTAAAAATTAAAAAGGAGTTATATAGTGCCATCTGGACAAGGTAGACTGCCAATTTCTTGTACCAGATTTTACTCTCTCATGGCACTATATGGTTTCAACATCTGATCATTCAGGTCAACCCCATGAATTTATTATATGCCTGAATTCACACATGCTTCATCGTGGATGGGGTGCAGCTGGCATCACGTATAGATGTCAGCATACAGACCTCTTTTTTGTCTAAATTTCAGACACAGGATCCCATCCTGCAGCAATGCCCTGCTTTCGCCAATTTGCAGGGATTGGCTGATGAGGGCCTCTGATTTTTTTCGCACCGTCCCACATGCCACTGTTTTTTTGTCTTTTAGACATTTGAACAGGGGAACACTTGTGTACCAGTTGTCCACCTGATCAAGCAGTGGGTGCAGGAGGTCCCACACTATGTTCCCTGTTGTGGACAGGACGGGGGGACAATTTGGGGGCTGTATTGTCCAGTCCTTCCCCTCATAAATCTGGAAAGTGTGTGTGTATCCGGTCTCCGATTCACACAGCTTATACATTTTTATCCCGTACCTGGCATGCTTATTTGGTAAATATTGGCGAAACTTCAGCCTGCCCTTGTAGTGCATCGGGGATTCATCTATGGATATTTCTTTTTGAGGGATGTAGACTGATGAAAAAAATTTTGGGAATTTTTTTTAATGAGGGGCCTAATTTTAAAAAGTCTATCGATATTGAGGTCATCCTCAGGGGGGCATTGGGAATTGTCACTAAAGTGCAGAAATTTATTGAGGGCCTCAAAGCGGGATCTGGTCATAGTATTGCGGTACAGCGGACAATGATCGAGAATGTCCGTGGACCAGTAGGATCTCACTTCGGGCTTTATAGTGAGACCCATGTTGAGGACTAACCCCCAATACTTGTGCATTTCTTCACAATTAATCGGTTGCCACCGATTGGCCTGGATATGAAAGGTGTTGGGGTGTTCCGAAATAAACTGCTGGGTGTAAATGTTGGTTTGATCAACCATGAGCTGGATCAAATTGTCTGTCAAGAATAATTTGAAAAAAATCCAACAATAGGCAGCCCTTCTGTATGTACGTGAATTCCTGCCGCAGCAGTAAATCTGGGATTTGGGGGGTGTAATTGGTAGGGGTTGACCAATCACTGCTGACTGTACCAGGCTCAGGCAGATCGGCAGTTTCAGGCAAAACCTGGGCACTAACCCTCCAGCGACTACGAGGAGATTCCTCACTGTCACTGGAGAGAAAGAACTGTGGTTCCTCACCACTCGCGGATCATGGCATATGCCTCCTCAGCGGCGTAAAGTCTCGCTGCCATTTGGGGTGTGTGTGTGTGTGTGTGTGTGTATATATATATATATATACACACACACATTTTATCACTTCTTTGACGCGGGCATCTATTTACGCGCCGTCTTTTGACAGCGGCGCGTAAATTACACCTCGTGTGAACAGACAAACGTCTGCCCATTGCTTTCAATGGGCAGATGTTTGTCAACGCTATTGAGGCGCTATTTTCAGACGTAATTCGGGGCAAAAACGCCCGAATTACGTCCGTAAATAAGCCGTGTGAACATACCCTTAGAATTTATGTTAAAAAACAAAACAAAAAACTTTGTTACAGTTCTCTGTGCTACGTGTGTAAGCACTACATATACAGGGTTTGCCATTTATATGGATACACCTAAATAAAATGGGAATGATTGGTGATATTAACTTCCTGTTTGTGGCACATTAGTATATGGGAGGGGGGAAACTTTTCAAGCTGGGTGTTGACCATGGCGGACATTTTGAAGTCAGCCATTTTGTATCCAACTTTAGTTTTTTCAATGGGAAGAGGGTCATGTTACACATCAAACTTATCGAGAATTTCACAAGAAAAACAATGGTGTGCTTTGTTTTAACCCCTTAAGGACGCAGCCACTTTTGGACCTTATGACACAGCCTCATTTTTTTAATCTGACATGTGTCACTTTATGTGATAACTCTGGAATGCTTTTACCTATCCAAGCGATTCTGAGACTGTTTTCTCGTGACATATTGTACTTTATGTGAGCGAAAAAATTTGGTCGATAAATTCAATATTTATTTGTGAACACCACCAAAATTTAGAGAAAATTTGCAAAAATTAGCATTTTTCTAAATTCAAATGTATCAGCTTGTAAGACATAGTTATACCGCACAAAATAGTGACTAGTTAACATCCCCCATATGTCTACTTTAGATTGGCATCGTTTTTTGAACATCCTTTTATTTTTCTAGGACGTTACAAGGCTTAGAACTTTAGCAGCAATTTCTCATATTTTCAAGAAAATTTGAAAAGGCTATTTTTTTTAGGGAACAGTTCAGATCTGAAGTAGCTTTGAGGGCCTTATATATTAGGAACCCCCACAAATCACCCCATTTTAAAAACTGCACCCCTTAAAGTATTCAAAACAGTTTTTAGAAATATCCCACATGTGGCCCTAGTGCGCTACTGGACTGAAACAAAGGCCCCAGAAGCAAAGGAGTACCTAGTGGATTTTTCGACCCTCCTTTTCTTAAATTACATTTCAGGCACCATGTCAGGTTAGAAGAGGTCTTGTGGTGCCGAAACAAATGAAACCCCCCAAAAGTGACTCCATTTGGGAAACTACACCCTTAGAGGAATTCAACAAGGGGTGTAGTGAGCAGTTTGACGCCACAGGTTTTTCATAGATGTCATTAGAATTGTGCAGTAAAAATTAAAAATTTAATTTTTTTCCACTAAGATGTAGCTTTAGGTCAAAAGGTTTCATTTTCTCATCAAATAAAGAAGAAAAAGCACCGTAACATTTGCAAAGCAACTTTTCCAGAGTACGGCAATACCCCATATGTGGTAATAAACCACTGTATGAATACACAACAGGGCTCAGAAGGGAAGGAGCGCCATTTGGCGAGTAGATTTTGCTGGATTTCTGCACCATGTCGCTTTTGCAAATCCCCTTGGGTAGCAGTACAGTGGAAACTACCCAAAAGTGACTCCATTTGGCAAACTACACCCATTGAGGAATTCATCTAAGGGTGTAGTGAGCATTTTGACCCCACAGGTGTCTCATAGATTTTATTACAAATGGGCAGTGAAAATGAAAAATGACATTATTTTCCAATAACACGAAGCATTAGTTCAAAATGTTTCATTTTCTCAATAAATAAAAGAGAAAAAGCACCATAACATTTGTAAAGCAACTTCTCCGGAGTACGGAAATACCCCACATGTGGTCATAAACTGCTATTTGGACACAGCAACGCTCTAAAGGGAAAGAGCGCCATTTAGTATTTGGAGTGGAGATTTTACAAGATTCGTTTTTTGACACCATGTTGCATTGAACTATAGTACCAGTACAGTGGTACTCCAGAAAAATTACCCCATTTTGGAAACTAGATCCCTCAAAGAATTGATCTAGGGGTGTAGTGAGCATTTTGACCTCACAAGTGTTTTGCAAAAATGAGTAAACTATAGATGTTGCAGATTAAAAATTTCCACAGATATGCCATTTCAGTGCCCAATGTGTTGTGCCCAACTTGTACCACCGTAGACACACATACCATAAATTGTTAAGTGGGTTCTACAGAATACAGAATACAGTAGTTCCCCATATGTGGTCATAAATTGACGTTTGGGTACACTGCCAAGCTCAGTTGAAGCGCAGATTTTGCTTGGTGTATTAGTGGTATTTCAGCTTATAATGTGGGGGGATATGTGAGCTGGGCGGAGTACATCAGGGTATATGTAAGCTATGCGGAGTACATCAGGGTATATGTAAGCTGTGCGGAGTACATCAGGGCATATGTAAGCTGGGCGGAGTACATCAGGGCATATGTAAGCTGGGCGGAGTACATCAGGGTATATGTAAGCTGGGCGCAGTACATCAGGGCATATGTAAGCTGGGCGGAGTACATCAGGGTATATGTAAGCTGGGCGGAGTACATCAGGTCATAATAGGATGATGTAATAATGGGGAGAATGAATAATCCATGGATTGGTGTGGTACGCTTTGAACCAAGCCTTTATGCACAGGCCGGGTTATTGGGTATTATACAAAATATCTGCGCTCCAGTGTTGCCTAATCTTTGACGTCTTCACTAGCCCTATAAGCCGCACAAGGCCCTAAAGTTTCCTCATCTCCGCTGCATCTACAGGGTCCACCTGCGGGGTCCAGCAAATGACGATGTGGATATTTAGTGAAATTCTACTGGACCTAAAAAGGAGTCTGGGCCGTCATTTAGCATCATTTTGCATCATTGCGTTTTGAGTCATAACGTGTTATTTTTCCGGTGACGGAGCTGTGTGAGGGCGCGTTTTTTGTGGAACGAGCTGTAATTTTTATTGGTTCTATTTTGGGGTACATGCGATTTTTTTATCACTATTTATTACATTTTTTGGGAGATGAGGAAACCAAAAAACAGCCATTCTAGCACGTTTTTTTGTTTGTTTGTTTTTTTTTTTTTTACAGTGTTCACCGTGCAGTATAAACAACATGTTAAATTTATTCCGCGGGGCGATACGATTACAGCGACACCAAATTTATTTCATTTTTTTACGTTTCACTACGTTCCCACAATAAAAATACTCTTTTCTAAAAAAAATCATGTTTTAGTGTCGCCATTTTCTGACAGCCATAACTTTTTTATTTTTTAGTTGATATTGCTGCGGGATGGCTTGTTTTATGCGTGACGAACTGTAGTTTCTATTGGTACCATTTTGCGTTACTTGCAACTTTTTGATCACTTTTTATTAAATTTTTTTTGAGACAATATGACCAAAAAATAAATGCTGTCATTGTTTTTTATTAAAATTTTTTACGGTATTCACTGTGCGGTAAAAATAATGTGACGATACCGGCGATACCCATTAAGTATAGTTTTTTTTTTCATATTTTCATTTTTTTTCTAATTATAAAGGAGTTGATCAGGGAAACAGGACAAGTGTTGTTTTTATTATTTAATTTATTATTTATTAACTTTTATTTATTTTTCTTTCACATTTTTTACTTTTTTTTTTTACACTGACCTGGGGACATGAAGATCTGGTCTTCTGATCCCCGGTACGATGCACTGCACTACTTATGTAGTGCAGTGCATCAGGCAGGACCTAATAGGCTTCCGTACCTTGGCAACCAGGAAGCCTAATAACTGCTTCCTGGTTGCCATAGCAACAATCGCCACCCGCGATCCATCGCGGGGGGGCCCGGGGAATACAGGAGGTAGCTCCCTCCCTCTGTAAACCACTTCAATGCGGCGGACGTCATTGACAGCCGCATTGAGGGGGTTAAATGGCTGCGATCAGTGGTAACAGCCATCGCAGCGGCATGTCAGATGTGTATAACAGCTGAGAGCCACGGAAGATAAAGCACGCACAGCTCCTGTGCTCGCTTTATCTACAGGGCGTGACTGTACACCCGAGTGCGGGAACTCACTTAGATTTTGGATGTACAGTCACGCCCGTGTGCGGGAAGGGGTTAATGTCACTTTATTCTTTCATAAGTTATTTACAAGCTTCTCTTTGTTTACAGCCATTGACATGTCGCAGAGGTTAACACGTGAGGCGCGGATAGAAATTGTGTTGATGTCTGGTGAACGCAGTACCCGGGTCATTGCAGCAGATTTCCATGCAAGACACCCTACGAGACCACCCATCTCCCATGCTACAGTTTGCAAACTGCTTGCCAAGTTTTGTGAAACTGGTTCAGTGTTGGCTTTGCCCAAATGTGGACGCATGAAAACGGTCATTAATGAAGAAACATCAGTGGCTGTCCTAGCTTCATTCAGCAAGAGCCCACAGCTTAGCACTCGCCGCATGTCACTGGAGAGTGGCATCAGTCGAACATCCCTTCGGCGGATATTAGCTACTCACAAATGGCACCCTTACAAACTCCAGCTGCTGCAGCATCTCAACGAGGATGACCCAGATCGGCGCACTGAATATAAAGAATGGGCAAAAAAAAATTGGAACAGGACCCTCAGTTTACACAGAACATTTTGTTCAGTGATGAGGCAAACTTTTATGTGAATGGTGAAGTTAACAAACAAAACCACCGCTATTGGTCTGACACTAACCCACATTGGATAGATCCCTCCAAGACTGTTGGAACACAAAAAGTGATGGTATGGTGTGGTATATGGGGTACAAAGATAGTGGGGCCATTCTTCATCAATGGGAACCTCAAGGCCACGGGATATCTGAAATTGCTACATGATGATGTGTTTCCCTCTTTATGCACTGAAGCTGGCACGTTCCCTGAGTTTTTCCAGCAAGATGGTGCCCACCACATTATGGGTGTCAGGTCCGAGCATTCCTAGATGAACAGCTTCCTGGAAAGTGGATTGGTCGTCGTGGGCCAGTTGAATGGCCCCCTAGGTCTCCCGATCAGACCCCCTTAGACTTTTATCTTTGGGGTCATCTGAAGGCAATTGTCTATGCTGTGAAGATACGAGATGTGCAGCAACTGAAACTACGGATACTGGAAGCCTGTGCTAGCATTTCTTCTGCGGTGTTGCTATCAGTGTGTGAAGAGTGGGAGAAGAGGGTTGCATTGACAATCCAACACAATGGGCAGCACTTTGAACACATTTTATAAAAGTGGTGAGAAACTTGTAAATAACTCATGAAAGAATAAAGTAACGTTAAAACCAAGCACACCATTGTTTTTCTTGTGAAATTCTCGATAAGTTTGATGAGTCACATGACCCTCTTCCCATTGGAAAAACTAAAGTTGGATACAAAATGTCCGACTTAAAAATGGCCGCCATGGTCAACACCCAGCTTGAAAAGTTTCCCCCCTCCCATATACTAATGTGTCACAAACAGGAAGTTAATATCACCAACCATTCCCATTTTATTTAGGTGTATCCATATAAATGGCCCACCCTGTATATGTAGTGCTTACACACGTAGCACAGAGAACTGTAACAAAGTTTTTTGTTTTGTTTTTTAACATAAATTCTAAGGGTATGTTCACACGGCCTATTTACGGACGTAATTCGGACGTTTTTGCCCCGAATTACGTCTGAAAATAGCGCCTCAATAGCGTTGACAAACATCTGCCCATTGAAAGCAATGGGCAGACGTTTGTCTGTTCACACGAGGTGTAATTTACGCGCCGCTGTCAAAAGACGGCGCGTAAATAGACGCCCGCGTCAAAGAAGTGACCTGTCACTTCTTTGGCCGTAATTGGAGCCGTTATTCATTGACTCCAATGAATAGCAGCGCTAATTACGGCCGTAATGGACGCGGCGTTCAAGTGCCTGCACATGCCGTAACGGCCGAAATTACGGGGATGTTTTCAGGCTGAAACATGACCGTAATTTCAGCCGTAACGGACGCCCTCGTGTGAACATACCCCAACACTGAAACACAGTTTTTGTGTTTTTTTCACATTTTTCTAACGGAAAACACTAACAAAATGTTTTTTTGTTTTATAGTACTAACGGACACGGAGGCTGACTGACATGGACGCTACGGATTGACACTGACAATGGATTGACGCTGACTGACACTTACTGACAAATGCCGGTCACATGTTGCATGGGGCAGAGAGGGGGACCTTTGTAACCGTTTTTCAAACTTTAACAGTAAAAACAATGATCGGTGGATCCGTACAAATCCACCGACCACATCGATAGCCGGCATCGGACCGCTAATCGGGGTCCGAAGCCGGTGACTCGGGAGTGTTAGCTGTCCAGGGACAGCTTCTCTGCCGGTTCTCAGCGCACGCAGCCACCGGCTGTGTACATTGGGAACGACTCAGTAACAATATGTCCTCGTGCGGGAAGTAACCTCCCGCAACAACGTATAGTTACTTACTCGTGCGGGTAGGGGTTAACGGCTCCCTGCTCTGTTTATTTATTCCGATGCAGCGCCGTAAAAAGGCTATTGCAACGGAATAATGCCCGTTAGTGGCCACCCTAAAACCACTATGGGGCGGTCATGAACGGGTTAATATACTTTACATTTTAGTCCCTTACCAATTTAAAGTGTATCGGTCTCCATAACACGCTGCAATGAGTTGTCCCTCAAAAATAATTCATCACCCATCCACACGATAATTGATAAAACGTCCAACCGCTGGCACCACCAACGTATTACCAACGTATTAGGAGAACGAGGGTCCCTTGTTTGAATGGCACAGTGAACAAGCATGGCCACTACTGCTCAAATTATTCTCTATGAGTCTTTTGGAATTAGCCAAGTACAAGGGACAACCCCTATAAATGCAGCAAATTATAGGGATGGGCATGCTCTATTAGCCCAAATCCTGTGACGTCGTCTACAGGAGAGAGAGCTCGTCACTTTCTCTGATCTCCTCATTTCTGTGAGATCCGTGAGGAGATCAGAGAAAGCTATGTAAGAAAAAAAAACAACACTATTTTTATTAACCCCTTCCCGAAAATGGGCATATAGTAACGCGCTGAGGATGAAGCGGGCACAGGAGCTGTGCTCGCTCCATCTTCATCGGGTGTCGGCTGTAATATACAGCCGACATCCCACTGCAACAACAGCGATCACTATTCTCTCCGATCGCTGTAGTTTAACCCCTTGAATGCCGCTGTAAATAGCAACAGCGGCATTTAAGTGATTGATACAGAGGGAGGGGGCTCCCTCTGCACTCCATTGCTCCCCCCCCCCCCCCCCCGCAAAAAATCGCGGGGTTCTGATGGTTGCAATGGCAACCAGGAAGCCTAGCAACGGCGCCTGGCAACGGCTTCCTGGTTGCCAGGTTCGGGAGCCTATGAGGTCCTGCCCAAGGCAGGATGTAATAGGCTCAACTGTCAGTTGTAAAGTGACAGTTACAATACACAAGTACATACAGAAGTAGTGCAGTGTATTGTACAGGGGATCAGAAGATAAGATCTTCCAGTCTCCTAGTAAGTGTAAAATAAAAAAGTGAAAAAAAAAAGTTTTCGATAAATAAATAAAAGTTTTACGTAATAAAAAAAATAAATCGCCCTGTTTCCCTGATCAAGTCCTTTATAATTAGAAAAAAAAAAAGACATACTAGATACCACCGCGTTCGTATCGGCCTGACCTAAAAAAATATATTATTTATCCCGCACGGTGAACACCGTAAAAAAAATACAATAAAAAACAATGCCAGAATTTCCTTTTTTGGTCACGTTCTTTCCAAAAAAAATGGAATAAAAAGTGATCAAAAAGTCACGCGTAGCCAAACACGGTACCAATAAAAATCGTATCCAACCGCACAATAAAGTAAACATGTTTATACTACACAGAGAACGCCGTTAAAAAATTATTAAAAAAAACAGTGAAAGAATTTGTTTTTGTCTCCTCACCTCACAAAAAATGGAATAAAAACTCATCAAATTATCGCATGTACCCCAAAATGATACTAATAAATACTACAGCTCGTCCCATGAAAATCAAGCACTCACACAGCTCGTCAATGGAAAAATAAAAAAAGTTAGGACTCTTGGAACGCAATAATGCAATATAACGGCCCAGACTAATTTATATGTGCAGCAGTTCTTCACCTAAAACCCCACGTCATCATTTGCAGCCCCCACTGGTAGACCCTGTAAATGCAGCGGAAACGATGACATTTTGAGGTCTGTGCTACATATGGGGCTAGTGAAGTAGTCAAGATTAGGCAATGCTGGAGTGCGGATATTTTGTACAATACCAGACACCCTTTAGAAGTGCGACTCCTGCACCCAATAATCCGGCCTGTGCATAAAGGATTGGTTCAAAGTGTATATCCATGGCTAGTGACAATTAATTTTATTATCCATTCTCCCCATTATTACATCATCCTATTATGACCTGTTGCACTCCGCCCAGCTTACATATACCCTGATGTACTCCGCCCAGCTTACATATACCCTGGGAGGAGTACATCAGGGTATATGTAAGCTGGGCGGAGTACATCAGGCTATATGTAAGCTGGGCGGAGTACATCAGGGTATATGTAAACTGTGGAGTACATCAGGGTATATGTAAACTGTGGAGTACATCAGGGTATATGTAAGCTGGGCGGAGTACATCAGGGTATATGTAAGCTGGGCGGAGTACATCAGGGTATATGTAAACTGGGCGGAGTACATCAGGGTATATGTAAGCTGGGCGGAGTACATCAGGGTATATGTAAGCTGGGCGGAGTACATCAGGGTATATGTAAGCTGGGCGGAGTACATCAGGGTATGTGTAAACTGGGCGGAGTACTCCTCACAGCTTACATATACCCGGATGTACTCCGCACAGCTAACATATACCCGGATGTACTCCGCACAGCTAACATATACCCTGATCTACTCCGCACAGCTAACATATACCCTGATCTACTCCGCACAGCTAACATATACCCTGATCTACTCCGCACAGCTAACATATACCCTGATCTACTCCGCACAGCTAACATATACCCTGATCTACTCCGCACAGCTAACATATACCCCCACATTATAAACTGAAACACTAAACAAAACTACCACCAAGCAAAATCTGCGCTCCAAAAGCCAAATGGCGCTCCTTCTGGGCCTGGCAGTGTGCTCAAACAGCAGTTTATGACCACATATGGGGTATTACCATACTCTGGCAAACCACTTAACAATTTATGGGGCGTATGTCTCCAGTGGTACATGCTGGGCCCAACACATTGGGCACTGAAATAGCATATCTGTGGAAAATGGCAATTTTCAATCTGCAACATCCACTGTGCACTAATTTCTGCAAAACCTTTGGGGGTCAAAATGCTCACTACACTTCTAGATGAATTCCTTGAGGGGTGTAGTTTCCTAAATGGGGTCACTTCTCGGGAGTTTTCACTGTACTGGTACCTCAGCGCAATGCAACATGGCGTCAAAAACTAATTTTGTAAAATCTCCACTCCAAAAACGAAATTGCGCTTTTTCCGTTTAGACCCTTGCCGTATGTCCAAATAGCCGTTTGGGGTATTACCCTACTCAGGAGAAATTGTGTAACACATTTTGGGGTGTCTTTTCTCCTGTATTCCTTGTGGAAATGAAAAATGATGAGCTAAATCTACAGGTTATTGGAAAAAAAAAATGTTTTCATTTTCACGGACCAATTCTAATAAAATCTATAAAACATCTGAGGGCTTAAAATGCTCACTACACCTCTAATTTAATTCTTTCAGGGGTATAGTCTCCAAATTGGGATCACACCTGGGGAATTTCTACTGTACTGGTACTTCAGGCGCTCTGCAAATGCGACATAGCCCCCAGAAACCAATTCATCTGAGCTGCAAAATCCAAATGGTGCTCCATCGCTTCTGAGCCCTGCCGTGGATCCAAACAGCAGTTTATTACCACATATGGGGTATTACCGTACTCAGGAGAAATTGCTTTACAAATGTTGAGGTGCTTTTTCTCCTTTATTCCTTATAAAAATTTGAAAATTCTGTTTTTTTTCCAAAAAATAGTCTCTTTTCATCTTCACAGACTAATTCCAATAAATTCAGCAAAAAAACCTGTGGGGTCAAAATGCTAACTATACCACTGGAAAAATGTTGGGGGGTTTCCACTGTTTAGGTCCCTCCAGGGCGTTGCAAACGTTACACGCCACCGAAAACCATTCCAGTAAAATCAGCGCTCCAAAATCCAAATGGCGCTCCTTCCCTTCTGAGCCCTGTTGAGGGTCCAAACAGCAGTTTATTACCACATATGGGGTATTTCCGTAATCGGGAGAAATTGCTTTACAAATGTTGGTGTGCTTTTTCTCCTTTATTTCTTGCAAAAATTAGAATTTTTCACGTTTTTCCAGAAAAATAAAAAGTACATTTTCATAGACTAACTCCAATAAATATAGCAAAATACCTGTGGGGTCAAAATACTAACTATACCCCTAGATAAATTCCCTGAGGGGTGTCGTTTAAAAAATGGGGGTCACTTTTGGGGGTTTCCACTGTTTGGCACCACAAGACCTCTTCAAACCGGACATGGTGCCTAAAATATATTCTGAAAAAAGGAGGCCCCAAAATCCACGAGGTGCTCCTTTGCTTCTGAGGCCTGTGTTTCAGTCCATTAGCACACGAGGGCCACATGTGGGATATTTCTAAAAACTGCAGAACCTGGGCAATAAAAATTGAGATGCATTTCTCAGGTAAAACCTTCTGTGGTACAATATTTTTTTTATTACATATGAATTTTGTACAAAAAAAAAAAATGACATTTGAAAATTTCAGCTCTACTTTCCTTCAATTCCTGTAAAACACCTAAAGGGTTGAAAAACTTTCTGAATGCTGGTTTGGATACTTTGAGGGGTGCAGTTTTCACAATGGGGTGTTTATGGGGGTTTCTAATATATAGGGCCCTCAAAACCACTTCAGAACTGAACTCGTCCCTGAATAAAATAGCTTTTTGAAATTTTCTTAAAAATAATCAGAAATTGCTGCTAAAGTTCTAAGCCTTGCAACGTCCTAGAAAAATAAAAGGATGTTCAAAAAACGAAGCAAACATAATGTAGACATATGGGAAATGTTAATTAGTAACTATTTTGTGTGGTATTACTATCTGTTTTACAAGCAGATACATTTAAAATTGGAAAAATCATAATTTCTTCAAATTTCCTCAAAATTTTCGTGTTTTTCACAAATAAGCAATGAATTTATCAACCAAATTTTTTCACTAACATAAAGTACAATATATCACGAGAAAACAATCTCAGAATCAATTGGATAGGCAAAAGCATTCCAGAGTAATTACCACATAAAGTGACATCATATTTGAAAACATGGGTCTGGTCCTCAAGGCCAAAATGAGCTTGGTTACTCAAGGGGTTAAAGCACTGGGACAAACCCAATTAACTTATTGTCAGGGGACACTACTAAAAAAAATGATGGTCTAAAGTTGACAACCTTTTTAAGCAAGACTAATTGAGAAAGTGCTAGCGTCGTTTAATTTCAATGAATAAAAAAAGTGTCGAAAAATTTATTGTTCTGTCTGGTTATAGCAACTAACTCAAAATAAAAAGTAAACTGACGGTCGACATGTATCTGCGTGTATACAGGTCAGCCGTCAGTCAATAGTGACGGGGGGGGGGGGGGTAAAATTTTACATATATAATGCATTGCAGCAAACCAGGAGACCGATTTGTGCTGTTGAGGGGGTCACACGCAGACCTAAACTTTCACCTTGAGGAAGTATTATGTCTATACTATCTTATTTACAGAAGACAGAACAACCCGTTGATTCCTAGACACCATCACACTTTATGCCACACAATCTATCATGCATTCTACATAATGATTTAAAATTCAGCATTTGATAAAACAGGGTGGGCTGCAGTATTAGGTTGGGCTCACACGACCTATTTTCAGACGTATTATGCCTCGTTTTACGTCTGAAAATAGGGCTACAATACGTCGGCAAACATCTGCCCATTCATTTGAATGGGTTTGCCGACGTATTGTGCAGACGACCTGTCATTTACGCGTCGTCGTTTGACAGCTGTCAAACGACGACGCGTAAATTGACTGCCTCGGCAAAGAAGTGCAGGGCACTTATATACATTATTTGCAGGGCACTTCTTTGCCACGTAATTTGAGCCGTTCTTCATTGAACTCAAAGAAGAGCAGCTCAAGATATACGAGCGTCACAGACGCCTCGTATATTATGAGGAGCTTTTACGGCTGAAACGATGCAGCTGTTTTCTTCTGGAAACAGGCTGTCATTTCAGCCGTAAAAGCCAGCTAGCGTGTGAACATACCCTAACAGTGTTCTGGTAGACGACCATATTCAAAGAAAACAACAAACACGACAGATTAGGCCAGACATACAAATAAAAGTATTACCATTAAAGGGAATGTGTCAGAAATGTATTTTTATTTTTTTAGTTAAACAATTATTTAAAGAGGCTCTGTCACCAGATTTTGCAACCCCTATCTCCTATTGCAGCAGATCGGCGCTGCAATGGAGATAAGAGTAACGTTTTTTTGATTTTTTTTAAACAAGCATTTTTGGCCAAGTTATGGCCATTTTTATATTTATGTAAATGAGGCTTTCTAAGGTACAACTGGGCGTGTTTAAAGTTATGTACAAGTGGGCGTGTATTGTGTATGTACAGCTGGGCGTTTTTTTTACTTTTACTAGCTGGGCGTTGTGTATAGAAGTGTATGATGCTGACGAATCAGCATCATCCACTTCTCTTCACAACGCCCAGCTTCTGGCAGTGCAGACACAGCGTGTTCTCGAGAGATCACGCTGTGACGTCACTCACAGGTCCTGCATCGTGTCGGACGAGCGAGGACACATCGGCACCAGAGGCTACAGTTGATTCTGCAGCAGCATCGGCGTTTGCAGGTAAGTCGATGTAGCTACTTACCTGCAAACGCTGATGCTGCTGCAGAATCAACTGTAGCCTCTGGTGCCGATGTGGCCGACACGATGCAGGACCTGGGGCAGGAAGTGAGTGACGTCACAGCGTGATCTCTCGAGAACACGCTGTGTGTCTGCACTGCCAGAAGCTGTGTGGTAACGAAGAGAAGTGGATGATACTTCTCGTCAGAACGCCCAGCTAGTAAAAGAAGTAAAAATGCCCCGATGTACGCACATAATACACGCCCAGTTGTACTTTAGAAAGCCTCATTTACATAAATATAAAAATGGTCATAACTTGGCCAAAAATGCTCGTTTTTAAAAAACAAAAACGTTACTCTTATCTACATTGCAGCGCCGATCTGCTGCAATAGGAGATAGGGGTTGCAAAATCTGGTGACAGAGCCTCTTTAAGTGATTTGTTTTAATTTTTTTTTATTTTTTCACAAGTCAGGAAATATTATAAATTAGATTCTAATTTATAACATTTCCATGTGCTGGCCACTAGAGGGAGCAGTTCCCAAAATTGCAGCATGGTCAATGTGGTAAAGCAACCTCATTGCTTTATGCTGCAAATTTGGGGTAGACACACTCTCTCTAGTGTCCTCACACAATCCCCCCTCCCTTATTCTGGCTAGTGCCAGGAGAAGGAGGGGTTTGAATTTTCAAACCTCCTACACCGTGTGCCGCCATTTTCTGAGCGACTGCACAGTGTAGGAGGATTAGATACAGTGCTCAGCAGACTGTATTATGTTCGTGTTATACTCGCATCACATACACAAACATAACTTACTTGCTCCTGCTGCCGCCTCCGCTCCTATTACTTGCGCATTCGCTTCGTGGAACATATGGCCAGAAGCCGCGGCCGGAAGTCGTCATCTTACTGTCCGACAGCGGCTTCCGGTCCACATGAAAATGGCGCCGAATTACGCACTGCAAAACGTGCTTTGTTTTGGTCTGTGTGGGAGCGGCGCATGCGCCGTTCCCACACAGACGGCGTACGCTTCAGAGAATGGAACGGCTCCTGTTTGCATTCTCTATAGGGTTGTATGTGCCGTATTCCATCTCTGTATGTGTGGTTAATCGACACATACAGAGATGAAAAAAAACCGGCAGCCCCCATAGAGAAGTAAAAGGTAGAACATGAGAACACAAATAAATAACATTTATGTTAATATCATATTAAAAGCAATATGATAAATTTCATGACACCTTCCCTTTAACCCCTTCCCAAAATTTGTATGGATATGTCACGGAAAGCTAGTGCTACCCGCATTTTGCCATATCCATACGACAAATGGTGGACACCGGCTCAGAAGCGGAGTCGGAGCCACCATCACCGGATGTCAGCGGTATCTTACAGCTGACATCCGTCTGTAATGGCAGGGAACTAAATTAGCTTCGATCCCCGCCATTAACCCCTTACATGTAGCGCTCAAACGCGATCGCTGCATTTAAGCTGTTTGCAGCTCATCGGAACTCCAGCAATGAAATTACTAATACTGGCCTCCCGGTCTGCCTAGCATGGGAAACTGGCGGCGGGGCCTGGAAGGCGTCCGTAGCAGACGGCAAGATGGCACCGGCTTAGGAGCTGAACCAGCGTCATCACCGGTGGATGTCAGCTGTATATTACAGCTGACATCCACCTGTAACGGCAGGAACCGGAGCTAGCTCCTATCCCTGCCATTAACCCCTTCGATGCAGCGATCGCTGCATCTTAGAGGTTGCTAGCAGATCGCCAGCCCTGCCATCAGGACTGCCGATGCTGCTATGGCAACAGGAGACCTAACAATGGCCTTCTGCTCTGCCATTACGGAAGCCAATTAGGCCCCGCCGGGATGTGAAGCCTAATCGGCTTGATGTCAGTGAATGACTGGGAGATCGAATATATTGCACTACCTAGGTAGTGGACCTAGGTCCTGACAGTTGGACCTAGTGGGACTTGGAAAGAAAGTGTAAAAAAAAAAAAAGTTTTGAAACATATAATAAAGGTTTCAAGTAATAAAATAAAACACAATCGCCCTGTTCTCTTAGGCCCAATGCACACGACCTTATTTATTCCCTTCCGCAAAATACTAGCCATAAATACGGGTCCGTTGTCATACGTATTCCACCCGTATTTACGGACCCGTGAAAAAAGGGAGGCTGGAAATGATGTCACAATCATGTCCAAACCCCTTAAAAGGGTCACATGATCACACAGACGCCATTTTCTCTGCTTCTCTATTAAAAAATATATATACAATGAAGTCGCCTAGCAACGCTCCCGTATTTACAGGTGCTCACAAGTAGCCACCCGTAATTACGGGAGCCCCATAGACTTGCCATAATTACAGCCGGAAATAGGACATGTTCTATATTTGCCACATATGCCACTGAAATGGCATACCTATGGAAAAATTTAAATGTTAAGGCCTCATGCACACGACCGTATTTTTGTCCACTCATAAATACTGGCGTAAATACGGGTCCTTGGTCACACGTATTCGACCCGTATTGCACCAGTATTTACGTGTGGACAAAAATACGGTCGTGTGCATGAGGCCTTAACATTTACATTTTTCCATAGATATGCCATTTCAGTGGCATATGTGGCAAATATAGAACATGTCCTATTTCAGGCTGTAATTATGGGCATGTTTTTGGCTGCAAAATTGCACTGCACTAATCGGCAGCCCTTCTCTCTATCAGTGCAGGATAGAGAGAAGGGGCAGCCCTTTCCGTAATAAAAGTAAAAGAAATTCATACTTACCCGGCCGTTGCCTTGGTGACGAGTCCCTCTCTTGACATCCAGTCTGACCTCCCTGGATGACGCGGCAGTCCATGTGACCGCTGCAGCCAGCGATTGGCTTGTGATAGGCTGCAGCAGTCACATAGGCTGTAACGTCATCCCAGGAGGCCGGACTGGAGGAAGAAGCGGGGAGTTCTGGGTAAGTATGAACGTCTTCTTTTTTTTTTTTTTACAGCTTTATCTATATTGTGATCGGTAGCCACTGTCCAGGGTGCTGAAACAGTTACTGACGATCGTTTAACTCTTTCAGCACCCTGGACAGTGACTATTTACTGACGTCGCCTAGCAACGCTCCCGTAATTACGGGTGCACACACGTAGTCACCCGTAATTACGGGAGCCCCATAGACTTCTATGGCCTGCCCGTGCCGTAATTACGGCCTGAAATAGGACATGTTCTATCTTTTTCAACGGCACGGGCACCTTCCCGTAAGCATACGGGGAGGTACCCGTGGCCAATAGAAGGCTATGGGCCCGTAACTAAGGCCGTAATTACGGCAGTTTTTACGGTCGTGTGCATGGGGCCTTACTTTGCACCATCCGCAGCGCAATAATTTATGGAAAAGACCTGTGGGGTGAAAATGCACACTACACCCCTTAATAAATGCCAAAATGGGGTCACTTCTCAGGGGTTTCTTTTAATATTTCACATCTGAGCTCTGCAATAGTGAACCAATACTTTGTAAATCGCCAAATCAGGCCTCAATTTTACATGGTACTCTTTCACTGGTCGAATATCCAGGCAAAAGATTAGGGCCACACGTAGGGAGATTCTAAAACCGGAAAACACAGCATCATAATTAGGGTATGTTCACACACAAACTCAAAAATGTCTGAAAATACGGAGCTGTTCAAGGGAAAACAGCTCCTGATTTTCAGACGTTTTTTGGGCAACTCGTGTTTTTCGCTGCGTTTTCGGAGCTGTTTTCAATGGAGTCTATGAAAAACGGCTCCAAAAACGTCCCAAGAAGTGACATGCACTTCTTTTTCCCGGCCGTTTTTTACGCAAACGTTTTTCAAAACGGCCGCGCGAAAAAACGGCCCGTCGGAACAGAACGCCGTTTTTTCCCATTGCAATCAATCGGCTGATGAAAAACGGCCGAAAATAGGCAGTGTGAACATACCCTTAGAGAGCTGTCTTGTTATGGTGGCACAAGCTGGGCACCACATAATGGCATATCTATGAAAAAAAAATCCCATTTTCACTCTGCAACATCGAGTACACACTAATTTCTGCAAAACACCTGCGGGGTTAACATGCTCACTACACCCCTAGGTGAATACCTTGAGGGGTGTAGATTCCAAAATGTGGTCACTTCTGGGGGGTTTCCACTGCTTTGGTCCCACGCGACAAAGCCCTCAGAAACCAATCCAGTAAAATCTGTACTCCGAAAGCCAAATGGCACTTCTTCTCTTCTGAGCCCCACTGTGTGCCCAAAAAGCAGTTTATTACCACATATGGGGTATTGTTGTACTCAGGAGTAATTGCTTTACACATTTTGCTTTTTCTCCTTTAGTCGTTGTGGAAATGAAAAAATGAATAGCTAAATCTACATTTTCTTTGAAAAAAAATGTAGATTTTAATTTTTACAGCCTAATTCCAATAATTTCTGCAAAAAACCTGTGCGGTCAAAATGCTCACTATGACTCTAGCTAATTTCCTCAATGGGTGTAGTTTACAAAATGGGGTCACTTGTGGGGGGTTTCCACTGCTTTGTCGCCTCAGGGGCTTTGCCAATGCGACATGGCCTCCGCAAACCATTCCTGCTAAATTTGAGCACCAAAAGCCAAATGGCGCTCTTTCCCTTCTGAGCCCTGCCTTGTGTCCAAACAGCTGTTTATGACCACATGTGGGATACGGTTTTGCTCAGGAGAAATTGCTTTACAAGTTTTGCAGTGCTGTATTTCCTTTAGTCCTTGTGGAAATGAAAAAAAATTAGCTAAACCTACATTTTCATTGAAAAAAACGTAGATTTTAATATTTACGGCCTAGTTTCAATAATTTCTACAATAAACCTGTGGGGTCAAAATGCTCACTATACCGCTAGATAATTTCCTTGAGGTGTGTAGTTTGTCAAATGGGGTCACTTTTGGGGGGTTTCCACTATTTTGGCACCGCAAGAGCCCTTCAAACCTGAAATTGTGCCTAAAATATATTCTAATAAAAAGAAGGCCCCAAAATCCTCTAGGTGCTCCTTTGCTTCGGAGGCCGGCGCTTCAGTCTATTAGCACACTAGGGCCACATGTGGGATATTTCTAAGCTGTAGAACCTGAGCAATAAATATTGAGTTGCGTTTCTCTGGTAAAACTTTGTGTAAGGCCCCATGCACACGAACGTAAAAACGCCCGTAATTACGGGCCCATAGACTTCTATTGGCCACGGGTACCTCCCCGTATGCTTACGGGAAGGTGCCAGGGCCCTTAACAAATATAGAACATGTCCTAGCTTAGGTAGTAATTACGGCACGGGCAGGCCCATAGAAGTCTATGGGGTTCTCGTAATTACGGGTTACTACGTGTGTGCACCCGTAATTACGGGAACAATGCTAGGCGACGTAAGTAAATAGTCACTGTCTAGGGTGCTGAAAGAGTTAAACGATCGGCCATAACTCAGCACCCTGGACAGAAACTACTGATCACAATATAGATCAACTTGGGGAAAAAAAAAAAAAAAAAAAAAAAAAAAGACGTTCATACTTACCCAGAACTCCCTGCTTCTTCCTCCAGTCCGGCCTCCCAGAATGACGTTTCAGCCCATGTGACCGCTGCAGCCAATCACAGGCTGCAGCGGTCACATGGACTGCCGTGTCATCCAGGGAGGTCGGGCTGGATTGTCAAGAGAGGGACGCGTCACCAAGGCAACGGCCGGGTAAGTATGAATTTCTTTAACTTTTATTACGGAAAGGGCTGCCCCTTCTCTCTATCCTGCACTGATAGAGAGAAGGGTTGCAGATTAGTGCAGTGCAATTTTGCAGCGAAAAAGCGAAAATATGCCAGTAAATACGGGTGGAATACTGGTGACACCGGACCCGTATTTACGGGCACGGGTCCGTAAATACTGGTGCAAAACGGGTCAAATATGTGTGACCAAGGACCCGTATTTACGGCAGTATTTACGGGAGGGAAAAAATAAGTTCGTGTGCATGAGGCCTTACAAAAAAAACAAAAAACGGGTAGATTTGTAAATTTCACATCTATTTTGCGTTAATTCCTGTGAAACATCTAAAGGGTTAAGAAACTTTCTAAATGCTGTTTTGAATACTTTGAGGGGTGCAATTTTTAAAATGGGGTGACTTATTGGGGGTTTCTAATATATAAGGCCCCAAAGCCACTTCACAACTGAACCAGCCCCTGTAAAAATAGCCTTTTGAAATTTTCTGACGCGGAAACCGCGTGGGAAAACGAGCCAAAAAACATCCGAAAATGACTCCCATTGATTTGAATGGGAGGTAGGAGTTTTTTTCCCGCAAGCGGAAAAACCGGCTCGCGGGAAAAAGAAGGGACATGCCCCATCTTCGGACGTTTACGCCTCTGACCTCCCATTGCCATCAATAGGAGGCAGAGAAAGCATAATTTTGCGGCGTTTTATGCCCACGGCGCTCAATGGCCGCGGGTTCAAAAACGCAGCGAAAATCGGCGTGCAGGCAGAGCAAAATCTGCCTCAAAATTCCATACAGAGTTCAGGCAGATTTTCTGCCTGCAAAAAACTGTGTGAACCTAGCCTAAGTCTTGTAACGTCCTAGAAAAATAAAAGGATGTTCAAAAAAACGATGAAAACATAAAGTAGACATATGGGGGATGTTAATTAGCGACTACTTTGTGTGGTATTACTATCTGTCTTACCAGCATTTAAATAGAGAAAAATTCTAATTTTTGCAATTTTTCGCAAAATTTTGGTGTTTTTCACAATTAAATATTGAACGTATCGAGCAAATTTTGCCAGTAACAAAGTCCAATGTAGAGAAAAAGCACTATGCACACCAAAGTGGAAATTATTTTGCAGATAAATAATTTATTATATTTATAGCCAATGACAGTGTAGTGCACTGCACTGTCATTGGCTATAAATATAATAAATTAATTATCTGCAAAATAATTTCCACTTTGGTGTGCATAGTGCTTTTTCTCTATTGGATCGGGTTGGGACCCTACTTATGCACCCACGCCTTAACCTAGTGCTATCCGAACCTTGCTATAAAGTACAATATGTCACGAGAAAATCTCAGAATCGCTAGGATAGGTGAAAGCATTCCGGAGTTATTACCACATAAAGTGAAACATGTCAGATTTGATAAATGAGGCTCTTTCAGGAAGGTCAAAAGTGGCCAAAGAGGGAAGGGGTTAAGGTCTTGTTCACACAGTGCAGATGTGCATGTATTTTTCAAGCCAAAAAACAGAAACAGAAGAAATGTATAAAGGAAGGCCTTAAAAGGTCTGCTCTCCTAGATCCAATTCTGGTTTTGGCTTAGAAAATGCTTGCAGAATATGCGAAGTGTGAACAAGGTCCAAAACTGCATAACGTCAACATCATCTTTTGGCAGCAGTATTGCGTGACAAAGAATTGCAACGATGGCACGGCATGCCGCTATAACGTCCCATTGTTTAGAACATACTGCGTTCTATAGTAGTAGCTTCAATCTCAACATCTTTAGCCATACACAAGAGGTAAGAAAAGAAAACTTTAGGCAAATGCTCTTTTAAAAAATCCGCTTTTCTCGCTACCATCAAGTCACACAATAAGCCACCAATACCGACACATTTTAAGGCGATTTCCTACATACATGAACAATCTCGGCCTGCAGTGCGGCGTCCAGTAGGCAGCGCGTAACGTGCTCTATGGATTGACCACGTTCGTATTACACTATTAATAACACTTGTCACAGACCCGGGTCCTTCTCACAATGTTTTACCTCTCTCCTGTCCGTCACCGATGCCACCTGCTTCGCAAGGCGGAAATCCTGAGCACTGCAAATGGTACAGTCTAAAACACAGAGTTCCTGCTGAGAGGTCACGTGAACTGGAAGGGGCGGGTACTGTTTGGAATACTGAGCTGTGCGCATGGTAGATTCTAGTGTACGGCCCCTTCGAGGTTCTGACGTCACGCGGCCACATGTCTCTCTGCGCTCACGTGACCACTTTCATACTTCTTCCAGAGCGCTACAGAGTAGGTGGGCGGCAGGGAAGACGCTGTAAACGGCTGGTTTGTGTTGGAGAAGGGGTCTGTGGGGGTGAGGACTGCTAGCCTGTGTTGAGGAAGAGCGGTACTGCCAAGTGGGACTAAAAAGCTACAAAAAAAATGTTAATTCATAACATGAGCGGTGTCCCAAAAATAGTTTTTAATTTATTTTTGCGTTAGTTATGGGCCTCTTTTCTAATTATTTTAACACAGCCTGTTTTGGCCTTATAGACCAGGCCAATTGTCTCAAATCCAACATGTCACTTTATGTGGTAATAACTTTGAAATTCTTTTGTTTTTTCAAGAGATTCTGAGGTTTCCTCATAACATATTGTACTTTGTTAGAGGTAAACCATACCTCGCAACTTTTGAATTTGTAAAAGAGGGACATGTTTAAGCCACGCCCCTAACCACGCCCAATATCCCGCATAAACATCAAATCATGGCCAGATCCTCCTGCAAATAACAAGAGCACATTCTCTCTGCGGATCTCTAGAGTGTCTGGATATCACAGATATTATGGATCCGTTTATGTCGTCTTTGTAGTACTTTTCCTATCTTGGGTATAACATTTGCTCATCACGGTGGCAGCAGCTGCAGGACAAACCAAAAGGCTGAGAACAATGAGTGTCAAGAGGGAGACCCTGTGGTGGATGACTTTTCAATTGACAGGTAGCAGAGTTACATGATGGTGATTTTATTTCCAGTTGTGTAACTCTGCTACTGGTCAACGGAAAAATCATCCACCAGAGGGAAAAATGTTTCCCCATGGCGGAGTACCACAAAGAAACACCTGGGAATCAGACATGATGGGGAAACCTTTCTCCCTGGGGTGGATGACTTTTCAGCTGACAGGTAGCAGAGATACATGAAGGGGAATTATTTTTCATTGACGTCTAGTTTCTATTGTAGCGCAGGGAAGGAGACAAGTTGCAGGAGGTGAGAAGTTTTTTTTATTCTTCAAATTACTAACTTTACTTTTTTTGTTTTTGCAGGTTCCGCTGGACTGTTTGGACTACATCGTAGATTCATTGGACTTCTGCGATCTAGGTTTTTTTTAAAAAAATAAAATGGTCAAAGAGGGTTGTGTGGGGGAGTTCTTATTTCAATAAAAAAATATTTTCTTATGTCTTTTTTTTTAATACTTTAATATCGCCTTGGTAATGGCAGTTGTCTGATTGACAGCGTCCATTACTAAGGTGGGGCTTAGTGTGAGCCGGTAAAAAGGCTGCAACTAAACTCCCGTTGTTACCCCGGTACCCACCGCCACCCGGGCTGCTGAGAAGATCCGGGTATGATCCAGTGCCTGACCATCTGCAGTGATGGGTGGGCACTGGGGCGGCAGCGGCCCCCCTTGAAAATAGCGCCACTCACGGCCCCTCTTTGTAAATAGCTCCACACACAGCCCCCCTGTAGATAGCGCCACACACGGCCCCCCTTGTAAATAGCACCACACATAGCCCTCTTGTAGGTAGCACCACACACAGCGCCCTTGTAAATAGCGCCACGTACAGCCCCCCCTTGTAAATAGCGCCAAGCCTAGCCACCCCCTGTAAATAGCGCCACGCACAGCCCCTCTTGTAAATAGCACCACGCACGTCCCTCTATTGTACATTAGACATGCCCATAAGGGCTATGATGTTCAGAAATAGATGGTACCCAATAATTATAATACTAAAATACAACCACCAATATACATTGAACACGCCCATAAAAGATAACACAAAAATGAAAGAAATAATAATAAAAACCGACAAAAAGTTATACAGGTCCCTCAATTTATTCTTTTCCAAATCGTCCCTCGAGCCATGTTGGTAACTCGATCACACATTCGTCAAGGCCGAAAAAAGTATCATATTAGATTAGTGTCCGAATCTGAGTATAGACATAAATAAGAACATTAAGCACTTTATTAACAAATTATTTAAAATACCAAACATTGAAAAAATAACAAAAATATTTGGTTAAAATAAAAAGGCAGAGACATCAAAGGAACGCTGCAAAGCTTACTTTTTCATTCAAGCCCAGAGGGGTCATAGTGCCCAAGGTCGTAATCCATCTACATTCCTTTTGGGCTAACAGGGTCCTCGCATCTCCCCCTCTGACACCACAGTGCACCCTATCAATTCCCCTAACCTTGAAGCTTTTGGGATCTCCCCCATGACACAACTTAAAGTGTTTGGGGATAGTTTTTACCAATGTTAAATCCTCGATTTCCTTTGCAGCCACTATATCCCTGACGTGTTCTCGAACTCGAATTTTCAGTTGACTAGTTGTTAATCCCACATAAATTTTAGAGCAACCACATGTGGCGTAATAAATCACAAAGGTGGTAGTACATGATATATTTTGTAAGATCTTAAAAGTACATCCACCGTTTGCCGATTCACGCATGCGCGGACGGGCGATGACGCCCGGTGGCGGTATTCTCGCGTCCTTACCGAAATCACGCGCATGCGCCGTGTGACCAGCATCGGATTGGCTTAGAACACACCACCTGACTACCAATGTCCGTCATTTAAACTGGGTCTTGACAAGGAAATGGTACCCCTTGATAAAACTACTTGCGAAACACGCATCGGGGCGCTATCTCACCCTCTGGGTCACGCAACAATGTCACTTAGCATGGGTAAGTGTACCACTAAGGTCTTGTTGGGCTTTACACAAACTGATCGTACTTGTCAGTTCAGTTTCTCCTAAACTCCTATAGTGAGTTCCTTCACCTTTCTTTTTCCTGACTTGTACCTACTTGAGCGGATACATTTTCAATCTGTATACTTAAACTAGGATATTTGTCATGCTTTACGTACTCTCTGTATATAACATTGTTAATATGCATGTAAAACGCTGATCCAGATATAGGCTTGTTTTTTAGATTCTCTCATTGTATTTATATTAAAGAAGTCTTCTACTTTTGCTAAAATTTGATAGTAATGGACTCCAATACAGATAACGTAGTAGACATTACCTGCAGTCCTATGGAACACCACAGATAGCACACAGTGATAACTCTGAGTACAGATAATGTTGTAGATGAGAAGTATACCCACAGATACATATAGACACACACACACACACACACGCATATATATAAGGGCAGCAGAGTATATAAGGGACAGCAGGGTATATAAGGGGCAGCAGAGTATATAAGGGGCAGCAGGGTATACAGGGGGCAGCACAGATATGTTCGTTTTATGTGTTCTACTTTAATATTGAACACACACTTTTACAAAGGGACAAACACACACACACACACACACTGTAACATACACATACAAACACAGAGACACATACTGTATATACAAAGAGACACATAGATACTCACCATCTCTCCTTGCTGACAGGATCACAGGCTTCTTGCAGGACAGGCTGTGGGCGGAGCTTCCTCCTCTTCTCTTGTTCCTCGGCTCCTATTTACTACGTGTGCGTAACTAAGAGCAGAGTAGAGGAAGAACAGTGGCACCCCCTACATGCTGGCCTGCCCAGCGGAACATTTGTCAGACCGCCCGGGACGGCGGTGAGAAACCGGACTGTCCCGCCAGATCCGGGACGGTTGGGAGCTATAGGTAAACCTTGGCAAATACATTCAGTGTTTAGTTGTGAAAAACAAAATTCTGAGAAAATGTGCAAATTTGTGTTTTTCTAAATGTAAATGTATCTGCTTGTAAGACAGATGGTAATACCCCACAAAATAGCTATTAGTTAAAGGGGTTAACCATTACTGAACAACTGATGACCTATCCACCGGATAGGACATCGGTGCGGGTCTGACACCCGGACCCCGCACCGTTAGGGCTTATGCAGATGAACGTGATATACGCGCAACGCGCGTGATTTTCACGCGCCTCGCACGGACCTATGTTAGTCTGGGGCTGTGCAGACTGTCCGTGAGTTTCACGCAGCGTGAGTCCGCTGCGTAAAACTCACGACGTCCGTTATGTGTGCGTTGTTCGCGCATCACGCACCCATTGAAGTCAATGGGTGCGTGAAAATCACGCGCAGCACACGGAAGCACTTCCGTGTGACGCGCGTGATTCGCGCAACAGCAGTAAAAAGTATGAATGAAAACTGAAAAGCACTACTTTTCTGTTTACAAACACAGAGTGTCATAATGATGGCGGCTGCGCGAAAATCACGCAGCCACGCATCATGCGTGGCTGACACACGGAGCTGTTAAGTGCCTTTTGTGCGCGCAAAACGCACCCGCTTGTGTAAATCCGGCCTTAAGCCACTCCAACTATCTTCGGGCACCGGATTTTATGGCCCATTATGCGATGTATGAAGCCGGAAGCAGTTGGTTCCGCACAGAGGATATCGGCCGTGCTGCCCAACTGCAGCTCTGCTCCCATTCACTTGAATAGGAGCAAAGCTGCAGTACGGCGGCTCGCCGCTATTCAGTGGCCAGAGCCAACTGCTATCGGCATGTACGTCCAGTGCTCGGAGGCAGCCGCTTAATGGTGCAGGGACGGGTGTCGGAACCCCGCAGATCATGTACTGATGACCTATCCGGTGGATAGGTCATCAACTGTCCAGTAGTGGACAACCCCTTTAACATTTCCCATATGTCTATGTTTGCATCATTTTTTCAACATCCTTTTGTTTTTCTAGGATGTTACAAGGCTTATAACTTTAGAAGCAATGCCTCACATTTTCAAGAAAATGTCCAAAACCTATTTTTTTAGGGACCAGTTCAGTTCTTAGGTGGTTTTGAGGGGTCTATATGTCAGAAAGCCCCTACAAATCACCCCATTTTAAAAACTTCACCCGTCAAAGTATTCAAAACAGCATTTTGATGGTTTCCTAACCCTTCAGGCATTTCGCAGGAATTAAAGGAATGTGGAGGTAAAATTGACACACTTTTATTTTTATTTTTTTCCTAAATATCCCACAGGTGGCACTAGTGTGATAATGGATTGAAACACTGGCCTCAGGAGCAAAGGGGCACCTTGTGGATTATGGGGCCTCCTTTTTTATTAGAATATATTTTAGGCACTATATATATTTCTTATAGTTATTTTTATCTTAATTTTATTTTAATGACACTATTTGTATTATGGTCTGACCCACACTTTATGGTTTCATATCGTGTTGGATAATAGACAAATTTTTGGTGAAGATAGGGAAACCCGATATCACATGATTTAACCACTCCCCTATTGAACTAAGACCTATACCATTTGACCCAGCCGTGACAGTTGATATAATAGTAGTTATGCAATGAACTGGTGAGCCCCACCATATACCTGATGAAGAACTAAGTGCTAGGTTGAAACGCGTTGCATTCTCTATTCACATATTTATGTTATTTTAAAGAATACATTTTTATTCCGTAACTGTGGAGCTGCTCTTTTGCCTCTACGGCAATTTGATCCAACACAGGAGTCCCTGGAAAAAGAGTGAACCTTCTTCGAATTTTGTTTTGGATTTTTACTTTATTCTGCGGGTTGAGACGATTACGGCGATACCAAATGTATATAGTTTGGGGGGGTTTTTACACCGTTTGTGCAACAAAATCTTTTTTTTAAAAATAATAATTTCTTTTTTTCGTGTCGCCATATTCTGAGAGCCATAACTTTTTTATTTTTCCGTCCAAAAATCTGTGGGAGGCCTTGTTTTTCTAGGCAGGCTGTAGATTTTATTGGTGCAATTTTGGAGTACATGCAAATTTTTGATCCCATTTAATTGTGTTTTAGGAGGGGTGGTGACCAAAAAAAAACAGCGATTCTGGAATTGTTTTTTACGTAATTTCTTTACGGTGTTCACCGTGCGGGAAAAATAACGTGATATTTTTATAGTTTGAATGCGTCGATAACAAATATACTCTTAATCTTTTCGGTTTTTTCTTATAAGGGTCATTTCACACAGAGTTTTTTTGACGCGGAAACCGCGCCAAAAAACTGCAGAAAAAGCCTCCCATTAATTTCAATGGGAGACGGAGGCGTTTTTTTCCCGCGAGTGTAAAAAACAGCTTGCGGGAAAAAGAAGGGACATGCCCTATCTTCGGGCATTTACGTCTCTGACCTCCCATTCACATCAATGTGAAGCAGAGAAAGCATATTTCGGGGCATTTTTTGCCCGCGGCGCTCAATGGCCGCAGGCGAAAAAAAAAGCAGCGATAATCGGCGTGCAGGCAGAGCAAAATCTGTCTCAAAATTCCAAACGGAATTTTGAGGCAGATTGTCTGCCTGCAAAAGACTCAGTTTGAATCCAGGCTAATAAGACTTATTATGGGAAAAAGGGCGGTTATTGTTTTTTTAACTTGAAACTTATCTTTATACTTCTGTAGAAAATGGAAATTTACTTTTTAAAAAAAAAAATTTTTTTATAAAAGTTGGCCCACTAGGGGACTTGAAGCCATGAAGCCCTGATCACTATTCTAATACACTGCACTACCTACATAGTCATAAACGGACATCAAAACTATTAGGCTCCGTCTCCGGATGGGGTCTAATATGCTATCCTACTTGGCAGACCATGAGGCCATGGTTAGGCCTCCGGTTACCATAGCAACCATCCGCACCCCCACGATCATGTCTCCGGGTTGCCGATTTAACCACCTAGATGCAGTGGTCGCTTTTGATCACTGCATCTAAGGGGTTAATCTACTGGATCAGGGGCTAGCGCCAGTACTGAACTTACAGCAGGCTGTCAGCTGTAATATACAGCCGACACCCGCTCGTGATTGGGTTGACTCAGCTTCGGAGCCTGCTCCATCACTGTCACGTACAGTTGAGTTAAGTACCCAACGGCAGCGATGTAACTGTATGTGACATGTCGTTAATTGGTTAATGTGTTCCCTAATGTAACTATTTATGACTGATTTTACTTTTGTGGGAGCTGTCTTCTTTATTATCATGTGTATGTGTCCTTGCACGACCCATACACATGTGCAATATGGCTCACCCAGGGCATACCATACTAGGGACGGGAGCCGACCCTATCTCCTAAGCCCGTGCCGTTTTAGCTATGAACTGTGCATGCACTGTGGCATGCGCAGTCCACAGCGACCCTCGCTTCGAGGGAAAATGTACATTATTTTGATTAAGAGCGGCAGCCCTTTCAGTCATCGCAGGAGCTGCCGCAAATGCAAACAAAGTGCCGGGCCCCGTCTGCTGGGAATGCAGGACCACCCGGCAATTTATTTGAATAGTCACCCCCCCCCCCCACACTGCCGATCAGCTGTTTTTAAGGGGTGCTGCCTCCCCTTCATTTCAACCTGCTTGTACTGTGAATCGCCGACACACTCATATCTGCGGTTCACAGTATTAGGCCGGATTCACACGAGCTGCGGAAAACTGTCCCGCACTGAAAACATAATTACAGAACGGGACAGTTTTCCTGCAGCGAGACAGGGACTCCTAGCGTCATAGATAACTATGATGATAAGAGTCCAGCTCCCTGCAGTGTGTTTGGAAATACTGCTGGCATACGGTCCGTATATCAAGGACCGAACACACTGGTGTGAATCCAGCCTTACAGCCTTCTCCCATTCACTGGAATGTAATACTGAGGGACTATATACAGGATTATGTGACAAAAAATAGTATTACAAGTGACAGCCAGCACGGTTTTACTGAGGAAAGTTGTCAAACCAACCTGATTTGTTTTTATGAAGAGGTGAGCAGAAGCCTAGACAGAGGGGCCACTGTGGATATAGTGTTTTTGGACTTTGCAAAGACATTTGACACTGTCCCTCATAGACGTCTAATGAGTAAATTAAGGACTATAGGTTTAGAAAGTATAGTTTGTAATTGGATTGAGAATTGGCTCAAGGACCGTATCCAGAGAGTTGTGGTCAATGATTCCTACTCTGAATGGTCCCCGGTTATAAGTGGTGTACCCCAGGGTTCCATGCTGGGACCACTATTATTCAACTTATTTATTAATGATATAGAGGATGGGATTAATAGCACTATTTCTATTTTTGCAGATGACACCAAGCTATGTAATATAGTTCAGTCTATGGAAGATGTTCGTGAATTGCAGGCTGATTTGAACACATTAGTGTTTGGGCATCCACTTGGCAAATGAAGTTTAATGTAGATAAATATAAAGTTATGCATCTGGGTACCAACAACCTGCAGGCATCATATGTCTTAGGGGGAGCTACACTGGGGGATTCACTTGTTGAGAAGGATCTGGGTGTACTTGTAAACCATAAACTAAATAACAGCATGCAATGTCAATCAGCTGCTTCAAAGGCCATCGAGATATTGTCGTGTATTAAAAGAGGCATGGGGTAATATTACCACTTTATCACAAAGCATTAGTGAGGCCTCATCTAGAATATGCAGTTCTGTTCTGGGCTCCAGTTCATAGGAAGGATGCTCTGGAGTTGGAAAAAATACAAAGAAGAGCAACAAAGCTAATAAGGGGCATGGAGAATCTAAGTTATGAGGAAAGATTAAAAGCATTAAACCTATTTAACCTTGAAAAAAGAGATCTAAGGGGGGACATGATTAACTTATATAAATATATGAATGGCACATACAAAAAATATGGTGAAATCCTGTTCCATGTAAAACCCCCTCAAAAAACAAGGGGGCACTCCCTGGAAAAAAAGGTTCAACCTGCAGAGGCGACAAGCCTTCTGTACTGTGAGAACTGTGAATCTATGGAATAGTCCACCGCAGGAGCTGGTCACAGCAGGCACAGTAGATGGCTTTAAAAAAGGCTTAGATAATTTCCTAGAACAAAAAAATATTAGCTCCTATGTGTAGAAATTTTTACCTTCCCTTTTCCCATCTTTTGGTTGAACTTGATGGACATGTGTCTTTTTTCAAAGGTATGAACTATGTAACTATGTAACTGTGAAGCGCCGCTAGAGGCGTGTCTGCGAGTCACAGTAGGAGCAGGGAATAAAGGGGAAACGGCTATCTTTCATAACCCCTTCCCGCAAAATCACGTACAGTTACGTGATGGAAACTGGTGTTTTAACGCATTTCCACGTGACGTAACGTGAAGGAGATGGAGCTAGCTCAGGAACTGAGCCAGCGCCATCACCGCCGGGTGCCAGCTGTATGTTACAGCTGGCATCCTGAAGTATCGGCCTGGACCGGAGCTAGCCTCAATAGAGATCGCAGAATGTGAGGAGTTTTTAGCCACCGGCAGAGCCGGATATGCCATGAGGCGAGGTGAGGCAGCGGCCTCAGGCAGCGCAACCGAGCTAAAAATGGGGGGCGGCATATTGTGGCAGGGCCAGGGGGGATGCGTGGGGAGAGCAGGGGAGAGTACTTTACCTAGCAGACGTGCAGCACGATAGGCGCACGTCTGCTAGTACACTCCCCCTCTCTGACACTGCACGCGTCGTGAGAGAGGAGCATATAGAACATGGAGGTCTGTGGGAGGAGCGGCCGAGCGCTCTCTCCTGAAGAAAAGAACGGCTGATAAGTAATGAAGTGAGGACAGGAGGCTGAGTCGTTGTTAAAGACTAAAGTGGCAGAGTGCCAATTACTGCGCTCAGCCTCCTGCCCTCACTAATTTAAAAGTGATGGGCCGCTGCCATACTGAAAAGGGAGGGCATCTGACTGACTGCGTTGGGCAGCCTTAGAGGTGTGCGTCATGGTGCTGCAGCCTCCCAACATGTAGGGGGCGCAACTTTACGTTGGACTCTACATTCTCTGCTTCTCGTTACACACACACTGAGGAAGCAGAGAAAGCAAATGCAGAGCCGAGGAGGAAGCTCCGCCCACAGCCCGACCTGCACAAACCTGTGCAGCTGGAGAGATGGTAAGTGCGTGTGTGTGTGTATATATATATATATATATACACACATGCCTTGTGTCTGTCTGTATATATGTGTGTGTGTGTGTGTGTCTGTATATGTATACATGCTTTGTGTCTGTGTATGTGTGTGTGTGTGTGTGTGTGTATATACGTGTCTGTATATGTAGGGTCGGCCCTAGGATAGATGGTGCCCTGTGAGAAATGATCTTTCGGCGCCCCACCCCATCATTAAAAAAAATGCCCCATAAAAAAATTATAATGCCCCTTTAGTGCCCCCATACAGTATAATAATAATAATATTTAATAATATATTACAACACCTTCAAGGACACAGTATTTTGTCCTCTACTTGTGCCCACAGTATTATGCCACCTGTAGTACCCCTACACAGTATAATGTCCGCTTAGTGGCCCCCACACAAAATAGTGCCTCCTGTAGATTTTGCCATATAGCCTCCCTGTAGACAGTGCCATAATCCCCCACCTCCTTTTTGTAGATCGTGCCATACAGCCCCCCCTCCCCCTTGTAGACAGTGCCATACAGCACCCCCCCCCCCTTGTAGAGTGTGCCATAGAGTCCCCCACCTCCCCCTTGTAAACAGTGCCCCCAAACAAAAATTGTACTCACCTAGGCCCCATTTCCGTGATGAACTGAGCTGCTCCATGATGGGATCCTGTCGCCTAGTAGAGAGTTTCCCAACCTTTTCGGACTCGAGGCAGCACTGGAAAAATAAAATTTCCTCAGGGCTCCCCCCCCCCTACCAAAAATTGTTTTGAGAAAGACCGAAAACGGCTAAGAACAAGCACTACCCTCGTAGGGTATGTTCACACACTTTTTTTGTAAGGCAAAAAAAATCTGCCTCAAAATTCCTTCAGGAACTGACAGCATTGTTTGACCTTTTTTGTGTGTTTTTTCTTAAGCTGTTGAAGCAAATGCAAAAGACGCAGGCAAAAAAATCTTCAACCGATCGCCGCAGGTATTTTCTGCCTCCTTTTAATTTCAATTGGAGGTCAGAGGCGGAAACCACATCAGCCCCCCACTCACAGTAAAATGACCATCAGCCCCCCACTCACAGTAAAATGACCATCAGCGCCACACAGCCCCCTTGTGGGTAGCACCACATAGCCCCTTGTGGGTAGCACCACACAGCCCCTTGTAGGTAGAACCAAACAACCCCCTTGTAGGTAGCGCCAGACAGCCCCCTTGTAGGTAGCGCCACACAGCCCCCTTGTCGATAGCGCCACACAGCCCCCTTGTAGATTGCGCCACACAGCCCCTTGTAGATAGCGCCACACAGCCCCCTGTAAAGAGCGCCACACTGTCCCCTGTAGAGTGCACCACACAGCCCCCTGTAGGGAGTGGCGCACAGCCCCCGGGTAGGGAGTGCCGCACAGCACCATGGTAGAGATTGGGGCACAGCACCCTGGTAGGGAGTGGCGCACAGCACCCTGGTAGGGAGTGGCGCACAGCACCCTGGTAGGGAGTGGTGCACAGCACCCTGGTCGGGAGTGCCACACAGCCCACAGCCCCCTGGTAGGGAGTGCCACACAGCCCCCTGGTTGGTAGTGCCCCACAGCCCCCTTGTGGGTAGCACCACACAGCCCCTTGTAGGTAGCGCCACACAGCCCCCTTGTAGATAGCGCCAGACAGCTCCCTTGTAGGTAGCGCCACACAGCCCCCTTGTTGGTAGCGCCACACAGCCCCCTTGTTGGTATCGCCACACAGACACCTGTAAAGAGCGCTTCACAGCCCCCTGTAGAGTGCGCCACAATGCCCCCTGTAGGGAGTGCCGCACAGCCCCCTGTAGGGAGTGCCGCACAGCCCCCTGGTAGGAAGTGGCGCACAGCCCCCTGTAGGGAGTGCCGCACAGCCCCCTGTAGGGAGTGCCGCACAGCCCCCTGTAGGGAGTGCCGCACAGCCCCCTGGTAGGAAGTGGCGCACAGCACCCTGGTAGGGAGTGCCGCACAGCACCCTGGTAGGGAGTGCCGCACAGCACCCTGATAGGGAGTGCCACACAGCCCACAGCCCCCTGGTAGGGAGTGCCACACAGCCCCCTGGTTGGTAGTGCCCCACAGCCCCCTGGTTGGTAGTGCCACACAGCCCACAGCCCCCTCGTTGGTAGTGCCACACAGCCCACAGCCCCCTGGTAGGTACGGCCCCCTTGTAGGTAGTGCAAGGACTAAGAAATGACTCTGATAGCTGGCGGGCAATAGACATTCAAAAAAGGACAACTTTGCAGGAGCACACAAAATACCCAGCTTTCCCAGCTATCAAATAAATGTGTGGAAATAAACTAAGATATAACTTTTATTTAGTCTAGCTAAAGGATTAATCCTTTTAGCTAGATAAAATAAAAGTTATATCTCAGTTCATTTCCACACATTTAATTTTATAGCCGGGTAAACTGGGTATTTTTTGTTCTCCTGCACAGTTGTCCTTTTTTGTAGGTAGTGCCACACAGCCCACAGCCCCCTTGTAGATAGCATACCCAGCCCTCCTTCCAGTATAGATAGCGCCACTGTAGCTGCCTGAAGGAGCAGAATCCCCATGTGGCTGGGGATTCCGCTCCTGGAGCGCTGCTTGTTGTCTCTCTCCATATATGGACAGTGACATCAGGGGAAACTCCTGAAGCGGAATCCCCGTCCACAGCGTTGCCGACGGTGTGTCCATCGATTCCACTCCAGGAGAAGCTCCTGTCGTCTGTGTCCATGACGTCATTGGCTTCTCCTGGAGTGGAATCCCCGGTCATAGCATCTGCAATGCTGTGACCGAGGATTCCGCTTCAGGAATCTCCCCTGATATCACTGTCCATATATGGACAAAGACATCAAGCAGCGCTCCAGGAGCGGAATCCCCGCTCCTTCAGGGAGCTACAGTGGCGCTAGTAGATAACAGAGCAGGGAGATGCCCGGTATCGCCCCTAGCAGCCGCTATGGCTGCAACAGCAGTAGCAACGGCCACTAAGTGAAGAAGCGCCCGGGCGGAAAGGCGACTGCCTAAGGGCGGCCCTGGGTGCGTTAGTGAGTGGCACCTAACCTGCTGGTTGTTGCAAGGGTGTGGGGATACACACACCCGCTGGCACCCCTCTTGCAGTGTGGCGGCTGGCGCCCTGTGCGATCGCACTGGTTGAACATATCTAAGGCCGGCCATGTGTATATATATAAATGCTTTGTGTCTGTCTGTCTATGTGTGTGTATAGATGTGTTTGTATATGTATGCATGCCTTGTGTGTGTGTGTGTGTGTGTGTGTGTCTGTATAAAGTGAAGGAAATAAGTATTTGATCCCTTGCTGATTTTGTAAGTTTGCCCACTGTCAAGGACATGAACAGTCTAGAATTTTTAGGCTAGGTTAATTTTACCAGTGAGAGAAAGATTATCTAAAAAAAAACAAAACAGGAAATCACATAGTCAAAATTATATATATTTATTTGCATTGTGCACTGAGAAATAAGTATTTGATCCCCTACCAACCATTAAGAGTTCAGCCTCCTCCAGACCAGTTACACGCTCCAAATCAACTTGGTGCCTGCATTAAAGATAGCTGTCTTAAATGGTCACCTGTATAAAAGACTCCTATCCACAGACTCAATTAATCAGTCTGACTCTAACCTCTACAACATGGGCAAGACCAAAGAGCTTTCTAAGGATGTCAGGGACAAGATCATAGACCTGCACAAGGCTGGAATGGGCTACAAAACCATAAGTAAGACGCTGGGTGAGAAGGAGACAACTGTTGGTTCAATAGTAGGAAAATGGAAGACATACAAAATGACTGTCAATCGACATCGATCTGGGGCTCCATGCAAAATCTCACCTCGTGGGGTATCCTTGATCCTGAGGAAGGTGAGAGCTCAGCCGAAAACTACACGGGGGGAACTTGTTAATGATCTCAAGGCAGCTGGGACCACAGTCACCAAGAAAACCATTGGTAACACATTACGCCGTAATGGATTAAAATCCTGCAGTGCCCGCAAGGTCCCCCTGCTCAAAAAGGCACATGTACAGGCCCGTCTGAAGTTTGCAAATGAACATCTGGATGATTCTGAGAGTGATTGGGAGACGGTGCTGTGGTCAGATCAGACTAAAATTTAGCTCTTTGGCATTAACTCAACTCGCCGTGTTTGGAGGAAGAGAAATTCTGCCTATGACCCAAAGAACACCGTCCCCACTGTCAAGCATGGAGGTGGAAACCTTATGTTTTGGGGGTGTTTCTCTGCTAAGGGCACAGGACTACTTCACCGCATCAATGGGAGAATGGATGGAGCCATGTACCGTCAAATCCTGAGTGACAACCTCCTTCCCTCCACCAGGACATTAAAAATGGCTCGTGGCTGGGTCTTCCAGCACGAAAATGACCCGAAACATACAGCCAAAGCAACAAAGGAGTGGCTCAAAAAGAAGCACATTAAGGTCATGGAGTGGCCTAGCCAGTCTCCAGACCTTAATCCCATCGAAAACTTATGGAGGGAGCTGAAGATCCGAGTTGCCAAGCGACAGCCTCGAAATCTTAATGATTTACAGATGATCTGCAAAGAGGAGTGGGCCAAAATTCCATCTAACATGTGTGCAAACCTCATCATCAACTACAAAAAACGTCTAACTGCTGTGCTTGCCAACAAGGGTTTTGCCACCAAGTATTAAGTCTTGTTTGCCAAAGGGATCAAATACTTATTTCTCTGTGCAAAATGCAAATAAATATATATAAATTTGACAATGTGATTTTCTGTTTTTTTTTGTAAATATAATCTATCTCTCACTGGTAAAATTAACCTAGCCTAAAAATTCTAGACTGTTCTGGGCAAACTTACAAAATCAGCAAGGGATCAAATACTTATTTCCTTCACTGTAGGTATACATGCTTTGTGTCTGTCTGTGTATGTGTATGTGTGTGTGTGTGTGTGTGTGTGTATACGTGTCAGTATATGTATGCATGCCTTGTGGCTGAGTGTGTGTGTGTTTGTGTATGTGTATATGTGTCTGTATATGTACATGCTTTGTGTGTGTATATGTATACATTCTTTGTGTCCGTGTGTGTGTGTGTGTGTGTGTGTGTGTGTGTGTGTGTGTGTGAGTATGTGTGTCTGTAAGGTTCACTGAAATGACAACTGAGTAAAAAGATATCTTTAATAGTAACTAGTTTAAAAACAGGGGTAACACACCACTGTGACAAAAGCCCCACCGTGAAAATAAAAATTAAAAAATGTATTAAACAAAGAAACACTGAGTTATTATGATACCTATATCTCTGTGTATAAACGATATTTATAGGAATCAGCATATACCCAGGGCACAACAGTAGTACAAGCCCTAATTGAAGCATAGGTGTCCGACAATTCCGGATCTCCTAACGCTGGGTTTCACACAATATAATTGTCCCCAATGCACACATTCCTTAGACATTAAACGACCCTACGCGTTGCAGATACTCATCCTCAGGGGTCCGTATCTTGGTAACTCTGGCCTCATCACCAGCGATATTAGTATTCAACAGCGGATATTCCGCTGCGCGTCACGGGAAGATGCACGTATCGATGTCAACGGCATACTCCATTGCAGGCGCTAGGTTACTATAAACGCTAAACTCCACCCATCGTATTCGGCGGCAAAACATGAATTGACCAATCACAACACCCTCTCGATTCGTGACACCTGCCCATGTGACCCCCCGCCGTCAGCTGACAACCAGGGGTCATCATCGGCCGTATCAAGCCGAACGCGCAGGCGCAGTGGAAGCCAAGGACGTGTCGCCCGGACTGCCAAACACGAGGAGGTAAGCGCTAAGAGATAATGTATTATAAGTATATCTTGCGGCACAGTGTACCACCGCAAGTGGGCAACCACACAAAGCAACTCAAGAGTAAAAAACATATGAGGTGGACAAAATTGCTGAAGTCCCTATTCCTTAGAAAAACTGACAAAACGATCTCTTTGTATGTTGGCTAATCAGTATAGCCATCTCAGATAAATAATGCAAATATGCAGATAAACACTCACCCACCCCTAGGTAAACCACCTATAGGGGGATGGTATCACACCTTTTAGATAAAACATGTATAATTAGTCTGCTCGTTTAAACCTGCTGGCCGTATACATTCCAGTCTATGGATCCATTGCGCTTCCTTCCGCAAAATCAGGTTATCCCAGTCCCCTCCTCTTTTGGGGGGTCTGACAAGTTCAATTGCTTGAAATTTTAACACTGCTGCCTGGCCTTGGTGTTTTGCATGCACGTGCTTAGATATTGGGGTGTCCCTACCATGAATAATATCTCCGACATGCTCCCTAATACGACGACGAAATTGTCGTGCTGTTTTACCCACATAGTTTAGGGGGCATGGGCATGTAATAAGGTAAACCACTCCAGCTGTCTTGCAATTGACATAATCCCGAATATTATATTGTTTTTGTGTGACAACACTGGTAAAGCTATTCCCTTTAAGAATGAAATCACAGGCTTTACAGCTACCACATCTAAAAGTGCCTGGTATTTGTCTATCCAGCCATGTACCCCTAGGTGAAATGGGGTCAAAACAGCTGTGCATGACTCTGTCCCTTATATTTTTCCCTCTCCGATACGTGACAGATGGCCTCTGTGTGATCTGGTCTGCTAGATCTATATCAGAACTGAGAATACGCCAATACCTATTCAGTATCTGCATAATGTCATTCTGTTTAGAGTCATAGGTGCCTATGAGTCTGGTAACTTGTTCCTCTTTCCGTTTTTTAGGGACCAGGAGACATTGCCTATCTGCATCCCTTGCTCCCTCATAGGCCTTCCTGATGACACTCTCGGGGAAGCCTCTATCCTTCAATCTTGTTTTGAGTTCCTGGGCCTGGCACTCAAAATCACCCATAGAGCTACAGTTCCTGCGTACTCTCATGAATTGGCCTTTCGGAATGCCACGTTTGAGGGAATAAGGATGACAGCTATTCCATTGCAAAAAACTATTAGTTGCTGTTTCCTTCCGATGTACCATTGTGCGGATTATACCTCCTTCCGTTTTTGTGATTTTCAAGTCTAGAAAAGACAGTTCATTCTCACTGATCTCACATGTAAACCTAAGTCCTACATCATTTTTGTTGAGGGCTGCTACGAACCTATGGAACTCATCTGCTGTAGAGTTCCAGAGAATAAGCACGTCATCAATATATCTAATCCATAATCCAACGGATGAAGTCCAATTGACATATTTGTCACCAAAAACAATTGTCTCCTCCCACCAGCCAAGAAATAGATTTGCATAGGTGGGAGCAGCAGGACTCCCCATTGCAGTTCCACATTGCTGATGAAAGATCTTATCTTCAAAAATAAATATATTTTTTTCAAGAACAAACTGTAATAACTGCAAAACAAATTGGTTATGGGCAGCAAACTGTGTACCTCTTGATCCCAAATAGTACTCGATCGCTTTATAGCCATATTTGTGAGGTATGGATGAATACAAAGCCTCAACATCCAGACTAGCCAGGATTGTATCTTTCTCCAGAGAAATACCATCAATCTGTTTCAAGACATCCATGGTGTCACGTACATATGATGTAAGACTTAAGACAAAGGGGCGCAACACCTGATCGACATAAGTGCTCACATTTTGAGTTAAATTATTAATGCCTGAAACAATGGGTCTGCCACGTAAGGGAGGATACCCTTTGTGGATTTTGGGCAGGCTATAGAAACACGCCATAACAGGAAATTGTGGGTACAGGAACCCAAACTCTCCTGCACTAATCAAGGATCTGCTCTTTGCATCACTCAGAATGCTCAGCAACTCCTTCTTGAATAGTGCTGTGGGGTTATCCTTTAAAATGGTGTAACAATTATGGTTAAACAATATGTCCTCACACATTTTTTTATAATCATCCCTACTCATGACCACAATGTTCCCACCTTTATCAGATGCTTTTAAAACGATGTTCTGTTTTTTCTCTAGAGTGGTCAGAGCTAGTCGTTCGGACCAAGACAAATTGTTATCCATGCCCCTACTATCCTGACTAAGATTTTTGATCTCATCTCCCACCATATCCACAAATAAATCCACATTGGTAAAATCTCCTATAGGTGGCAGCTTCCTACTCTTCATTTTTAGGTTGGTAAAGGGACCTAGACCTGGAGCTCTTCCAGATTCCTCTAATAACCCCTCCAAGGCTGCAAGGCCTTCCATATCAGACTCTTCCAACCCTAGTTCCATACATTTTTTTCTATTGTGGTGTTTGAAAAATTTGATCCATTTGAGTTTACGAGCAAATAAATTAAGATCTTTTATCCACGAGAAAGAGTCAAATTTAACTGTGGGGACAAAGGAAAGTCCTTTTTCTAATAATGTATTCTCCGATGCGCTCAAATTGTATTCAGATAGGTTAATGATTTGTAGTCTATCCATATTTTTTCCCTTCATTAATCCTTTTGTCCCCTCAGCATATAGCGGGAAGTGGGAGGATTGTTGGCTAAAAAATTATTGCCACTATTAGAAGAGGCTCTACCACGGCCTCTATTTCTACCTCTAGCTCCTCCCCTAAATTTTTGTTTCCCACCGCTACCACCGAAAAATGGGCCCACTCTTTCAGAGTCTGTGGTTTCACTCTCTGATGTGGAAGGGTCAGATTCCCTCGGCCCCCTATTGGTCTGTTGATATTGTTGTTGTTGTGTATGGACAAAATCATACGCTTTTTTCTCCCTAAATTCCTGTAGATCTCTCTGGAATTGGAAGTGTTTACGTTCCTTAAGATGATTGGTGAACCTCTCTAAAGTTTGTTGAAGGATTTTATCCCGTTTATCAAAACCAGGGGTATCTACCAAGGACTTGGCTGCCTCAATCTCTTTTTTAAGCTCAGCACTAATAGAGTCGAACTGAATTTTTTCTTCCTCTACCAAAATCTGCATCAGCCTAAGTGAACTCCCTGTAATCTCCTGTTCCCACCTTTCTTTTATATTAGCAGTTTTTAATCTTAATGCTGGGACAATGGGGACCCTGAGACCTCTGGGGACTATCTTGTTCTTTAAATAGTTTTCCAGACTCTGGATCTCCCACCAACTTCTAGTATAATCTTTATGCAATCTATTAAGGTTTTTAAAGGTAGATTTAAGAGACGCACCCTGAACTGTATACACCAGTTCACATTCAGAGAAAACGCTTTTAGCCTCACTCATCCACCCTTCTGTGTTTAAATCTGAGAGTGCAAAGGCTGCCATACCCAGATAAAACGAAATAATTGACTGTATGAATTAAATATAATTTCACTGTATAGTTAGATAGAATCTAATTGTGCTCCCACAATATAAAGAAATTTAATTATAAGGTTCACTGAAATGACAACTGAGTAAAAAGATATCTTTAATAGTAACTAGTTTAAAAACAGGGGTAACACACCACTGTGACAAAAGCCCCACCGTGAAAATAAAAATTAAAAAATGTATTAAACAAAGAAACACTGAGTTATTATGATACCTATATCTCTGTGTATAAACGATATTTATAGGAATCAGCATATACCCAGGGCACAACAGTAATACAAGCCCTAATTGAAGCATAGGTGTCCGACAATTCCGGATCTCCTAACGCTGGGTTTCACACAATATAATTGTCCCCAATGCACACATTCCTTAGACATTAAACGACCCTACGCGTTTCAGATACTCATCCTCAGGGGTCCGTATCTTGGTAACTCTGGCCTCATCACCAGCGATATTAGTATTCAACAGCGGATATTCCGCTGCGCGTCACGGGAAGATGCACGTATCGATGTCAACGGCATACTCCATTGCAGGCGCTAGGTTACTATAAACGCTAAACTCCACCCATCGTATTCGGCGGCAAAACATGAATTGACCAATCACAACACCCTCTCGATTCGTGACACCTGCCCATGTGACCCCCCGCCGTCAGCTGACAACCAGGGGTCATCATCGGCCGTATCAAGCCGAACGCGCAGGCGCAGTGGAAGCCAAGGACGTGTCGCCCGGACTGCCAAACACGAGGAGGTAAGCGCTAAGAGATAATGTATTATAAGTATATCTTGCGGCACAGTGTACCACCGCAAGTGGGCAACCACACAAAGCAACTCAAGAGTAAAAAACATATGAGGTGGACAAAATTGCTGAAGTCCCTATTCCTTAGAAAAACTGACAAAACGATCTCTTTGTATGTTGGCTAATCAGTATAGCCATCTCAGATAAATAATGCAAATATGCAGATAAACACTCACCCACCCCTAGGTAAACCACCTATAGGGGGATGGTATCACACCTTTTAGATAAAACATGTATAATTAGTCTGCTCGTTTAAACCTGCTGGCCGTATACATTCCAGTCTATGGATCCATTGCGCTTCCTTCCGCAAAATCAGGTTATCCCAGTCCCCTCCTCTTTTGGGGGGTCTGACAAGTTCAATTGCTTGAAATTTTAACACTGCTGCCTGGCCTTGGTGTTTTGCATGCACGTGCTTAGATATTGGGGTGTCCCTACCATGAATAATATCTCCGACATGCTCCCTAATACGACGACGAAATTGTCGTGCTGTTTTACCCACATAGTTTAGGGGGCATGGGCATGTAATAAGGTAAACCACTCCAGCTGTCTTGCAATTGACATAATCCCGAATATTATATTGTTTTTGTGTGACAACACTGGTAAAGCTATTCCCTTTAAGAATGAAATCACAGGCTTTACAGCTACCACATCTAAAAGTGCCTGGTATTTGTCTATCCAGCCATGTACCCCTAGGTGAAATGGGGTCAAAACAGCTGTGCATGACTCTGTCCCTTATATTTTTCCCTCTCCGATACGTGACAGATGGCCTCTGTGTGATCTGGTCTGCTAGATCTATATCAGAACTGAGAATACGCCAATACCTATTCAGTATCTGCATAATGTCATTCTGTTTAGAGTCATAGGTGCCTATGAGTCTGGTAACTTGTTCCTCTTTCCGTTTTTTAGGGACCAGGAGACATTGCCTATCTGCATCCCTTGCTCCCTCATAGGCCTTCCTGATGACACTCTCGGGGAAGCCTCTATCCTTCAATCTTGTTTTGAGTTCCTGGGCCTGGCACTCAAAATCACCCATAGAGCTACAGTTCCTGCGTACTCTCATGAATTGGCCTTTCGGAATGCCACGTTTGAGGGAATAAGGATGACAGCTATTCCATTGCAAAAAACTATTAGTTGCTGTTTCCTTCCGATGTACCTTTGTGCGGATTGTACCTCCTTCCGTTTTTGTGATTTTCAAGTCTAGAAAAGACAGTTCATTCTCACTGATCTCACATGTAAACCTAAGTCCTACATCATTTTTGTTGAGGGCTGCTACGAACCTATGGAACTCATCTGCTGTAGAGTTCCAGAGAATAAGCACGTCATCAATATATCTAATCCATAATCCAACGGATGAAGTCCAATTGACATATTTGTCACCAAAAACAATTGTCTCCTCCCACCAGCCAAGAAATAGATTTGCATAGGTGGGAGCAGCAGGACTCCCCATTGCAGTTCCACATTGCTGATGAAAGATCTTATCTTCAAAAATAAATATATTTTTTTCAAGAACAAACTGTAATAACTGCAAAACAAATTGGTTATGGGCAGCAAACTGTGTACCTCTTGATCCCAAATAGTACTCGATCGCTTTATAGCCATATTTGTGAGGTATGGATGAATACAAAGCCTCAACATCCAGACTAGCCAGGATTGTATCTTTCTCCAGAGAAATACCATCAATCTGTTTCAAGACATCCATGGTGTCACGTACATATGATGTAAGACTTAAGACAAAGGGGCGCAACACCTGATCGACATAAGTGCTCACATTTTGAGTTAAATTATTAATGCCTGAAACAATGGGTCTGCCACGTAAGGGAGGATACCCTTTGTGGATTTTGGGCAGGCTATAGAAACACGCCATAACAGGAAATTGTGGGTACAGGAACCCAAACTCTCCTGCACTAATCAAGGATCTGCTCTTTGCATCACTCAGAATGCTCAGCAACTCCTTCTTGAATAGTGCTGTGGGGTTATCCTTTAAAATGGTGTAACAATTATGGTTAAACAATATGTCCTCACACATTTTTTTATAATCATCCCTACTCATGACCACAATGTTCCCACCTTTATCAGATGCTTTTAAAACGATGTTCTGTTTTTTCTCTAGAGTGGCCAGAGCTAGTCGTTCGGACCAAGACAAATTGTTATCCATGCCCCTACTATCCTGACTAAGATTTTTGATCTCATCTCCCACCATATCCACAAATAAATCCACATTGGTAAAATCTCCTATAGGTGGCAGCTTCCTACCCTTCATTTTTAGGTTGGTAAAGGGACCTAGACCTGGAGCTCTTCCAGATTCCTCTAATAACCCCTCCAAGGCTGCAAGGCCTTCCATATCAGACTCTTCCAACCCTAGTTCCATACATTTTTTTCTATTGTGGTGTTTGAAAAATTTGATCCATTTGAGTTTACGAGCAAATAAATTAAGATCTTTTATCCACGAGAAAGAGTCAAATTTAACTGTGGGGACAAAGGAAAGTCCTTTTTCTAATAATGTATTCTCCGATGCGCTCAAATTGTATTCAGATAGGTTAATGATTTGTAGTCTATCCATATTTTTTCCCTTCATTAATCCTTTTGTCCCCTCAGCATATAGCGGGAAGTGGGAGGATTGTTGGCTAAAAAATTATTGCCACTATTAGAAGAGGCTCTACCACGGCCTCTATTTCTACCTCTAGCTCCTCCCCTAAATTTTTGTTTCCCACCGCTACCACCGAAAAATGGGCCCACTCTTTCAGAGTCTGTGGTTTCACTCTCTGATGTGGAAGGGTCAGATTCCCTCGGCCCCCTATTGGTCTGTTGATATTGTTGTTGTTGTGTATGGACAAAATCATACGCTTTTTTCTCCCTAAATTCCTGTAGATCTCTCTGGAATTGGAAGTGTTTACGTTCCTTAAGATGATTGGTGAACCTCTCTAAAGTTTGTTGAAGGATTTTATCCCGTTTATCAAAACCAGGGGTATCTACCAAGGACTTGGCTGCCTCAATCTCTTTTTTAAGCTCAGCACTAATAGAGTCGAACTGAATTTTTTCTTCCTCTACCAAAATCTGCATCAGCCTAAGTGAACTCCCTGTAATCTCCTGTTCCCACCTTTCTTTTATATTAGCAGTTTTTAATCTTAATGCTGGGACAATGGGGACCCTGAGACCTCTGGGGACTATCTTGTTCTTTAAATAGTTTTCCAGACTCTGGATCTCCCACCAACTTCTAGTATAATCTTTATGCAATCTATTAAGGTTTTTAAAGGTAGATTTAAGAGACGCACCCTGAACTGTATACACCAGTTCACATTCAGAGAAAACGCTTTTAGCCTCACTCATCCACCCTTCTGTGTTTAAATCTGAGAGTGCAAAGGCTGCCATACCCAGATAAAACGAAATAATTGACTGTATGAATTAAATATAATTTCACTGTATAGTTAGATAGAATCTAATTGTGCTCCCACAATATAAAGAAATTTAATTATAAGGTTCACTGAAATGACAACTGAGTAAAAAGATATCTTTAATAGTAACTAGTTTAAAAACAGGGGTAACACACCACTGTGACAAAAGCCCCACCGTGAAAATAAAAATTAAAAAATGTATTAAACAAAGAAACACTGAGTTATTATGATACCTATATCTCTGTGTATAAACGATATTTATAGGAATCAGCATATACCCAGGGCACAACAGTAGTACAAGCCCTAATTGAAGCATAGGTGTCCGACAATTCCGGATCTCCTAACGCTGGGTTTCACACAATATAATTGTCCCCAATGCACACATTCCTTAGACATTAAACGACCCTACGCGTTTCAGATACTCATCCTCAGGGGTCCGTATCTTGGTAACTCTGGCCTCATCACCAGCGATATTAGTATTCAACAGCGGATATTCCGCTGCGCGTCACGGGAAGATGCACGTATCGATGTCAACGGCATACTCCATTGCAGGCGCTAGGTTACTATAAACGCTAAACTCCACCCATCGTATTCGGCGGCAAAACATGAATTGACCAATCACAACACCCTCTCGATTCGTGACACCTGCCCATGTGACCCCCCGCCGTCAGCTGACAACCAGGGGTCATCATCGGCCGTATCAAGCCGAACGCGCAGGCGCAGTGGAAGCCAAGGACGTGTCGCCCGGACTGCCAAACACGAGGAGGTAAGCGCTAAGAGATAATGTATTATAAGTATATCTTGCGGCACAGTGTACCACCGCAAGTGGGCAACCACACAAAGCAACTCAAGAGTAAAAAACATATGAGGTGGACAAAATTGCTGAAGTCCCTATTCCTTAGAAAAACTGACAAAACGATCTCTTTGTATGTTGGCTAATCAGTATAGCCATCTCAGATAAATAATGCAAATATGCAGATAAACACTCACCCACCCCTAGGTAAACTACCTATAGGGGGATGGTATCACACCTTTTAGATAAAACATGTATAATTAGTCTGCTCGTTTAAACCTGCTGGCCGTATACATTCCAGTCTATGGATCCATTGCGCTTCCTTCCGCAAAATCAGGTTATCCCAGTCCCCTCCTCTTTTGGGGGGTCTGACAAGTTCAATTGCTTGAAATTTTAACACTGCTGCCTGGCCTTGGTGTTTTGCATGCACGTGCTTAGATATTGGGGTGTCCCTACCATGAATAATATCTCCGACATGCTCCCTAATACGACGACGAAATTGTCGTGCTGTTTTACCCACATAGTTTAGGGGGCATGGGCATGTAATAAGGTAAACCACTCCAGCTGTCTTGCAATTGACATAATCCCGAATATTATATTGTTTTTGTGTGACAACACTGGTAAAGCTATTCCCTTTAAGAATGAAATCACAGGCTTTACAGCTACCACATCTAAAAGTGCCTGGTATTTGTCTATCCAGCCATGTACCCCTAGGTGAAATGGGGTCAAAACAGCTGTGCATGACTCTGTCCCTTATATTTTTCCCTCTCCGATACGTGACAGATGGCCTCTGTGTGATCTGGTCTGCTAGATCTATATCAGAACTGAGAATACGCCAATACCTATTCAGTATCTGCATAATGTCATTCTGTTTAGAGTCATAGGTGCCTATGAGTCTGGTAACTTGTTCCTCTTTCCGTTTTTTAGGGACCAGGAGACATTGCCTATCTGCATCCCTTGCTCCCTCATAGGCCTTCCTGATGACACTCTCGGGGAAGCCTCTATCCTTCAATCTTGTTTTGAGTTCCTGGGCCTGGCACTCAAAATCACCCATAGAGCTACAGTTCCTGCGTACTCTCATGAATTGGCCTTTCGGAATGCCACGTTTGAGGGAATAAGGATGACAGCTATTCCATTGCAAAAAACTATTAGTTGCTGTTTCCTTCCGATGTACCTTTGTGCGGATTGTACCTCCTTCCGTTTTTGTGATTTTCAAGTCTAGAAAAGACAGTTCATTCTCACTGATCTCACATGTAAACCTAAGTCCTACATCATTTTTGTTGAGGGCTGCTACGAACCTATGGAACTCATCTGCTGTAGAGTTCCAGAGAATAAGCACGTCATCAATATATCTAATCCATAATCCAACGGATGAAGTCCAATTGACATATTTGTCACCAAAAACAATTGTCTCCTCCCACCAGCCAAGAAATAGATTTGCATAGGTGGGAGCAGCAGGACTCCCCATTGCAGTTCCACATTGCTGATGAAAGATCTTATCTTCAAAAATAAATATATTTTTTTCAAGAACAAACTGTAATAACTGCAAAACAAATTGGTTATGGGCAGCAAACTGTGTACCTCTTGATCCCAAATAGTACTCGATCGCTTTATAGCCATATTTGTGAGGTATGGATGAATACAAAGCCTCAACATCCAGACTAGCCAGGATTGTATCTTTCTCCAGAGAAATACCATCAATCTGTTTCAAGACATCCATGGTGTCACGTACATATGATGTAAGACTTAAGACAAAGGGGCGCAACACCTGATCGACATAAGTGCTCACATTTTGAGTTAAATTATTAATGCCTGAAACAATGGGTCTGCCACGTAAGGGAGGATACCCTTTGTGGATTTTGGGCAGGCTATAGAAACACGCCATAACAGGAAATTGTGGGTACAGGAACCCAAACTCTCCTGCACTAATCAAGGATCTGCTCTTTGCATCACTCAGAATGCTCAGCAACTCCTTCTTGAATAGTGCTGTGGGGTTATCCTTTAAAATGGTGTAACAATTATGGTTAAACAATATGTCCTCACACATTTTTTTATAATCATCCCTACTCATGACCACAATGTTCCCACCTTTATCAGATGCTTTTAAAACGATGTTCTGTTTTTTCTCTAGAGTGGTCAGAGCTAGTCGTTCGGACCAAGACAAATTGTTATCCATGCCCCTACTATCCTGACTAAGATTTTTGATCTCATCTCCCACCATATCCACAAATAAATCCACATTGGTAAAATCTCCTATAGGTGGCAGCTTCCTACTCTTCATTTTTAGGTTGGTAAAGGGACCTAGACCTGGAGCTCTTCCAGATTCCTCTAATAACCCCTCCAAGGCTGCAAGGCCTTCCATATCAGACTCTTCCAACCCTAGTTCCATACATTTTTTTCTATTGTGGTGTTTGAAAAATTTGATCCATTTGAGTTTACGAGCAAATAAATTAAGATCTTTTATCCACGAGAAAGAGTCAAATTTAACTGTGGGGACAAAGGAAAGTCCTTTTTCTAATAATGTATTCTCCGATGCGCTCAAATTGTATTCAGATAGGTTAATGATTTGTAGTCTATCCATATTTTTTCCCTTCATTAATCCTTTTGTCCCCTCAGCATATAGCGGGAAGTGGGAGGATTGTTGGCTAAAAAATTATTGCCACTATTAGAAGAGGCTCTACCACGGCCTCTATTTCTACCTCTAGCTCCTCCCCTAAATTTTTGTTTCCCACCGCTACCACCGAAAAATGGGCCCACTCTTTCAGAGTCTGTGGTTTCACTCTCTGATGTGGAAGGGTCAGATTCCCTCGGCCCCCTATTGGTCTGTTGATATTGTTGTTGTTGTGTATGGACAAAATCATACGCTTTTTTCTCCCTAAATTCCTGTAGATCTCTCTGGAATTGGAAGTGTTTACGTTCCTTAAGATGATTGGTGAACCTCTCTAAAGTTTGTTGAAGGATTTTATCCCGTTTATCAAAACCAGGGGTATCTACCAAGGACTTGGCTGCCTCAATCTCTTTTTTAAGCTCAGCACTAATAGAGTCGAACTGAATTTTTTCTTCCTCTACCAAAATCTGCATCAGCCTAAGTGAACTCCCTGTAATCTCCTGTTCCCACCTTTCTTTTATATTAGCAGTTTTTAATCTTAATGCTGGGACAATGGGGACCCTGAGACCTCTGGGGACTATCTTGTTCTTTAAATAGTTTTCCAGACTCTGGATCTCCCACCAACTTCTAGTATAATCTTTATGCAATCTATTAAGGTTTTTAAAGGTAGATTTAAGAGACGCACCCTGAACTGTATACACCAGTTCACATTCAGAGAAAACGCTTTTAGCCTCACTCATCCACCCTTCTGTGTTTAAATCTGAGAGTGCAAAGGCTGCCATACCCAGATAAAACGAAATAATTGACTGTATGAATTAAATATAATTTCACTGTATAGTTAGATAGAATCTAATTGTGCTCCCACAATATAAAGAAATTTAATTATAAGGTTCACTGAAATGACAACTGAGTAAAAAGATATCTTTAATAGTAACTAGTTTAAAAACAGGGGTAACACACCACTGTGACAAAAGCCCCACCGTGAAAATAAAAATTAAAAAATGTATTAAACAAAGAAACACTGAGTTATTATGATACCTATATCTCTGTGTATAAACGATATTTATAGGAATCAGCATATACCCAGGGCACAACAGTAGTACAAGCCCTAATTGAAGCATAGGTGTCCGACAATTCCGGATCTCCTAACGCTGGGTTTCACACAATATAATTGTCCCCAATGCACACATTCCTTAGACATTAAACGACCCTACGCGTTTCAGATACTCATCCTCAGGGGTCCGTATCTTGGTAACTCTGGCCTCATCACCAGCGATATTAGTATTCAACAGCGGATATTCCGCTGCGCGTCACGGGAAGATGCACGTATCGATGTCAACGGCATACTCCATTGCAGGCGCTAGGTTACTATAAACGCTAAACTCCACCCATCGTATTCGGCGGCAAAACATGAATTGACCAATCACAACACCCTCTCGATTCGTGACACCTGCCCATGTGACCCCCCGCCGTCAGCTGACAACCAGGGGTCATCATCGGCCGTATCAAGCCGAACGCGCAGGCGCAGTGGAAGCCAAGGACGTGTCGCCCGGACTGCCAAACACGAGGAGGTAAGCGCTAAGAGATAATGTATTATAAGTATATCTTGCGGCACAGTGTACCACCGCAAGTGGGCAACCACACAAAGCAACTCAAGAGTAAAAAACATATGAGGTGGACAAAATTGCTGAAGTCCCTATTCCTTAGAAAAACTGACAAAACGATCTCTTTGTATGTTGGCTAATCAGTATAGCCATCTCAGATAAATAATGCAAATATGCAGATAAACACTCACCCACCCCTAGGTAAACCACCTATAGGGGGATGGTATCACACCTTTTAGATAAAACATGTATAATTAGTCTGCTCGTTTAAACCTGCTGGCCTTATACATTCCAGTCTATGGATCCATTGCGCTTCCTTCCGCAAAATCAGGTTATCCCAGTCCCCTCCTCTTTTGGGGGGTCTGACAAGTTCAATTGCTTGAAATTTTAACACTGCTGCCTGGCCTTGGTGTTTTGCATGCACGTGCTTAGATATTGGGGTGTCCCTACCATGAATAATATCTCCGACATGCTCCCTAATACGACGACGAAATTGTCGTGCTGTTTTACCCACATAGTTTAGGGGGCATGGGCATGTAATAAGGTAAACCACTCCAGCTGTCTTGCAATTGACATAATCCCGAATATTATATTGTTTTTGTGTGACAACACTGGTAAAGCTATTCCCTTTAAGAATGAAATCACAGGCTTTACAGCTACCACATCTAAAAGTGCCTGGTATTTGTCTATCCAGCCATGTACCCCTAGGTGAAATGGGGTCAAAACAGCTGTGCATGACTCTGTCCCTTATATTTTTCCCTCTCCGATACGTGACAGATGGCCTCTGTGTGATCTGGTCTGCTAGATCTATATCAGAACTGAGAATACGCCAATACCTATTCAGTATCTGCATAATGTCATTCTGTTTAGAGTCATAGGTGCCTATGAGTCTGGTAACTTGTTCCTCTTTCCGTTTTTTAGGGACCAGGAGACATTGCCTATCTGCATCCCTTGCTCCCTCATAGGCCTTCCTGATGACACTCTCGGGGAAGCCTCTATCCTTCAATCTTGTTTTGAGTTCCTGGGCCTGGCACTCAAAATCACCCATAGAGCTACAGTTCCTGCGTACTCTCATGAATTGGCCTTTCGGAATGCCACGTTTGAGGGAATAAGGATGACAGCTATTCCATTGCAAAAAACTATTAGTTGCTGTTTCCTTCCGATGTACCTTTGTGCGGATTGTACCTCCTTCCGTTTTTGTGATTTTCAAGTCTAGAAAAGACAGTTCATTCTCACTGATCTCACATGTAAACCTAAGTCCTACATCATTTTTGTTGAGGGCTGCTACGAACCTATGGAACTCATCTGCTGTAGAGTTCCAGAGAATAAGCACGTCATCAATATATCTAATCCATAATCCAACGGATGAAGTCCAATTGACATATTTGTCACCAAAAACAATTGTCTCCTCCCACCAGCCAAGAAATAGATTTGCATAGGTGGGAGCAGCAGGACTCCCCATTGCAGTTCCACATTGCTGATGAAAGATCTTATCTTCAAAAATAAATATATTTTTTTCAAGAACAAACTGTAATAACTGCAAAACAAATTGGTTATGGGCAGCAAACTGTGTACCTCTTGATCCCAAATAGTACTCGATCGCTTTATAGCCATATTTGTGAGGTATGGATGAATACAAAGCCTCAACATCCAGACTAGCCAGGATTGTATCTTTCTCCAGAGAAATACCATCAATCTGTTTCAAGACATCCATGGTGTCACGTACATATGATGTAAGACTTAAGACAAAGGGGCGCAACACCTGATCGACATAAGTGCTCACATTTTGAGTTAAATTATTAATGCCTGAAACAATGGGTCTGCCACGTAAGGGAGGATACCCTTTGTGGATTTTGGGCAGGCTATAGAAACACGCCATAACAGGAAATTGTGGGTACAGGAACCCAAACTCTCCTGCACTAATCAAGGATCTGCTCTTTGCATCACTCAGAATGCTCAGCAACTCCTTCTTGAATAGTGCTGTGGGGTTATCCTTTAAAATGGTGTAACAATTATGGTTAAACAATATGTCCTCACACATTTTTTTATAATCATCCCTACTCATGACCACAATGTTCCCACCTTTATCAGATGCTTTTAAAACGATGTTCTGTTTTTTCTCTAGAGTGGTCAGAGCTAGTCGTTCGGACCAAGACAAATTGTTATCCATGCCCCTACTATCCTGACTAAGATTTTTGATCTCATCTCCCACCATATCCACAAATAAATCCACATTGGTAAAATCTCCTATAGGTGGCAGCTTCCTACTCTTCATTTTTAGGTTGGTAAAGGGACCTAGACCTGGAGCTCTTCCAGATTCCTCTAATAACCCCTCCAAGGCTGCAAGGCCTTCCATATCAGACTCTTCCAACCCTAGTTCCATACATTTTTTTCTATTGTGGTGTTTGAAAAATTTGATCCATTTGAGTTTACGAGCAAATAAATTAAGATCTTTTATCCACGAGAAAGAGTCAAATTTAACTGTGGGGACAAAGGAAAGTCCTTTTTCTAATAATGTATTCTCCGATGCGCTCAAATTGTATTCAGATAGGTTAATGATTTGTAGTCTATCCATATTTTTTCCCTTCATTAATCCTTTTGTCCCCTCAGCATATAGCGGGAAGTGGGAGGATTGTTGGCTAAAAAATTATTGCCACTATTAGAAGAGGCTCTACCACGGCCTCTATTTCTACCTCTAGCTCCTCCCCTAAATTTTTGTTTCCCACCGCTACCACCGAAAAATGGGCCCACTCTTTCAGAGTCTGTGGTTTCACTCTCTGATGTGGAAGGGTCAGATTCCCTCGGCCCCCTATTGGTCTGTTGATATTGTTGTTGTTGTGTATGGACAAAATCATACGCTTTTTTCTCCCTAAATTCCTGTAGATCTCTCTGGAATTGGAAGTGTTTACGTTCCTTAAGATGATTGGTGAACCTCTCTAAAGTTTGTTGAAGGATTTTATCCCGTTTATCAAAACCAGGGGTATCTACCAAGGACTTGGCTGCCTCAATCTCTTTTTTAAGCTCAGCACTAATAGAGTCGAACTGAATTTTTTCTTCCTCTACCAAAATCTGCATCAGCCTAAGTGAACTCCCTGTAATCTCCTGTTCCCACCTTTCTTTTATATTAGCAGTTTTTAATCTTAATGCTGGGACAATGGGGACCCTGAGACCTCTGGGGACTATCTTGTTCTTTAAATAGTTTTCCAGACTCTGGATCTCCCACCAACTTCTAGTATAATCTTTATGCAATCTATTAAGGTTTTTAAAGGTAGATTTAAGAGACGCACCCTGAACTGTATACACCAGTTCACATTCAGAGAAAACGCTTTTAGCCTCACTCATCCACCCTTCTGTGTTTAAATCTGAGAGTGCAAAGGCTGCCATACCCAGATAAAACGAAATAATTGACTGTATGAATTAAATATAATTTCACTGTATAGTTAGATAGAATCTAATTGTGCTCCCACAATATAAAGAAATTTAATTATAAGGTTCACTGAAATGACAACTGAGTAAAAAGATATCTTTAATAGTAACTAGTTTAAAAACAGGGGTAACACACCACTGTGACAAAAGCCCCACCGTGAAAATAAAAATTAAAAAATGTATTAAACAAAGAAACACTGAGTTATTATGATACCTATATCTCTGTGTATAAACGATATTTATAGGAATCAGCATATACCCAGGGCACAACAGTAGTACAAGCCCTAATTGAAGCATAGGTGTCCGACAATTCCGGATCTCCTAACGCTGGGTTTCACACAATATAATTGTCCCCAATGCACACATTCCTTAGACATTAAACGACCCTACGCGTTTCAGATACTCATCCTCAGGGGTCCGTATCTTGGTAACTCTGGCCTCATCACCAGCGATATTAGTATTCAACAGCGGATATTCCGCTGCGCGTCACGGGAAGATGCACGTATCGATGTCAACGGCATACTCCATTGCAGGCGCTAGGTTACTATAAACGCTAAACTCCACCCATCGTATTCGGCGGCAAAACATGAATTGACCAATCACAACACCCTCTCGATTCGTGACACCTGCCCATGTGACCCCCCGCCGTCAGCTGACAACCAGGGGTCATCATCGGCCGTATCAAGCCGAACGCGCAGGCGCAGTGGAAGCCAAGGACGTGTCGCCCGGACTGCCAAACACGAGGAGGTAAGCGCTAAGAGATAATGTATTATAAGTATATCTTGCGGCACAGTGTACCACCGCAAGTGGGCAACCACACAAAGCAACTCAAGAGTAAAAAACATATGAGGTGGACAAAATTGCTGAAGTCCCTATTCCTTAGAAAAACTGACAAAACGATCTCTTTGTATGTTGGCTAATCAGTATAGCCATCTCAGATAAATAATGCAAATATGCAGATAAACACTCACCCACCCCTAGGTAAACCACCTATAGGGGGATGGTATCACACCTTTTAGATAAAACATGTATAATTAGTCTGCTCGTTTAAACCTGCTGGCCGTATACATTCCAGTCTATGGATCCATTGCGCTTCCTTCCGCAAAATCAGGTTATCCCAGTCCCCTCCTCTTTTGGGGGGTCTGACAAGTTCAATTGCTTGAAATTTTAACACTGCTGCCTGGCCTTGGTGTTTTGCATGCACGTGCTTAGATATTGGGGTGTCCCTACCATGAATAATATCTCCGACATGCTCCCTAATACGACGACGAAATTGTCGTGCTGTTTTACCCACATAGTTTAGGGGGCATGGGCATGTAATAAGGTAAACCACTCCAGCTGTCTTGCAATTGACATAATCCCGAATATTATATTGTTTTTGTGTGACAACACTGGTAAAGCTATTCCCTTTAAGAATGAAATCACAGGCTTTACAGCTACCACATCTAAAAGTGCCTGGTATTTGTCTATCCAGCCATGTACCCCTAGGTGAAATGGGGTCAAAACAGCTGTGCATGACTCTGTCCCTTATATTTTTCCCTCTCCGATACGTGACAGATGGCCTCTGTGTGATCTGGTCTGCTAGATCTATATCAGAACTGAGAATACGCCAATACCTATTCAGTATCTGCATAATGTCATTCTGTTTAGAGTCATAGGTGCCTATGAGTCTGGTAACTTGTTCCTCTTTCCGTTTTTTAGGGACCAGGAGACATTGCCTATCTGCATCCCTTGCTCCCTCATAGGCCTTCCTGATGACACTCTCGGGGAAGCCTCTATCCTTCAATCTTGTTTTGAGTTCCTGGGCCTGGCACTCAAAATCACCCATAGAGCTACAGTTCCTGCGTACTCTCATGAATTGGCCTTTCGGAATGCCACGTTTGAGGGAATAAGGATGACAGCTATTCCATTGCAAAAAACTATTAGTTGCTGTTTCCTTCCGATGTACCTTTGTGCGGATTGTACCTCCTTCCGTTTTTGTGATTTTCAAGTCTAGAAAAGACAGTTCATTCTCACTGATCTCACATGTAAACCTAAGTCCTACATCATTTTTGTTGAGGGCTGCTACGAACCTATGGAACTCATCTGCTGTAGAGTTCCAGAGAATAAGCACGTCATCAATATATCTAATCCATAATCCAACGGATGAAGTCCAATTGACATATTTGTCACCAAAAACAATTGTCTCCTCCCACCAGCCAAGAAATAGATTTGCATAGGTGGGAGCAGCAGGACTCCCCATTGCAGTTCCACATTGCTGATGAAAGATCTTATCTTCAAAAATAAATATATTTTTTTCAAGAACAAACTGTAATAACTGCAAAACAAATTGGTTATGGGCAGCAAACTGTGTACCTCTTGATCCCAAATAGTACTCGATCGCTTTATAGCCATATTTGTGAGGTATGGATGAATACAAAGCCTCAACATCCAGACTAGCCAGGATTGTATCTTTCTCCAGAGAAATACCATCAATCTGTTTCAAGACATCCATGGTGTCACGTACATATGATGTAAGACTTAAGACAAAGGGGCGCAACACCTGATCGACATAAGTGCTCACATTTTGAGTTAAATTATTAATGCCTGAAACAATGGGTCTGCCACGTAAGGGAGGATACCCTTTGTGGATTTTGGGCAGGCTATAGAAACACGCCATAACAGGAAATTGTGGGTACAGGAACCCAAACTCTCCTGCACTAATCAAGGATCTGCTCTTTGCATCACTCAGAATGCTCAGCAACTCCTTCTTGAATAGTGCTGTGGGGTTATCCTTTAAAATGGTGTAACAATTATGGTTAAACAATATGTCCTCACACATTTTTTTATAATCATCCCTACTCATGACCACAATGTTCCCACCTTTATCAGATGCTTTTAAAACGATGTTCTGTTTTTTCTCTAGAGTGGTCAGAGCTAGTCGTTCGGACCAAGACAAATTGTTATCCATGCCCCTACTATCCTGACTAAGATTTTTGATCTCATCTCCCACCATATCCACAAATAAATCCACATTGGTAAAATCTCCTATAGGTGGCAGCTTCCTACTCTTCATTTTTAGGTTGGTAAAGGGACCTAGACCTGGAGCTCTTCCAGATTCCTCTAATAACCCCTCCAAGGCTGCAAGGCCTTCCATATCAGACTCTTCCAACCCTAGTTCCATACATTTTTTTCTATTGTGGTGTTTGAAAAATTTGATCCATTTGAGTTTACGAGCAAATAAATTAAGATCTTTTATCCACGAGAAAGAGTCAAATTTAACTGTGGGGACAAAGGAAAGTCCTTTTTCTAATAATGTATTCTCCGATGCGCTCAAATTGTATTCAGATAGGTTAATGATTTGTAGTCTATCCATATTTTTTCCCTTCATTAATCCTTTTGTCCCCTCAGCATATAGCGGGAAGTGGGAGGATTGTTGGCTAAAAAATTATTGCCACTATTAGAAGAGGCTCTACCACGGCCTCTATTTCTACCTCTAGCTCCTCCCCTAAATTTTTGTTTCCCACCGCTACCACCGAAAAATGGGCCCACTCTTTCAGAGTCTGTGGTTTCACTCTCTGATGTGGAAGGGTCAGATTCCCTCGGCCCCCTATTGGTCTGTTGATATTGTTGTTGTTGTGTATGGACAAAATCATACGCTTTTTTCTCCCTAAATTCCTGTAGATCTCTCTGGAATTGGAAGTGTTTACGTTCCTTAAGATGATTGGTGAACCTCTCTAAAGTTTGTTGAAGGATTTTATCCCGTTTATCAAAACCAGGGGTATCTACCAAGGACTTGGCTGCCTCAATCTCTTTTTTAAGCTCAGCACTAATAGAGTCGAACTGAATTTTTTCTTCCTCTACCAAAATCTGCATCAGCCTAAGTGAACTCCCTGTAATCTCCTGTTCCCACCTTTCTTTTATATTAGCAGTTTTTAATCTTAATGCTGGGACAATGGGGACCCTGAGACCTCTGGGGACTATCTTGTTCTTTAAATAGTTTTCCAGACTCTGGATCTCCCACCAACTTCTAGTATAATCTTTATGCAATCTATTAAGGTTTTTAAAGGTAGATTTAAGAGACGCACCCTGAACTGTATACACCAGTTCACATTCAGAGAAAACGCTTTTAGCCTCACTCATCCACCCTTCTGTGTTTAAATCTGAGAGTGCAAAGGCTGCCATACCCAGATAAAACGAAATAATTGACTGTATGAATTAAATATAATTTCACTGTATAGTTAGATAGAATCTAATTGTGCTCCCACAATATAAAGAAATTTAATTATAAGGTTCACTGAAATGACAACTGAGTAAAAAGATATCTTTAATAGTAACTAGTTTAAAAACAGGGGTAACACACCACTGTGACAAAAGCCCCACCGTGAAAATAAAAATTAAAAAATGTATTAAACAAAGAAACACTGAGTTATTATGATACCTATATCTCTGTGTATAAACGATATTTATAGGAATCAGCATATACCCAGGGCACAACAGTAGTACAAGCCCTAATTGAAGCATAGGTGTCCGACAATTCCGGATCTCCTAACGCTGGGTTTCACACAATATAATTGTCCCCAATGCACACATTCCTTAGACATTAAACGACCCTACGCGTTTCAGATACTCATCCTCAGGGGTCCGTATCTTGGTAACTCTGGCCTCATCACCAGCGATATTAGTATTCAACAGCGGATATTCCGCTGCGCGTCACGGGAAGATGCACGTATCGATGTCAACGGCATACTCCATTGCAGGCGCTAGGTTACTATAAACGCTAAACTCCACCCATCGTATTCGGCGGCAAAACATGAATTGACCAATCACAACACCCTCTCGATTCGTGACACCTGCCCATGTGACCCCCCGCCGTCAGCTGACAACCAGGGGTCATCATCGGCCGTATCAAGCCGAACGCGCAGGCGCAGTGGAAGCCAAGGACGTGTCGCCCGGACTGCCAAACACGAGGAGGTAAGCGCTAAGAGATAATGTATTATAAGTATATCTTGCGGCACAGTGTACCACCGCAAGTGGGCAACCACACAAAGCAACTCAAGAGTAAAAAACATATGAGGTGGACAAAATTGCTGAAGTCCCTATTCCTTAGAAAAACTGACAAAACGATCTCTTTGTATGTTGGCTAATCAGTATAGCCATCTCAGATAAATAATGCAAATATGCAGATAAACACTCACCCACCCCTAGGTAAACCACCTATAGGGGGATGGTATCACACCTTTTAGATAAAACATGTATAATTAGTCTGCTCGTTTAAACCTGCTGGCCGTATACATTCCAGTCTATGGATCCATTGCGCTTCCTTCCGCAAAATCAGGTTATCCCAGTCCCCTCCTCTTTTGGGGGGTCTGACAAGTTCAATTGCTTGAAATTTTAACACTGCTGCCTGGCCTTGGTGTTTTGCATGCACGTGCTTAGATATTGGGGTGTCCCTACCATGAATAATATCTCCGACATGCTCCCTAATACGACGACGAAATTGTCGTGCTGTTTTACCCACATAGTTTAGGGGGCATGGGCATGTAATAAGGTAAACCACTCCAGCTGTCTTGCAATTGACATAATCCCGAATATTATATTGTTTTTGTGTGACAACACTGGTAAAGCTATTCCCTTTAAGAATGAAATCACAGGCTTTACAGCTACCACATCTAAAAGTGCCTGGTATTTGTCTATCCAGCCATGTACCCCTAGGTGAAATGGGGTCAAAACAGCTGTGCATGACTCTGTCCCTTATATTTTTCCCTCTCCGATACGTGACAGATGGCCTCTGTGTGATCTGGTCTGCTAGATCTATATCAGAACTGAGAATACGCCAATACCTATTCAGTATCTGCATAATGTCATTCTGTTTAGAGTCATAGGTGCCTATGAGTCTGGTAACTTGTTCCTCTTTCCGTTTTTTAGGGACCAGGAGACATTGCCTATCTGCATCCCTTGCTCCCTCATAGGCCTTCCTGATGACACTCTCGGGGAAGCCTCTATCCTTCAATCTTGTTTTGAGTTCCTGGGCCTGGCACTCAAAATCACCCATAGAGCTACAGTTCCTGCGTACTCTCATGAATTGGCCTTTCGGAATGCCACGTTTGAGGGAATAAGGATGACAGCTATTCCATTGCAAAAAACTATTAGTTGCTGTTTCCTTCCGATGTACCTTTGTGCGGATTGTACCTCCTTCCGTTTTTGTGATTTTCAAGTCTAGAAAAGACAGTTCATTCTCACTGATCTCACATGTAAACCTAAGTCCTACATCATTTTTGTTGAGGGCTGCTACGAACCTATGGAACTCATCTGCTGTAGAGTTCCAGAGAATAAGCACGTCATCAATATATCTAATCCATAATCCAACGGATGAAGTCCAATTGACATATTTGTCACCAAAAACAATTGTCTCCTCCCACCAGCCAAGAAATAGATTTGCATAGGTGGGAGCAGCAGGACTCCCCATTGCAGTTCCACATTGCTGATGAAAGATCTTATCTTCAAAAATAAATATATTTTTTTCAAGAACAAACTGTAATAACTGCAAAACAAATTGGTTATGGGCAGCAAACTGTGTACCTCTTGATCCCAAATAGTACTCGATCGCTTTATAGCCATATTTGTGAGGTATGGATGAATACAAAGCCTCAACATCCAGACTAGCCAGGATTGTATCTTTCTCCAGAGAAATACCATCAATCTGTTTCAAGACATCCATGGTGTCACGTACATATGATGTAAGACTTAAGACAAAGGGGCGCAACACCTGATCGACATAAGTGCTCACATTTTGAGTTAAATTATTAATGCCTGAAACAATGGGTCTGCCACGTAAGGGAGGATACCCTTTGTGGATTTTGGGCAGGCTATAGAAACACGCCATAACAGGAAATTGTGGGTACAGGAACCCAAACTCTCCTGCACTAATCAAGGATCTGCTCTTTGCATCACTCAGAATGCTCAGCAACTCCTTCTTGAATAGTGCTGTGGGGTTATCCTTTAAAATGGTGTAACAATTATGGTTAAACAATATGTCCTCACACATTTTTTTATAATCATCCCTACTCATGACCACAATGTTCCCACCTTTATCAGATGCTTTTAAAACGATGTTCTGTTTTTTCTCTAGAGTGGTCAGAGCTAGTCGTTCGGACCAAGACAAATTGTTATCCATGCCCCTACTATCCTGACTAAGATTTTTGATCTCATCTCCCACCATATCCACAAATAAATCCACATTGGTAAAATCTCCTATAGGTGGCAGCTTCCTACTCTTCATTTTTAGGTTGGTAAAGGGACCTAGACCTGGAGCTCTTCCAGATTCCTCTAATAACCCCTCCAAGGCTGCAAGGCCTTCCATATCAGACTCTTCCAACCCTAGTTCCATACATTTTTTTCTATTGTGGTGTTTGAAAAATTTGATCCATTTGAGTTTACGAGCAAATAAATTAAGATCTTTTATCCACGAGAAAGAGTCAAATTTAACTGTGGGGACAAAGGAAAGTCCTTTTTCTAATAATGTATTCTCCGATGCGCTCAAATTGTATTCAGATAGGTTAATGATTTGTAGTCTATCCATATTTTTTCCCTTCATTAATCCTTTTGTCCCCTCAGCATATAGCGGGAAGTGGGAGGATTGTTGGCTAAAAAATTATTGCCACTATTAGAAGAGGCTCTACCACGGCCTCTATTTCTACCTCTAGCTCCTCCCCTAAATTTTTGTTTCCCACCGCTACCACCGAAAAATGGGCCCACTCTTTCAGAGTCTGTGGTTTCACTCTCTGATGTGGAAGGGTCAGATTCCCTCGGCCCCCTATTGGTCTGTTGATATTGTTGTTGTTGTGTATGGACAAAATCATACGCTTTTTTCTCCCTAAATTCCTGTAGATCTCTCTGGAATTGGAAGTGTTTACGTTCCTTAAGATGATTGGTGAACCTCTCTAAAGTTTGTTGAAGGATTTTATCCCGTTTATCAAAACCAGGGGTATCTACCAAGGACTTGGCTGCCTCAATCTCTTTTTTAAGCTCAGCACTAATAGAGTCGAACTGAATTTTTTCTTCACCTACCAAAATCTGCATCAGCCTAAGTGAACTCCCTGTAATCTCCTGTTCCCACCTTTCTTTTATATTAGCAGTTTTTAATCTTAATGCTGGGACAATGGGGACCCTGAGACCTCTGGGGACTATCTTGTTCTTTAAATAGTTTTCCAGACTCTGGATCTCCCACCAACTTCTAGTATAATCTTTATGCAATCTATTAAGGTTTTTAAAGGTAGATTTAAGAGACGCACCCTGAACTGTATACACCAGTTCACATTCAGAGAAAACGCTTTTAGCCTCACTCATCCACCCTTCTGTGTTTAAATCTGAGAGTGCAAAGGCTGCCATACCCAGATAAAACGAAATAATTGACTGTATGAATTAAATATAATTTCACTGTATAGTTAGATAGAATCTAATTGTGCTCCCACAATATAAAGAAATTTAATTATAAGGTTCACTGAAATGACAACTGAGTAAAAAGATATCTTTAATAGTAACTAGTTTAAAAACAGGGGTAACACACCACTGTGACAAAAGCCCCACCGTGAAAATAAAAATTAAAAAATGTATTAAACAAAGAAACACTGAGTTATTATGATACCTATATCTCTGTGTATAAACGATATTTATAGGAATCAGCATATACCCAGGGCACAACAGTAGTACAAGCCCTAATTGAAGCATAGGTGTCCGACAATTCCGGATCTCCTAACGCTGGGTTTCACACAATATAATTGTCCCCAATGCACACATTCCTTAGACATTAAACGACCCTACGCGTTTCAGATACTCATCCTCAGGGGTCCGTATCTTGGTAACTCTGGCCTCATCACCAGCGATATTAGTATTCAACAGCGGATATTCCGCTGCGCGTCACGGGAAGATGCACGTATCGATGTCAACGGCATACTCCATTGCAGGCGCTAGGTTACTATAAACGCTAAACTCCACCCATCGTATTCGGCGGCAAAACATGAATTGACCAATCACAACACCCTCTCGATTCGTGACACCTGCCCATGTGACCCCCCGCCGTCAGCTGACAACCAGGGGTCATCATCGGCCGTATCAAGCCGAACGCGCAGGCGCAGTGGAAGCCAAGGACGTGTCGCCCGGACTGCCAAACACGAGGAGGTAAGCGCTAAGAGATAATGTATTATAAGTATATCTTGCGGCACAGTGTACCACCGCAAGTGGGCAACCACACAAAGCAACTCAAGAGTAAAAAACATATGAGGTGGACAAAATTGCTGAAGTCCCTATTCCTTAGAAAAACTGACAAAACGATCTCTTTGTATGTTGGCTAATCAGTATAGCCATCTCAGATAAATAATGCAAATATGCAGATAAACACTCACCCACCCCTAGGTAAACCACCTATAGGGGGATGGTATCACACCTTTTAGATAAAACATGTATAATTAGTCTGCTCGTTTAAACCTGCTGGCCGTATACATTCCAGTCTATGGATCCATTGCGCTTCCTTCCGCAAAATCAGGTTATCCCAGTCCCCTCCTCTTTTGGGGGGTCTGACAAGTTCAATTGCTTGAAATTTTAACACTGCTGCCTGGCCTTGGTGTTTTGCATGCACGTGCTTAGATATTGGGGTGTCCCTACCATGAATAATATCTCCGACATGCTCCCTAATACGACGACGAAATTGTCGTGCTGTTTTACCCACATAGTTTAGGGGGCATGGGCATGTAATAAGGTAAACCACTCCAGCTGTCTTGCAATTGACATAATCCCGAATATTATATTGTTTTTGTGTGACAACACTGGTAAAGCTATTCCCTTTAAGAATGAAATCACAGGCTTTACAGCTACCACATCTAAAAGTGCCTGGTATTTGTCTATCCAGCCATGTACCCCTAGGTGAAATGGGGTCAAAACAGCTGTGCATGACTCTGTCCCTTATATTTTTCCCTCTCCGATACGTGACAGATGGCCTCTGTGTGATCTGGTCTGCTAGATCTATATCAGAACTGAGAATACGCCAATACCTATTCAGTATCTGCATAATGTCATTCTGTTTAGAGTCATAGGTGCCTATGAGTCTGGTAACTTGTTCCTCTTTCCGTTTTTTAGGGACCAGGAGACATTGCCTATCTGCATCCCTTGCTCCCTCATAGGCCTTCCTGATGACACTCTCGGGGAAGCCTCTATCCTTCAATCTTGTTTTGAGTTCCTGGGCCTGGCACTCAAAATCACCCATAGAGCTACAGCTCCTGCGTACTCTCATGAATTGGCCTTTCGGAATGCCACGTTTGAGGGAATAAGGATGACAGCTATTCCATTGCAAAAAACTATTAGTTGCTGTTTCCTTCCGATGTACCTTTGTGCGGATTGTACCTCCTTCCGTTTTTGTGATTTTCAAGTCTAGAAAAGACAGTTCATTCTCACTGATCTCACATGTAAACCTAAGTCCTACATCATTTTTGTTGAGGGCTGCTACGAACCTATGGAACTCATCTGCTGTAGAGTTCCAGAGAATAAGCACGTCATCAATATATCTAATCCATAATCCAACGGATGAAGTCCAATTGACATATTTGTCACCAAAAACAATTGTCTCCTCCCACCAGCCAAGAAATAGATTTGCATAGGTGGGAGCAGCAGGACTCCCCATTGCAGTTCCACATTGCTGATGAAAGATCTTATCTTCAAAAATAAATATATTTTTTTCAAGAACAAACTGTAATAACTGCAAAACAAATTGGTTATGGGCAGCAAACTGTGTACCTCTTGATCCCAAATAGTACTCGATCGCTTTATAGCCATATTTGTGAGGTATGGATGAATACAAAGCCTCAACATCCAGACTAGCCAGGATTGTATCTTTCTCCAGAGAAATACCATCAATCTGTTTCAAGACATCCATGGTGTCACGTACATATGATGTAAGACTTAAGACAAAGGGGCGCAACACCTGATCGACATAAGTGCTCACATTTTGAGTTAAATTATTAATGCCTGAAACAATGGGTCTGCCACGTAAGGGAGGATACCCTTTGTGGATTTTGGGCAGGCTATAGAAACACGCCATAACAGGAAATTGTGGGTACAGGAACCCAAACTCTCCTGCACTAATCAAGGATCTGCTCTTTGCATCACTCAGAATGCTCAGCAACTCCTTCTTGAATAGTGCTGTGGGGTTATCCTTTAAAATGGTGTAACAATTATGGTTAAACAATATGTCCTCACACATTTTTTTATAATCATCCCTACTCATGACCACAATGTTCCCACCTTTATCAGATGCTTTTAAAACGATGTTCTGTTTTTTCTCTAGAGTGGTCAGAGCTAGTCGTTCGGACCAAGACAAATTGTTATCCATGCCCCTACTATCCTGACTAAGATTTTTGATCTCATCTCCCACCATATCCACAAATAAATCCACATTGGTAAAATCTCCTATAGGTGGCAGCTTCCTACTCTTCATTTTTAGGTTGGTAAAGGGACCTAGACCTGGAGCTCTTCCAGATTCCTCTAATAACCCCTCCAAGGCTGCAAGGCCTTCCATATCAGACTCTTCCAACCCTAGTTCCATACATTTTTTTCTATTGTGGTGTTTGAAAAATTTGATCCATTTGAGTTTACGAGCAAATAAATTAAGATCTTTTATCCACGAGAAAGAGTCAAATTTAACTGTGGGGACAAAGGAAAGTCCTTTTTCTAATAATGTATTCTCCGATGCGCTCAAATTGTATTCAGATAGGTTAATGATTTGTAGTCTATCCATATTTTTTCCCTTCATTAATCCTTTTGTCCCCTCAGCATATAGCGGGAAGTGGGAGGATTGTTGGCTAAAAAATTATTGCCACTATTAGAAGAGGCTCTACCACGGCCTCTATTTCTACCTCTAGCTCCTCCCCTAAATTTTTGTTTCCCACCGCTACCACCGAAAAATGGGCCCACTCTTTCAGAGTCTGTGGTTTCACTCTCTGATGTGGAAGGGTCAGATTCCCTCGGCCCCCTATTGGTCTGTTGATATTGTTGTTGTTGTGTATGGACAAAATCATACGCTTTTTTCTCCCTAAATTCCTGTAGATCTCTCTGGAATTGGAAGTGTTTACGTTCCTTAAGATGATTGGTGAACCTCTCTAAAGTTTGTTGAAGGATTTTATCCCGTTTATCAAAACCAGGGGTATCTACCAAGGACTTGGCTGCCTCAATCTCTTTTTTAAGCTCAGCACTAATAGAGTCGAACTGAATTTTTTCTTCCTCTACCAAAATCTGCATCAGCCTAAGTGAACTCCCTGTAATCTCCTGTTCCCACCTTTCTTTTATATTAGCAGTTTTTAATCTTAATGCTGGGACAATGGGGACCCTGAGACCTCTGGGGACTATCTTGTTCTTTAAATAGTTTTCCAGACTCTGGATCTCCCACCAACTTCTAGTATAATCTTTATGCAATCTATTAAGGTTTTTAAAGGTAGATTTAAGAGACGCACCCTGAACTGTATACACCAGTTCACATTCAGAGAAAACGCTTTTAGCCTCACTCATCCACCCTTCTGTGTTTAAATCTGAGAGTGCAAAGGCTGCCATACCCAGATAAAACGAAATAATTGACTGTATGAATTAAATATAATTTCACTGTATAGTTAGATAGAATCTAATTGTGCTCCCACAATATAAAGAAATTTAATTATAAGGTTCACTGAAATGACAACTGAGTAAAAAGATATCTTTAATAGTAACTAGTTTAAAAACAGGGGTAACACACCACTGTGACAAAAGCCCCACCGTGAAAATAAAAATTAAAAAATGTATTAAACAAAGAAACACTGAGTTATTATGATACCTATATCTCTGTGTATAAACGATATTTATAGGAATCAGCATATACCCAGGGCACAACAGTAGTACAAGCCCTAATTGAAGCATAGGTGTCCGACAATTCCGGATCTCCTAACGCTGGGTTTCACACAATATAATTGTCCCCAATGCACACATTCCTTAGACATTAAACGACCCTACGCGTTTCAGATACTCATCCTCAGGGGTCCGTATCTTGGTAACTCTGGCCTCATCACCAGCGATATTAGTATTCAACAGCGGATATTCCGCTGCGCGTCACGGGAAGATGCACGTATCGATGTCAACGGCATACTCCATTGCAGGCGCTAGGTTACTATAAACGCTAAACTCCACCCATCGTATTCGGCGGCAAAACATGAATTGACCAATCACAACACCCTCTCGATTCGTGACACCTGCCCATGTGACCCCCCGCCGTCAGCTGACAACCAGGGGTCATCATCGGCCGTATCAAGCCGAACGCGCAGGCGCAGTGGAAGCCAAGGACGTGTCGCCCGGACTGCCAAACACGAGGAGGTAAGCGCTAAGAGATAATGTATTATAAGTATACATGCCTTGTGGCTGTGTGTGTGTGTGTGTGTGTGTGTGTATATATGTGTGTCTGTATATGTATACAGGCTTTGTGTGTGTATATGTATACATGCTTTGTGTGTGTGTGTGTGTGTGTGTGTGTATATGTGTGTCTGTATACTTTGTGTCTGTGTATGTGTATATATGTGTCTGTATCCGTATACATGCTTTGTGTCTGTCTGTGTGTGTATGTGTGGGTCTGTATATACTTGTCTGTATAAGTATACATGCTTTGTTTGTGTGTGTGTGTGTATATGTGTCTGTATATGTATGCATGTCTTGTGGCTGTGTGTGTATGTGTATATATGTGTCTGTATATGTATACATGCTTTATGTTTGTTTGTGTGTGTGTGTGTGTGTGTGTGTGTGTGTGTGTGTGTGTGTGTGTGTATATGTGTCTGTATATGTATACATGCTTTGTGTGTGTGTGTGTGTGTGTGTGTGTGTGTGTGTACATGTGTCTGCATATGTATACATGCTTTGTGTCTGTCTGTGTATGTGTGTATATGTGTCTGTATATGTATACATGCCTTGTGTCTGTCTGTGTGTGTGTGTGTGTGTGTGTGTGTATATGTGTCGTGTGTGTATATGTGTCATGTATATGTATACATGCCGTGTGTGTGTGAGTATATATGTGTCTGTATATGTATACATGCCTTGTGGCTGTGTGTATATATGTGTCTGTATATGTATACATGCCTTGTGTCTGTGTATGTGTGTATGTGTCTGCATATGTATACATGCTTTGTGTGTGTGTGTGTGTGTGTGTGTGTGTGTGTGTGTGTGTAAATAAATATATATATATGTGTGTATATTTGCCTGTATCTGTAGAGGGCAGCAATAGAGTCCCCTGCTCAGGTCGCCATCCAACCTAAGGCCGGCCCTGCGTGATCTGCCCTTGCAGTATATTACCTACTGAGGGCTCTATGGGGGTGTTTCAGTCAGTCAGATGCTCAGCCCCCCCCCCCCTACAGTATAATCCCCACCATAGAGCCCTCAGTAGTTATTATTATACTGTAAGGGAGGGGGCCAGAGCATCTGACTGACTGCTGAGAGCTCTATGGGGGGGGATAACTCAGACCCCCTATGTAGTATAATTTCCCCCTTAGCATCCTTAGTAGTTATTATAGTGCAAGGGGGCGGGGGGGGGGGGGGGGTCTGTCTGCTTCCTATTGTAATGCCTTTACTTTAAAGTGTAACTTAACTGTAATGTCGGGGTAGGGAAACAGACAAGTGAGCCCTAATCTACCCGCCACTCAGTCCCTGCCTACTTGCAACGACCCGCCCTAGGCAACGGGGTACAACTGGGCGACGGTCCCTACACTCAATAGGTGCACGACAGACAAACAGACAAGGGTACCAAGAAGCCAGGGAAATGGGGAAGTTGTCCACAGAACAGCGTGAGCAACAAGCGAGGTAAATGAGCCGAGTCAAACCAGGAGATGAGCGAGGTACAAAAACGCAGAGCAGAAGAGTGGTCAGAAAAGCCAAGGTCAAACACAAGCAGAGGATCAGTAGTTCAAGAAGCTGCAGCAGGGCCAGGAAACAAACAGAGAAGAATCACAAGCAAGGAGGAACAGGAAAGGCAGGTATAAATAGACAGAGGGCGGGAGCTAGCTCCGTCTGGCCAGGCTGTGATAGGCTCTCCCACTCCTAAGCCTGCCATCCTGAGTGGTGGAAGATGGAGTCAGTCTCACAGACATAGAAGCAGGGCGTTGACACAGAAGCTGTGCCTGGCAGATCCTTTACAGTACCCCCCCCTTTTAGGAGGGGCCACCGGACCCTTTCTAAGTGGACCTGGTTTATTGGGGAAACGAAGGTGGAACCTCCTGACCAATACCCCAGTGTGAACATCCCGGGCGGGTACCCAAGTCCTCTCCTCAGGCCCGTATACTCTCCAATGGACCAGGTACTGGAGGGAGCCTTGGACCATCTTGCTGTCCACAATCTTGGCCACCTCGAATTCTACCCCCTCAGGGGTGAGAACAGGGACCGGAGGTTTCCTCGAGGGAGCCAAGGACGGGGAGCAGTGTTTAAGGAGAGAGGCATGAAACACGTCGTGTACTCGAAAAGAAGGGGGCAACTCCAGTCGGAAGGAGACAGGGTTCAGGACTTCAATGACCTTGTACGGCCCTATAAACCGGGGAGCAAACTTCTTGGACGGGACTTTAAGGCGCAAATTTTTTGACGATAGCCACACCAGATCCCCGACCATAAACAAGGGGTAAGTAGAACGTCTTCTATCAGCCTGAGTTTTTTGTATGCTCTGGGACGCCTCTAGGTTCTCCTGAACCTGGGCTCAGACTGTGCACAGTTCCCGATGAACGACATCTACCTCGGGATTGTTGGAACTTCCAGGTGAAACGGAGGAGAACCGTGGATTAGAACCCAAAATTACAGAAAAAGGGGGAGACCCCTGACGAGTTACTGACCCGGTTATTAAGGGAAAATTCGGCGAGGGGAATGAATGAGACCCAATCATATTGACAGTCAGAGATAAAACACCTTAAATATTGTTCTAGAGACTGATTAGTCCTCTCTATTTGGCCATTAGTTTCAGGATGGAAGGCAGAGGAGAAGGACAGATCAATCTCCAACTTTTTACAGAAGGCTCTCCAAAACAATGAAACAAATTGTACCCCTCTGTCAGAAACAATATTGACAGGGACCCCATGGAGACGCAGGATGTGTTTGACAAACAAGGTAGCTAACGTCTTAGCATTGGGTAGTTTCTTGAGGGGCACAAAGTGGCACATCTTACTGAAGCGGTCTACTACAACCCACACCACAGACTTGCCTTGAGATGGAGGCAAATCGGTGATAAAATCCATGGAGATATGGGTCCAAGGTCTCTGGGGAATGGGCAAAGAACTTAGTAAGCCCGCTGGTCGGGACCTGGGAGTCTTGGACCTAGCACAAACTTCACAAGCGGCGACGTAGGCCTTAACGTCTTTAGGCAACCCAGGCCACCAATAGTTTCTGGCAATGAAGTGCTTGGTACCCAGGATGCCTGGATGACCAGATAGTGCGGAGTCATGATTTTCCCTAAGTACCCTTAGCCGGAATTGCAGGGGAACAAACAGCTTGTTCTCAGGAAGGTTCCCGGGAGCTGAACCTTGATCAGCCGCAATTTCAGAGACTAAATCAGAATCAATAGAGGAAATGATTATACCTGGAGGCAAAACACAAGCAGGATCTTCCTCCGAAGGAGGGCTGGCCATGAAGCTACGCGACAGTGCATCAGCCTTAATATTTTTAGACCCAGCCCTATAGGTGACCAAAAAGTTGAATCTGGTAAAAAATAACGCCCATCGAGCTTGTCTCGGGTTTAGCCTCCGGGCAGATTCTAGGAAAACCAGATTCTTGGGGTCGGTAAGGACCGTTATCTGGTGCCTAGCCCCCTCCAGGAAGTGGCGCCACTCTTCAAATGCCCATTTAATGGCTAAGAGTTCGCAGTTGCCAATATCATAGTTACTCTCAGCGGGCGAAAACTTCCTGGAGTAGTAGGCACAGGGACGGAGATGGGTGAGGGACCTGGTACCCTGGGATCAAGACAGCCCCCACTCCCACCTCGGACGCGTCAACCTCCACGATAAATGGCTCCATTTGGTTGGGCTGAACCAGCACCGGGGCCGAGATAAAGCACTTCTTAAGGACCTCAAAAGCCTTCACAGCCTCAGGAGGCCTGTGGAGGAGATCAGCACCCTTGCGAGTGAGATCCGTAAGAGGCTTAGCGATGACCGAGAAGTTAGCAATAAATCTCCTGTAATAATTAGCGAACCCCAGGAAGCACTGTAACGCCTTCAGGGAGGCAGGTTGGACCCATTCCGCCACAGCCTGGACCTTGGCGGAGTCCATGCGGAATTCATGAGGAGTGAGGATTTGACCCAAAAATGGTATCTCCTGCACCCCAAACACAAATTTTTCGGTCTTCGCAAACAGTTTGTTTTCCCTAAGGACCTGGAGCACCTTCCTGACATGCTCAATGTGCGAGGACCAGTCCTTGGAAAACACAAGTATGTCATCAAGGTACACTACAAGAAATACCCCCAGGTAGTCTCTTAAAATCTCATTTATGAAATTCTGGAAGACCGCGGGAGCATTACACAACCCAAAGGGCATGACGAGGTATTCTAAATGACCTTCGGGCGTGTTAAACGCAGTCTTCCACTCATCCACCTCTTTGATGCGGATAAGGTTATAAGCCCCCCGTAGATAAAATTTAGAGAACCATTGGGCCCCCTGAACCTGATTAAAGAGATCAGGAATCAAAGTAAGGGGATACTGGTTCCTTACAGTGACCTTATTCAAGTTTCGGTAGTCAATGCATGGCCTAAGACCACCATCCTTCTTCCCTACGAAGAAGAAGCCAGCACCTACCGGAGAAGTAGAGGGGCGAATGTAACCCTTGGCCAGGCATTCCTGGATATACTCTCTCATGGCTTCACGTTCGGAACAAGAGAGATTAAATATCCTACCCTTAGGGAGCTTAGCTCCTGGTACCAAATCGATTGCGCAATCGTATTCTCTATGAGGAGGTAACACTTCGGAGGCCTCCTTAGAGAAAACATCAGCGAAGTCCTGAACAAACTCAGGTAGAGTGTTCACCTCCTCAGGGGGAGAAATAGAATTAACAGAAAAACATGACGTCAAGCATTTACTACCCCATTTGGTAAGATCCCCAGTATTCCAGTCAAACGTGGGATTATGCAACTGCAACCAGGGAAGGCCTAAAACCAAATCGGACGATAATCCCTGCATCACCAGTACAGAGCACTGCTCCAAATGCATGGAGCCAACAAGGAGTTCAAAAACAGGGGTATACTGAGTAAAATAACCATTAGCAAGAGGAGTGGAGTCGATACCCACTACCGGGACAGGTTTAGGCAAATCAATCAAAGGCATAGCTAGAGACATAGCAAATTCCACAGACATAATATTAGCAGAAGACCCTGAATCCACGAAGGCACTGCCGGTAGCAGACCTACTACCAAAAGAGACCTGAAAGGGAAGCAAGATTTTATTACGTTTCATATTTACGGGAAATACCTGTGCGCCCAAGTGACCTCCCCGATGGTCACTTAGGCGCGGAAGTTCTTCCGGCTGCTTATTCTTACGCCTAGGACAGTTGTTCACTTGATGCTTGTCATCCCCACAGTAAAAGCAGAGACCATTCTTCCTGCGGAACTCTCTACGTTGTTGGGGGGACACGGAGGCCCCGAGTTGCATAGGTACCTCCGAGTCTTCCGTGGAAGAACGAAGCAACGGAACCTCGGGAGGCATCATGGGGGAGTCAGAGGAGAAAACACAAACACGTTCAAGTCGTCGTTCCCTGAGACGTCGGTCAAGTCGTACTGCTAAAGCCATAACCTGATCTAGGGAGTCAGAAGAGGGATAGCTAACTAGCAGGTCTTTCTGGGCGTTCGACAGACCCAATCTAAACTGGCACCTTAAGGCAGGATCATTCCACCGAGAAGCTACGCACCACTTCCTAAAGTGAGAACAATACTCCTCAACAGGTCTCTTACCCTGACGTAAGGTCACCAGCTGACTCTCGGCAAAGGCAGTCTTGTCAGTCTCGTCATAAATGAGCCCGAGAGCAGAAAAGAAAAGATCAACGGAGGAAAGTTCAGGGGCGTCAGGAGCCAAGGAGAAGGCCCATTCTTGGGGCCCGCCCTGGAGTCAAAAGTTTTTAAAAATTTAGTTACACTTTAAAAGAAAGGTGTTATCATTTATATTAGAGGAGTCCCCGCGTTAGCTTTTTCTGGCGCACAGGACCTCCCGGATGGGCCAGAATTATCTATTTTTGGCGCATCTCTAGGTCCTGTGTGCCATAATAGAAATTACAGTTCATTGACCTCTAGTTTCTATTGCGGCACCGGGGAGACTCCTGTGGGTTAGTATGCGTTTTTTAATTTTTCTTATTGCAAATTTTTGTTTTGCAGGTTCCGCTGGACCGTTTGGACTACGTCGATGATTTACACGTAATTTTTTTTTGTCTGTTTTTTTAATAATTTATTGCCACCTTAGTAATGGCAGTTGTCTGATTGTTGATGTTCACTACTAAGGTGGGCTTAGTGTTAGCCAGTAAAAAGGCAGACACTAACCACCAATTATTACAATGGGACCCACCGCCACCAGGGGTGCCAGGAAGAGCCGGGTGCAATCCAGTACCCGAACATCTTTAGTGATGGATGGGCACTGGGGCGGCCGCAGGCTGGTATTATCAGGCTGGGAAGGGACAGAAAAGTTGGCCCTTCCCATCCTGGTAATGCTAGGCTGCTGCTGTTATGTTGCATCTCGCTGGTTATGAAATATTAGGGGGAACCCATGTCATTTTTTGAAACTATTTTTTATTTTTTTTTTAAAAGATGTGGGGTCCCCCCCATTTTCATAACCAGCCAGATACAACATAGCAGCAGCATTACCAGGGTGGGAAAACAAAAAACCGTGGTCCTTTTGGGTTTTTGTCCCTCCCAGCCTTATAATACCAGCCTGCAGTCACTCCAGTACCCGACCATCACTACAGATGGTCGGGTACTGGGTGGTACCCGGCTCTTCCCGGCACCCCTTGTGGCGGTGGGTAACGGGGTAAGAATGGGGGGTTACTGTTAGTCTTTTTACTGGCTAACGCTAAGCCCTGCCTTACTATGGACGCCGTCAAGCAGACAACTGCCATTACAAAGGCGGTAATATAATTTAAAAAAAACAGATATAAGAACACATTTTTTCATTGAAATAAAAACTCCCCCACACAACCTTCTTTCACCATTATATTTTTAAAAAAACGTACATTATCGAAGTAGTCCAACTAATCTATGACTTAGTCTAAATGGTCCAGCAGAACATAGCAAAAAAATAAAAGTTAGCAGTATTAAAAATATAAAACCTATACTTTTTTCTCCCCTGCGCCACAATAGAAACTAGAGGTCAAGGAAAAATAATTTCCCTTCATGTAACTCTGCTTCTTGTCAACTGAAAAGTCATCCGCCAGAGGGAAAAAATGTTTCCCCATTGTGGAGTACAAGAAAGTCTAATTCCCAGGTGGGGATTTCTTGTACTCATCGGGAAACATTTTTCCTTCTGACAGATGATTTTTCCATTGACAGGTGGAAAATATAGTCTGTCCACAGTTTGTGTTTTTTCCACCCCTTCCCTAGATTTCAATCCTATATCCGCCCGTGTGCAGAATATCACAAGTTCACAACAGAGCTTGCAGCGGAGAAGCGCATACCCCTGTGGACCACGATACAGAGAGTGCGTCTAACGAGTGAGTATGGCAACTCTGCACCTCTCCTCAGCCTCCACATGTTTTTGGATGAGAGGAGGAGGAGAAGGGCAGACTGTGGCTGATAACATTCACTGCTGGTATATATTTATATCTGCGGTATATTCACTGCTGCTATATATCGATCTGTGTGGTATATACACTGCTGGTACATATTTATTTATAGGTTGTGCGGTATGTAGCAAATCGGCAGCTTGCCATGTGATGGCAAGGCTGGTAACTGCTACTATGGCAACAGGAGGCCTAACAATGGCTTCCTGTCTGCCATTACGGAGGCAGATTAGGTACCCACACGGAGGCGGAGCCTGATCGGTTTGCGGTCAGTGAACAACTGACAGTTCTAATACATTGCACTACATAGGTAGTGCAATGTATTAGAACATCAAACAAACAGTTGGAGCTTCAAGTCCCCTAGTGGGACTAAAGAAAATGGTGTAAAAAAAGTGAAAATAAAAGTTGTAAAAAATTAAATAAAAGTTTCAAGTAATAACATAGTGTTTTATCGCCCTTTTTCCCTTATGAAATCATTTATTATTTAAAAAAATAATAAAGCCATACATATTTGATATCGCTACGACTATAACTACCTGAACTATAAAAATATTATGTTATTTATCCCGCTATTGCTAATTGTGTCTAACGAGTGAGTATGGCAACTCTGCACCTCTCCTCAGCCTCCACATGTTATTGGATGAGAGGAGAAGGAGAAGGAGAAGGGCGAACTGTGGCTGATAACATTCACTACTGGTATATATATATATATATATATATATATATATACATATATATATATATATATATATATATATATTTATATATTCACTGCTGCTATAAATCGATCTGTGTGGTATATACACTGCTGGTGCATATTTATTTATAGGTTGTGCGCAGTTTATTTTTTTCTTTGCTACTTCTCCATATGCTTTTTTTTCTAAATATACATTTTTACCCCTTGCAGTTAAAGGGGTTGTTCCAAGATTAAATGTTACCCCCTGTCTACAGGATAGCACATAAGATGCTGATCGGTGGGGGTCCGACCACTGGGACCCCCACTGATAACTAGAACGGTGGTCCCTTGTATCCCTGAGTAACTGGAGCGGTAGGGTGTGTGCTTGACCTGCAGCGTCATTAACTCAGGGGTACGAGGGACCCCCACTGATCAGCATGTTATCTCCTATCCTGTAGAGAGGGGATAACATTTAATCTTTTGACAACCCCTTTGAGGCCTGCACATGCAGTGAATTGTTTTCAGATTATATTACTGGCTCGATGATTACATTCATTCCTAGTCCGATCTGTGTAGTTTCGGTTTACAAATATTACGGATTGGTTGTACAGATCCAACAGACGTGGACAGAAAAAGTGCAGCATGCGTTACTATACTGACTGTAAAGTGCAGCATGCGTTAATATACTGACTGTAAAGTGCAGCATGCGTTACTATACTGACTGTAAAGTGCAGCATGCATTGCTATACTGACTGTAAAGTGCAGCATGCGTTGCTATACTGACTGTAAATAGCCATTAAAGGGGCCCTAACACAAGTTTGAACACTGACATTGTTGTTTAATTTTTGTGTTTGCATCTTGGATACACGTTGCCCTGGTCATTTTACTAGTACTTATAGCTGGGGCAATATAGGGGTATTTACTACACAATTGCCTGTAGCATTATGAGACCTTGCAGCTTATAACAATAATGTTCAATAATGTATTTTTTTGTTCACACAGTTTTAATTTTTTTGTTTCGTTTTAAAAGTTGTTTCTTACTTACGATTTTTATTTTTTTTTATGTGGATGGGGGCGCCATTTCTATATTCACCTCAGGCAGCAGAAAAGCTATAATCAGGCCTGGCCACCGGCACCCCAGCAACGTGATCGCTGGGTTGCCGGTGGCTGCAAAGGCGATCGGAGGCTAAAGTACTTACCTCCCGGTCTGCCAGCAACGAAAGCCTCTTATGCCCTGCTTGTTGGCGGGGCCTAAAAGGCTTCCGGTACCATCAGCAAGATGGCGCCGGCTCAGCTTCCGGCTCAGAAGCTGAGCCGGCGTCATCAGCAGTAGATGTCCACTGTATGTTACAGCAAGCAACCCGATGTATCGACTCAGAAGCTGAGCTGGCGTCATCAGCAGTAGGTGTCCGCTGTATGTTACAGCAGACACCCCGATGTATCGGCAGGAACCGGAGCTAGCTCCAATTCCTGCCATTAACCCCTTCGATGCAGCGATCCAATGCGATTGCTGCATCTTAGCGGTATGTAGCAAATCGGCAGCTTGCCATGCGGTGGCAAGGCTGGCAACTGCTACTATGGCAACAGGAGGCCTAACAATGGCTTCCTGTTTGCCATTACGGAGTAAGATTAGGCCCCATCCGGAGGCGGAGCCTGATCGGCTTGCTGTCAGTGAACAACTGACAGTTCTAATACATTGCACTACATAGGTAGTGCAATGTATTAGAGCATCAAACAAACAGTTGGAGCTTCAAGTCCCCTTGTGGGACTAAAGAAAAGTGTGTAAAGAAAAAGGGAAAATAAAAGTTGTAAAAAATAAAATAAAAGTTTCAAGTAATAACATAAAACACTATTGCCCTTTTTCCCTGATCAAATCATTTATTATTGAAAAAAATAATAAAGCCATACATATTTGGTATTGCTGCGACTATAACTACTTGAACTATAAAAATATTTTTAACGCCGTAAAAAAAAACTAAAAAATAATGCTATAATTGCTATTTATTTGGTCACTTTGTCTTCCAAAAATTGAAATAAAAAGTGATCAAAAAGTCGCATGTATCAAAAAATGGTACCTATAAAAACGATAACTCATCTCGCAAAAACCAAGCCCTCATACAGCTCAGTCGACTAAAAAATTAGAAAGTTATGGCTCTCACAACTTGGCGACAGAAAAAATACTTTCTTTTTACAAAAGTAATTTTTATGTGCAAAAAGTTGTAAAACATAAAAAAGTGTCATAAATTAGGTATCGCTGGAATCGGACTGACCCGCAGAATAAAGTTAACATGTAATTTATGATGCGTGGTGAACGCTGTATAAAAAGAACTAAAAAAATATGCCAGAATTGCTGTTCCAAAAAAAAAAAGGATAAAAAGTGATCAAAAGTCGCATGTACCCCAAAATGGTACCAATAAAAACTACAGCTCGTCCTGTAAGGGTATGTTCACACGGCCAAATTTCAGACGTATACGAGGCGTATTTTGCCTCGTTTTACGTCTGGAAATACGTCTCAAATACGTCGGCAAACATCTGCCCATTCATTTGAATGGGTTTGCCGACGTACTGTGCAGACGACCTGTTATTTACGCGTCGTCGTTTGACAGCTGTCAAACGACGACGCGTAAAAATACAGCCTCGTCAAAAGAAGTGCAGGACACTTCTTTGGACGTTTTTGGAGCTGTTTTCTCATAGACTCCAATGAAAACAGCTCCAAAAACGGACGTAGAAAACGGCGCGAAAAACGCCGCGAAAAATGCGAGTTGGTAAAAAAACGTCTGAAAAGCAGGGTCTGTTTTCTCTTGAAAACAGCTCTGGATTTTCAGACGTTTTTGTTGACTACGTGTGAACATACCCTAAAAAAACAGCCCTCATACCACTACATCTGTTGTGGTGTTACAGGTAATATCGTCAAAAGTACGGTAGGTTATTTTTTTTTATTTTTTAAACATTACGTTTTTATTTTTCATAGAACGTAAGTTGCCAAACAGATGTACATATACCAAATGGATAATGATTGATTTACATGCAAATGATATGTAAGCATTTACAATTACAGCTTCAAAAAGAAAAAAAAGAAAAAAATTGCATGTAATACAGGCAGTACATCTAGATGGATGAAACAGAAACAAGAGTAAACAAGAAAACATAAACCTGTAATCCATGGCATGGTGTGAGAAATCTGGGGTGTCAATTATATATACTGTCTTACCAATTTTGAACATTAATGGTTGGTAGTGATAGGGGGTTTATGTAATTAGATCCTGGGAGAAATGGTGGATTGGTTATAATTACTCTTAGGGCTTATTCAGACAAACGTGATATACGTCCGTGCAAAGCGCGTGATTTTCACGCGCCTCGCACGGACCTATATTAGTCTATGGGGCAGTGCAGACTGTCAGTGATTTTTGCGCAGCGTGAGTACGCTGCGTAAAACTCACGACATGTCCGTTCTTTGTGCGTATTTCGCGGATCACGCACCCATTGAAGTCACTTCCGTGGGACGCGCGTTATTCGTGCAACAGCAGTAAAACTATGAATGTAAACAGAAAAGCACCAAACGGAGTGTCATAATGATGGCGGCTGCGCAAAAATCACGCAGCCGCGCATCATACGGGGCTGACACACGGAGCTGTTAAGTGCCTTTTGCGCACGCACAACGCCGCAACTTCTGTTTCCATTCATAGTTTTACTGCTGTTGCGCGAATCACGCCATCTCATCCCTCGTCAAATTAGGAGGACCCACAAATCTACCATTGTCACTCTCTCTAAGGTCCGCATACGCTGTTTAACAATATTAATGAAAGCATCAATAGCAGGTTCACTAATGAAAGTGATGGCAATTGATGGCCTTTCTCGTGATGTGTCCCTGACCATCAAGCCCACGGATAAAGGCGGTGCCTTGGTGGTCATGGACACATCGCGTTATTTGGCTGAACTAGCTATAGCTGATTTGAATGTCTATGAACCACTTCCTTGTGATCCAAAATTTAGAATCAAAAATACCATTGATGAATTATTAATTGAGGCCTACCATGCGGGCATTATAGATAGGGATCTATTGAAATTCATGACGGTGCGGCATCCGGTGGTCCCAGTGTTGTACTGCCTTCCAAAGATCCACAAGTCGATGGTTGACCCCCCTGGTAGACCGATTATATCCGGCTGTGGCTCTATCTTCTCACCGATAGCAATTTTTTTGGATAAAATGTTACGAAATTTTGCCATTAATGCTAAGTCCTACATTCAGGACACTACTGATTTCTTGACTAAATTGGATGAGGTACAATTAGAAGGAGACTGCATGCTCGTATCATTCCATTTGTATGCAGTCTCTATACTACAATTAACCATACTAGAGGTCTTCGCACAGTATCTGAAGCTTTACAGCAGTCAAATTACACTCATGAATGTATTAACCTGCTTTTGTGTCTTTTGGAAATTGTCCTCACAGAAAATTACTTTTTATTTGGTGACTCCTTTTATGCACAAAGGAGGGGAACGGCCATGGGATCTAACGTGGCCCCCACATACGCAAATATGTTCATGGCGGCCCTAGAGGAAGGCGCCGTCTATGTCTCTCCCCACTTCACTAAGGTTTTGAGGTTGTGGAGATACATAGACAACGTCTTCGTCATTTGGACAGGTTCTCAAGTTGAGTTAGAATGTTTCTTCACCTTTTTGAACGATATGGATGATGACATTAAATTTACTATGAATTCATCAGTAACATCTTTAAATTTCCTTGATACTAGAGTTTATATCCAGGATAATAAACTCATTACTGATTTATACAGCAAACCCACAGACCGCAATAATCTGTTGAGGTTTGAAAGCTGTCATCCACACCCCATGATTGCCTCTATTCTTTATAGCCAGATGTTGAGAGTGAAGAGGATTGTACAGGATCCTCCGACTCTCGACATCAGGTTGAGAGATATGTCTCAAAAATTCAAGAATCGTGGCTATCCTAGAAAATTATTAGACAATAAGAGATTGAAAGTAGATGGGATTTCGAGACATGACCTTTTGAACAATAAGAAACAATCGTCTTCTCATAGATTAACACTAGTATCTACGTATTCCTACAAGAGCAATGAAATCGCTAGAATTATTAAAAAAGAATGGGGGATACTGAGGAGTTCATATAGTAAGATCCAGGAATTTGAGGCGCCACCACGTATGGCCTATCGTAGGACCAAAAATTTAAGAGATCGATTGGTACATGCAGATGTGGGATCTATGGCTAAGAGTTACCAGTCTGTGTTAGCCTCTAAAAAACTTGGCTGTTTTCCCTGCTTGGGGTGTAACAATTGTAAAAATATAGTCAAGGGGGAGGTTTTTACTCATCCTACCAAAGGCACTACACATAAAATCAAACACCATCTAACATGTAAATCGGATTATGTGATATACATCATACAATGTCCCTGCAAACTATTATATGTAGGTGAAACTACTCTAGATTGTAGAAAACGAATAAATAACCATAAGTCCACAATCCGCACTAAGAAAACGGACCTACCCTTGCCTAAACATTTTGTAGAAAAAAAACATGGGGAGAATTACTTTAAATTATACATCGTAGATCACGTACCTCGCCATAGACGTGGCGGCGATAGGATCTCAAAATTAAAACGGAGCTAGAGTGGATCTTTAAATTAGACACCTTATCCCCTAGAGGTCTTAATATGGATTTCAAGATCTTCCCAAGTTTCTCTAGATAGTCCAGAGTTACACTTTAATATGAACATCTGCCCGTGGGTCCATCATTATCCCTGCATTCCTCCCCCTCCTCTACGGTTAGGAAATCAATAATAGTTTGACTATTTTGCATTAATGAGTATATTTTATATATTATTGATAATATTTTGGTTTAGACATACCATCAATATTTTGAAAAATACTTAATATATTTCTTTTCCCCTTTTTTTCAGATATTACTCTCAAGTTTTGCCTCTAGGATCGGCTGAAGATATATATATATATATACACTGCTCTCATGTTCTACTAAATGTATCTTATTCCCCAAAAAAATTCATATGTTATATTTGTCCATGATCTGCCTCTAAATTAGTATCATCCCTTTGGTGATGAAGTCGCTTTACATCTATGTACTATGAATCATATTAATTCCAATATCTTAAATCTCTGTCTCTATATTTGATAGAGAATACAGGGATCTACTATTTATCATATATTATCATAGTGACAATGTATTTGCCTATAGTTTACTCCTAGTCACAGGGGGTGCTCTATATACTATATATTGCTATCTGTATGGCCAACTATATTTGCATATATACACTTGCAGAGTTATGAGAGGATAGGATAAGATGGACTTGTAACGTATAAGGTAGAATTGCCCCTTTCCAAAATGGCGCTGAGTATCGTCCGTGAGTTTCGCGCATGTGCGAACTGACGATATGCTCTGTGACTCATATCCCAAATTGAGAGGATCTGACGCCATCTATATGCAACACGAAAGGGTGAACGGCCCTCTTTCAAAATGGCGATTATCGCTATGAGTGGGCCATGCGCCTGCGCGAAACGACTAGCTGTGCTATGACTCACATCAACAGGTGATAGGATCACGTAATTTTTAGACCTGCGTAGTAGAGAGTGTAAAACGCCGTCAGCCGATCCAGCGAGGGTAAGATGTTTTTAATTTCAATTTTATAATAAACACCTGTCTTTGACATTGTTCACATGTCACTATACACATGTAGCCCATCTGATTGATTGACCTTATTATAGTAAATATGCTATTTACATTAACCCCTTCCCTCTTTGGTCACATGATCTGCTGGGGTGGAGACAGACAAGACTTGGACCGGTTAATGATCCAAACACAAAGACTCCAGAGTGATCTGGAGAGCAGTCTCGTTGTCCTCTCTGGAGGGAGAATTGGTCAGCATGTCGTCCAGGTACTGGATGACAGACACCCCCTGGTGATTCTTGATGTCCACGGTAGAATAAAATTGGAAGCAATGACAGTCCGAAGAGATGTAGCCTTTCTTTTCTGGGACAACAAAAATATTGGAATAGAAACCGTGGAACCTTTGGCTCAGGGGCATCGGCTCTATGACTCCTTGAAGAAGCAGAGAGCCAATTGCCCGAAAAAAAGCGGTCGACCTGGCAGATGACTGCGGAACAGACTGAAAGAATTATGCTGTGTTGTGGAACCCTCAAAAGGAGTGAAAATGCGGACCCGCCTTTTTGGTCGGAGTAGTGCGCTTAGACCTATTTTGAGGAAGATGGGTGCTTTTGCCACCCATGGCTTCGGAGATGATCGGGTCCAATCTAGGTCCAAAGAGGCGAGAACCTGCAAAAGGGTGAGAAATCAGGGAGTGCTTGGAGTCAGCAGACCAAGCCTTGAGGCAGGTAGTCCTGCGAATAGCAACAGAAGAAGTAGAGGCCAGCGCCACAAGGCGGGGCAGCTTCACAGATATACTTGGAAACATTGGAGACAAGATCAGGCATATCAACTAGTTCCACCGGAGGAGGACCTGAGATCAGGCCATGACGAAATTTGTGTGCCCATTCAGTAATAGCTCTGCTAACAAAGACAGTTGCCAAAATCATTCTAAATATTATGACAGTGCTGTGAGTCAGGAAGTCAAGGAAGTATTTACAAGAAAATGTGGAAGTACAGTGATTTAACCCCTTCCCTCTTTAGCCACTTTTGACCTTCCTGACAGAGCCTCATTTTTCAAATCTGACATGTTTCACTTTATGTGGTAATAACTACGGAATGCTTTCATCTATCCAAGCGATTCTGAGAATATTTTCTCGTGACACATTGCACTTTAAGTTACTGGCAAAATTTTCTCAATATGTTCAGTACTTAATTGTGAAAAACACCAAAATTTAGCGAAAAATTGCAAAAATTTGCATTTTTCTCAATTTAAATGTATCTGCTTGTAAGACAGGCAGTTATAATACACAAAATTCTTGCTAATTAACATCCCCCATATGTCTACTTTAGATTGGCATCGTTTTTTGAACATCCTTTTATTTTTCTATGACATCACAAGGCTTAGAACTTTAGCAGCAATTTCTCACATTTTCAAGAAAATTTCAAAAGGCTATTTTTAAAGGGGCCAGTTCAGTTGTGAAGTTGCTTTGAGGGCCTTATATATTAGAAACAACCAAAAAGTCACCCCATTTTAAAAACTTCACCCCTCAAAGTATTCAAAACAGCATTTATAAAATGTCTTAACCCTTTACACATTTCACAGGAATTAAAGCAAAGTAGAGGTGAAATTTACAAATTTCATATTTTTTTGCAGAAATACATTTTTAATAAAAAATTTTTTTATAACACAGAAGGTTTTACCAGAGAAATGCAACTCAATATTTGTTGCCCTGGTTCTGCAGTTTTAGGAAATATCCCACATGTGGCTCTAGAGTTCTACTGGACTAAAGCACCGGCCTCGGAAGCAAAGGAGCACCTAGTGGATTTTGGGGCCTTATTATTGTTAGAATATATTTTAGGAACCATGTCAGGTTTGAAGGGCTCTTGCGGTGCCAAAACAGTGAAAATCCCCCAAAAGTGACCCCATCTGGGAAACTACACACCTCAAGGAAATTATCTAGGGGTGTAGTGAGCATTTTGACCGCACAGGTTTTTTACAGAAATAATTGGAAGTAGGCCGTGAAAATTAAAATCTAAATTTTTTCAAAGAAAATGTAGGTTTAGCTAATTTTTTATCATTTCCACAAGGACTAAAGGAGAAAAAGCACCGCAAAATTTGTAATGCAATTTCTCCCGAGTAAAACAATACCCCACATGTAGCAATAAACGGTTGTTTGGAGACACGGCGTGGCTTAGAAGGGAAAGAGCGCTATTTGGCTTTTGGAGTTCACATTTAGCAGGAATGGTTTGCGGAGGCCATGTCACATTTACAAAGCCCCTGAGGGGACAAAACAGTGGAAACCCCCCATAAGTGACCCTATTTTGGAAACTACACCCATTGAGGAAATTATCTAGGGGTATAGTGAGCGTTTTGACCCTACAGGTTTTTTGCATAAATTATTGGAAGTAGGCCCTGAAAATGACAATCTAAATTTTTTCAAAGAAAATGTAGGTTTAGCTAATTTTTTATAATTTCCCCAAGGACTGAAGGAGAAAAAGCACCGCAAAATTTGTAAAGCAATTTCTCCCGAGTAAAACAATACCCCACATGTGGTAATAAACGGTTGTTTGGGGACACGGCGTGGCTGAGAAGGGAAAGAGCGCTATTTGGCTTTTGGAGTTCACATTTAGCAGGAATTGTTTGCGGAGGCCATGTCACATTTACAAAGCCCCTGAGGGGACAAAACAGTGGAAACCCCCCACAAGTGACCCCATTTTGGAAACTACACCCATTGAGGAAATTATCTAGGGGTATAGTGAGTGTTTTGACCCCACAGGTTTTTTGCATAAATTATTGGAAGTAGGCCCTGAAAATGACAATCTAAATTTTTTCAAATAAAATGTAGGTTTAGCTAATTTTTTATAATTTCCACAAGGACTGAAGGAGAAAAAGCACCGCAAAATTTGTAAAGCAATTTCTGCCGAGTAAAACAATACCCCACATGTGGTAATAACCGGCTGTTTGAACACACGGCGAGGCTTAGAAGGGAAAGAGCGCTATTTGGCTGAGGGGACAAAACAATGAAAGTGACTCCATTTAGGAAACTACACCTCTTGAGGAATTCATCTAGGGGTGTAGTGGGCATTTTGACCCCACAGATGTTTCATAGAACTTATTAGAATTGGGCAGTGAAAATAAAAACAATCCCTTTTCTTCAATAAGACGTAGTTTTAGCGCAAATGTTTTCATTTTCTCAACAAATAAAGGAAAAAAAGAAACCAACATTTGTAAAGCAATTTCTCCCGAGTACGGCAATATCCCATATGTGGTCATAAACTGCTGTTTGGACAAACGGCAGGGCTCAGAAGGGAAGGACCGCCATTTGGAGTGCAGATGTTGCTGGATTGGTTTCTGGGCGCCTGTGGGCCCAAAACAGTGGAAACCCCCCAGAAGTGACCCCATTTTGGAAACTACACCCCTCAATGCATTTACCAAGGGGTGTAGTAAGCATTTTAAGCAAACACCTTAAGTGCAGCGATCGCGTTTGAGCGCTGCACTTAAGGAGTTAATGGCGGGGATCGATGCTAATTTCGGTCCCCGCCATTACAGTCGGATGTCAGCTGTAAGATACAGCTGAGATCCGACGATGATGGCACCGGCTCAGCTTCTGACCCGGTGCCAAACAGTTGCCGTAAATGTACGGCATTTTGCGGGAAGTCAATGCTTTCCATGACGTACATTTACGGAAAATGTCGGGAAGGGGTTAAGCACATGTAATGTTTTATATATATATTTCCCTATGTATGTATTGCTATATCCATTAGGGATCCTATTGACACAATATTATGTATACTTGCTGTATCATCCCTTCACTATTTTATTATATGTATGTAATTGGTTTTGTAATTTTGTACTGCATATATATGTGCTTTGAGTGTCACACTGTTATGCTTGAGAAAGGCTCACACTGAGCTGAAACGTTGCACACACGTGGAATAAAAGGATCTCTATCCAAATATTTGGTAGTGCTGCCTCATCTTCTTTTTGTCTTGATTGAGGGGTCACTCTTGGACTGTGACCTAGGAGGCGTGCACCCGCTTTAGAAAAATTATCCTGTGCTGCTGATTTGCATCCATCTACTTTTGAACTACAGATGCAGACATACATTCTAGCCAACAATTATCGTTCATACTTCTGATAATATCTTCTATCTTAATACAGGACTTTTCCTTCCAAGTGGAGGCGATTGAACGCAAAGTGGATATCAATGTGTTGAAGAATGGTTTGAAAGGAGACTGGAAATAAATTTAAACCTATAGAGAGAAGCGCTAATTACGGTTTAGGGGGAATATTGGAACCATAAAGCTCAGAGAGCAATTGGAATACTTTGAGCCACACTGTGTTGGCCTTTTCACACTCCCACCACATATGAATAAAAGTACCTCTATGACTGTCACATATTCAGCAATTAGAAGATACATTCGGGAATATTTTTGACAATCTATTCGGGGTGAAGTGCCATCTATAAAATATGTTTCTCACATTTTCTATATGGTTGACACACCTAGAGTGTTTCGCGTTAACCATAAGGGCGGAATCCCACTGGTCATTTGTAAAAGATAGAGATAAATCAGATTCCCACATAGTTTTAATGTGAAGTAGGTGATACGGGGTAGGAGTATTCAGAATTTTGTAACACTTAGGCCGGATTCATACGAGCGTGTGGTTTTTGCGCGCGTAAAAAAACACAAGGTTTTGCGCGCATTGTAGTTGCGTGTGGCATGCGTTTTGGCTGCGTTTCTGCGTTTTTTACGCGCGTATGCCATGCGTTTTTCACGCGCATTAAAAAAACAGAGGGTGGAGTAATGGAGAGGCCAGCCTACAAAAAGGCACCCTTCTCAAACACCTGCTTGATGTGAGCACATGTTCTCATCCTTTTTGCACGTTGCAAAATACTTTGGGTCATTTACAGTGTTTCTTGGCTTGTTGGCGTCTAAGGCAAATTATGCCGTTGACTCCGCTGGGCCGTGTGCTGCTATGGTGGATGGTTTCTTTGCGATTTGGCAAGCGCCGTCCCATGCTTCAGGTGGGAACGCGGAGAAGAGGGAGGATTTGGGTTCATCCTCTTGTGGCACAGCGCACCTCCAAAGGCCACTTTCATAGTCTCTATGATGACCTCCGCCGTCACCCCGTCGTTTTGCCGCATGTCCATAGCCACGTTTGATATTCGGCTGGCCCAGATTCGTACAGGAATCACCTACCAGGACACAAACATGCAGCGCTGCATTTCCCCCGAGGAGCGTCTCCTTGTGACGTTGAGGTATGTGTGTTTTATACAATTAGTGCTTACAGGATGGTGTGTGGGTGTCATGTCCTACATAAAATGCATATTTGTTTGTGTGTTTTTTTCTCACCCATTTAGATTTCTTGCAACCGGAAATAGCTTCCATTTATTACATTTTGAATTCCTTCTGGGAGGGAGCACAATTTCTGGCATTGTCACAGGCACCTGTGTTGTGCTTTGGCAGAGATTAAAGCCCACAGTGATGCCTCAGCCCATGGAGGAGCACTGGCTTAGTATTTCCGAAGATTTTCTGGCCGCCACCCAATTTCCTCATTGTATTGGTGCCCTAGACGGGAAGCACATTCGTGTGAAGAAGCCCCCCCCCCCACTCTGGCTCAAGATACTATTACAAACAGTATTTTTCCATCGTCTTGTTGGCCTTGGCCTACAGTAATTATTGTTTTACAATAGTACACATAGGGTCGTATGGAAGCTCTGCCGATGCGCGCATATTTCGCTCATCCAGAATGGGCCATCGTCTTATGAGCAATCAACTTTCTGTGCCTGTACCGAGCATCCTCCCTGGCTTGCGAGGACCACCAGTCCCATATGTCATCGTTGCAGATGAGGGTTTTGGCCTCACAAGCCAAGTAATTCCTCCATTTGCAAGAAGGGGCTTGGATGACCGTAGGCGCATCTTCAATTACCGTCTAAGCCGAGCTCGAAGATGTGTTGAATGTGCATTTGGCATTATGACAAACAAATGGCGGGTGTTTCTCACAACATTGCAACTGACGGTACAGAATGTGACCCGTGTCATACAAGCGTCTGTCGTTCTTCATAACTTCAGCCGCATATATGACGCCGGTTTTGATGCAGAATATATTCGAAGAAATGCTACCACATCAACCATTCTGGGTCAAATTCCACTAGGAAGGGCACAAACATCTGGTATTCCGAGTGCACAACATTTTTGACGAATATTTTGACAGCCCCGATGGAGCATTCTCTGTGAAGGGTGGCTTCATGGAGATTATTGCCACAATTTATCATTAGTGAGGGAAATGTTAGTAATTTTGGGGGGGATTTTAGTATTAGGGACTCGCAAGACATGAGGACCCTTGACGTGGGTTGCGAGCTTATATCTTTTGTTGCTTTGCCGTATTGTTTTGCTGCCAAACAACTAATTGTATGTGAATCACATTGGCAAATCCAATGTTCGCAAATACAATCACAAATGTCCTTAGTGCGTCCATTATCATAGCACTGCAAGGCCTCAGAGAAGTATTTTTTGATCCGAGCAAAACCGCAAAAGATACACTAATACCTCAATTATGACATGCAACTACCTTGGGTCCTGGCCAGCATGTTGCAACGTTACCTAAGGATATGTTTGGGAAAGAATGTTACACCACATATATGTAGGGAAACACACACACTTTTGTTGCTCCACAAAACCACACTTTATTGTGTAATGGGCCAACAAAACATTACATACAACATAGGTAAAAAAAAACACCAAAACAACGCACCAACATGATGCACAATCGGGAAACATTTTCCCAAATTAGGCCTAAATTCGGACCCAAAACTATGCTGCGGCCACAGCACTACAACTGCTGATAACGGTGGGATGGGGAGTTGTAGCTGCCCATTTCAGCACCACTATGCTGTCCATGGGCCTGCAGAGGATGTTCTTCATAGTGGTGCTGATGCTGCGTGTGGTAGTCTAGAGGTGGGCCATGTAGAAAGTTTTCCACGGGTCGGCTGTAGGCTGGTACAGGCCAGTCCCGCATCAGCACAGGAACAGGTGACATGCGGGACGGCATTGGGCGGTGATAGTGTTGGCGTGGCAAGGGGGTGGCAGGCTGTGAAGGGCCAGGTGCAGTGAACGGCACCGATGGCTTCGGCAATCCACGCCAATGCTCAATTGCCTGGAAGCACTGGCATGGGTTGTTAGGAGGTGTAGCCGCGTCTATTAGGCTGAATATGGAGCCTTGGAGGTGCGCCATACGGTGGTTGGGTACTTGCCGGAGAAGCGGGGCAATGCTGCAGCCAAAGGCGTCACAGCCGTCCTCCTCAGCGCAGTGCCGCAGGTACTCGAGTACCCTGGAGTCCACCTGGACACCTGCGGAACCAATGTGGCTGCGCCTGCGCCTGGCTGCTGCGGTGGTTTCAGGCGGAACGTCCCGTGACACCTAGGGTTGGCTGGACGCCTGTGGGGCTGGTTCTGGAGCAGTCGCCTCTGGGGTTAAGGGCAGCAGGGGATTTTGCTCTGGTGGCGCCTGCGCCTCTTCATGGCCAGCCTCCTTATTAGTGTCGAGTAGATTGTCACTGCATCTGTAAGAAAAATGTACATTAAGGCGGGATTCACACGACCGGGTCGTTCCCGAGCCCGAGTGTCGGCCGGTAAAATCGGCCATTTTGCCCGGCCGGTTTGCATAAAGTTATGCATCCGTGCCGGGCAGATCCGGACAGTGACATCAGCGGCAGCTCCTGAAGGGGAATCCCCATGTGTTCGGGGATTCCGCTTCAGGAGTTTCCCCTGATGTCACTGCCCAGATATGGACAGAGACATCAAGCGCTCTGTCCAGGAGCGGAATCCCCGAAAACACGGGGATTCCGCTCCTTCAAGGAGCTAAAGTGCGGCTAGCACATAGCAGAGCGGGGAGATACCTCCCCGCTCTGCTATAGTGGCATCGCTACAGTAGTAGCAGCCGCAGCAGCAGCAGCTGCTGCTACTAGTGGCGCCATCGAAGGTGTCGCCGGGCCAGGGTGCTTTTAACAAGCAGGGGAAGGGAGCCAGCGCAGCGCTCCCTTCCACCTGCTGTACACCCCGGCCCTGCCACACTGTGTACAGTGATGCCATTCGTCAGAATGGCATCAACTCCTCCTCCTCACATGCACTCTGCGCTGTGAGGAGGAGGAGATAGAGCGCAAGCGCCGGGAAACCCGGCCATCACTCGGAACACATTCCGGTGATGGCCGTGTAATACCCGGCCCCATAGACTTCTATGGGAGCCGGGCGGCCGGGTACCCGGGCGAAGATAGAGCATGTCCTATTTTTTGACGGCCGGATTTCCCGGCCGTCAAAAAATCGGGCGTGTGAATAGCCCCATTAGGGGTCTATCATTCCTAATGCAGCCGGGTGCCGGCCGATTTATGAACGGCCGGCACCCGGCCGGGAAACCCTGCCGTGTGAATGAGGCCTTATTCGTTACATTGGCACAAGGGACAAACAAACTGTTTTGGTTGAATGACATATGAGTCATTACTTACGGGCGCATCTCCATAATGTCCTTGAGGAACATCAGCTGCTGGGAGTAGATGTATTTGCGCTTCTTGGAGACTCCGTCACCACTTCGCCCTCTGGCGCCATATTCCCGCCGGAATTGATGCCGGCAGCTCCTCCACCGGGTTTTGACATCATCAACTGTACAAAGGAACAACAAAACCAAATTTTAGTGTCACCAGGTGACATAACCGAAATCTGCACTTGTTCGAAACGTTGCCATTCCCTTACACACCACGATACATTATACACAAGCTCAATGATGGTGTGACACACCCGCTACATTGCCCATTTGGAACATGTTAACAAAAGGATACACTACAGCATGTGTGTTTTACATGGCATATATAAAGCAATGTATTTACCAATGCTCTTTCGGTCTCGTGTGCTGCCTTTAGCCCACTCATGGGTGAAGAGGGTCTGCGCTACTTCATCCCAAGCGACCTCCTTGCCCGTGCGGTCGTGGTAGGCCTCTGCTCGCGTGTCCCACAACTGTGGCCTCTCCTGGACCAGGCAGATCAGCTTCTCAACGTCACAAGCGCGAGGCATTCCAGCAGTTGTCGGTGTCCAGATCAAGCATGTGCCCAACAAGTGAAAATGAACTTCCTGGTTTGTGCTTGTTTCAACAAGTTTTCTCACCTCATTTACATAGACTTAACAAGTCTTGCGTGAAAAACGCAAGTCGCACGGAAGTGCTTCCGTGTGGAATGCGTGGTTTTCACGCACCCATTGACTTCAATGGGTGCGTGATGCGCTAAAAACGCTCAAAGAACGGACATGTCGTGACTTTTACACAGCGGACCAACGCTTCTTAAAAATCACGCAACTGTCTGCACGGCACCATAGACTAATATAGGTCTGTGCGACGCGCGTTATTTTGCACGGCCGTATATCCCGTTCGTCTGAATATGCCCTTAGACAATCCTTTATCAGATCTATTTGAATAGATAAGCCATCTCTCCAAAGAGGATGGGGAGTGAAGGTCTAACAGGGGGGGGGTTTTTTGTAGTGCATGTCTGGCCTGAAGGTATTTGTAAAAATCCTTGTTAGCAATATTGAATACATTATTTAATTCTGATAACAGGGTGAAGTGAAGTTACCATTATGCCACAATTTGTGAAGTTTATCCAATTTTTTGTCTTTCCAGCTAGTAAGATCAAGATTGGGGATTATAAATGTTCATTTGAATTAGATTTTTCTGGTGAGTAATAGTAGGCCAAAGGGATAATATGGCTTGTATGATAGAAAAAGGAGATCGGGGTACATATTTTAAATGCGATACAGCTAGCAGAAAATTTTTAAGATGCATAGTTTTCAGAGAATGCATTTATATTTGAACCTATCATTTAGACTTATCATTAGACCACAATGAACGTAGTTGATCCAGAATAGCTGCTCTATAATATTGCAATATGGAAGGACAGCCCGAACCTCCCAATTTTGGATGTAAATACAATACATCTGCTTTGATTCTCGCTTTCTTATTGTTCCAAAGAAATCTTAATATTAAACTTTGAATTTGTTTTAGGTACGATATAGGAATAAAAATTGGCATGTTGCGAAATGTGTAGAGAATTTTGGGAAGAATTATAATTTTTACTACCGCAATTTTACCCAGCCACGATATACCTTGTGTACGAAGATTGGCTATGTCTAGCTTGATTGTGTTCAATAAAGGGGAGAAGTTAGGGTATGTGCACACGAGGGCATTACGTCGTAATTGACGGATGTATTTCGGCCGCAAGTACCGGACCGAACACACTGCAGGGAGCCGGGCTCCTAGCATCATAGTTATGTACGACGCTAGGAGTCCCTGCCTCGCTGCAGGACAACTGTCCCGTACTGTAATCATGTTTTCAGTACGGGACAGTTATCCTGCAGCGAGGCAGGGACTCCTAGCGTCGTACATAAGTATGATGCTAGGAGCCCGTCTCCCTGCACTGTGTTCGGTCCGGGACTTGCGGCCGAATTACGTCCGTCAATTACGGACGTAATGCCCTCGTGTGCACATACCCTTAGAATTAAACAATTTTGAGGGAGGGAATGCAAGTTTAATTCCTAAGTAAGTCATTTCAGATTTAACCCACTTGCATTGGAATTTTTCTTCCAGAAGCTTTTTTATTCTTTGGGGTATCCCTAGATTAAGGAATTGGCTTTTGGATGTATTTATTTTGTAATATGATACCCTGATAAATTTTTCTATCAGTGAGACAGTTGTCTGTAATGAGGAGTCTGGATTGGAAAAGAGCAATTATCACATCATCTGCAAATAACCCTATTCTGTGTTCTTCAGGACTGTCACGAAGGGTCTGTGGACCCATTGGGCCGTACCGCCTTGGCGGTAAGGCAGCTGGCCAACAGGGCACAGGTCTGAGTCTATAGGATATAGGGTACCTGTGGCAGCACGGACAGTAGCTTGGCAGGAACTAGGCAGCAGGTGGACGTCAGGCTTGGGGAAGCAGACAAGCGTGGTATCCAGCACAGCACGACTATAGCAAGCACGGCACTAGATCGGAATACAGGTTCAGGAACAGGAAACACTGGGAGCAGGAAACACTAGGGGACCATTTGCATAGACAGACTAAGGAAAACACAACAACGCTCAGGTATAGAACTAGGGGGCTGGACCCCTCTTATATTCCAGGGTACTCACGGGGTCAAAGTTCGTCCATGAGGTCCGGTGCGCACGCTGCCCCTTTAAGAGCACGCACGAGCGTGTGCGCGCACCCTATGGGATCCGGCAGAGGTGAGTGGACGCGAGCGCTGGCGTCTCCCGAGGAGGAGGCTGGGGCCAGCGCTTGCCGACTCGTTGCTGCGGCTGTCAGGGGGAGGTTGGAGCTGACAGCCCGCAGCCACGGACATTACAAGGACCTACTGAGATCCCAGAAAGATGAAGTGAAGAGCTAATGGCTTGAGCAAAGGGTTCCATCAAAAGCGCAAAAAGAAGAGGCGACATGGGACATCCGTGTCTGGTGCCGTTTGTGATTTTGAAAGGTGTGGACATAAAACCAGAAGAATATACAGTTGCAGTAGGTGATGAGTATAGGGAGAGTATTGCTGATGGAAAGGAACCTTTAAAACCAAATTTATGTAGGACCAGTTTCAAATAACCCCAGTGGACTCTGTCTAAGGCCTTCTCCGCGTCCAGAGATAGGAGCAGAGAAGGCGTCCCACGAGAATACACAACATAAATTATATCAACAAATCTCCTCGTGCCATCTACGGTTTGGCGACCTTTTATAAAACCTACTTGGTCAGGGTGAACAATAGATGAGAGAGTGGATACGAGTCTGTTCGACATCAATTTAGCCAATATCTTAAGATCAGAGTTCAATAGAGAGATTGGTCTAAAATTTGCCGGTGTATCCGGAGATTTCGCTGGTTGAGGGAGAGTAACAATTATTGCATGTAGCATTTCATTAGGAGTGGAGCCGGCAGACACAATAGTTTAATAATAATAGTGTAATACATAAGGAGATAGTTCTTAAGTATCTGCCAGGCAGAGCTTCTGTATCCACGCCCATAGGTAATCAGTCTGCACCTGCTTCTATGTCTGTGAGACTGACTCCATCTTCCACCACTCAGGATGGCAGGTAATCACAAGCCCATATACCTACTCTACCCTGGTCCCTCGCACCACTATGGACCCCCTTGAGACCCTGGTTCAGCAAATGCAGGGTCTCTCCCTACAGGTCCAGGCCCTGGCTCAGGGGTAGCCTGATGCTACCATGGTAGTGCCCCTCACCTCACCTCTTGAACCCCACCTCAAGTTGCCTGACCGGTTCTCAGGGGACCGGAAGACTTTTCTCTCCTTTTGGGAGAATTGTAGGCTCTATTTCCGTTTAAAGCCCCACTCCTCAGGTTCTGAGAGCCAGCGGGTGGGTATAATTATGTCCCGGCTCCAGGAAGGGCCCCAAGAATGGGCCTTCTCCTTGGCTCCTGACGCCCCTGAACTTTCCTCTGTTGATCTTTTCTTTTCTGCTCTCGGACTCATTTATGACGAGACTGACAGGACTGCCTTTGCCGAGAGTCAGCTGGTGACCTTACGTCAGGGTAAGAGACCTGTTGAGGAGTATTGCTCTGACTTTAGGAAGTGGTGCGTAGCTTCTCGGTGGAATGACCCTGCCTTAAGGTGCCAGTTTATGTTGGGTCTGTCGAACGCCCTGAAAGACCTGCTAGTTAGCTATCCCTCTTCTGACTCCCTAGACCAGGTTATGGCTTTAGCGGTACGACTTGACCGACGTCTCAGGGAACGACAACGTGAACGTTTATGTGTTTTCTCCTCTGACTCCCCCATAATGCCTCCCAAGGTTCCGTTGCTTCGTTCTTCCACGGAAGACTCGGAGGTACCCATGCAACTCGGGGCCTCCGTGTCCCCCCAACAACGTAGATAGTTCCGCAGGAAGAATGGTCTCTGCTTCTATTGTGGGGATGACAAGCATCAAGTGAACACCTGTCCTAGGCGTAAGAATAAGCAGCCGGAAAACTTCCGCGCCTAAGTGATCATCGGGGAGGTCACTTGGGCGCACAGGTATTTCCCGTAAATATGAAACGTAATAAAATCTTGCTTCCCTTTCAGATCTCTTTTGGTGGTAGGTCTGCTACTGGCAGTGCCTTCGTGGATTCAGGGTCGTCTGCTAATATCATGTCTGTGGAATTTGCTATGTCTCTAGCTATGCCTTTGATTGATTTGCCTAAACCTGTCCCGGTAGTGGATATCGACTCCACTCCTCTTGCTAATGGTTATTTTACACAGCATACCCCTGTTTTTGAACTCCTTGTTGGCTCCATGCATTTGGAGCAGTGCTCTGTACTGTTGATGCAGGGATTATCGTCCGATTTGGTTTTAGGCCTTCCCTGGTTGCAGTTGCATAATCCCACGTTTGACTGGAATACTGGGGATCTTACCAAATTGGGTAATGAATGCTTGACGTCATGTTTTTCTGTTAATTCTATTTCTCCCCCTTAGGAGGTGAACACGCTACCTGAGTTTGTTCAGGACTTCGCTGATGTTTTCTCTAAGGAGGCCTCCGAAGTGTTACCTCCTCATAGAGAATACGATTGCGCTATCGATTTGGTACCAGGAGCTAAGCTCCCTAAGGGTAGGATATTTAATCTCTCTTGTCCCGAACGTGAAGCCATGAAAGAGTATATCCAGGAATGCCTGGCCAAGGGTTACATTCGCCCCTCTACTTCTCCGGTAGGTCCTGGCTTCTTCTTCGTAGGGAAGAAGGATGGTGGTCTTAGGCCATGCTTTGACTACCGTAACTTGAATAAGGTCACTGTAAGGAACCAGTATCCCCTTCCTTTGATTCCTGATCTCTTTAATCAGGTTCAGGGGGCCCAATGGTTCTCTAAGTTTGATCTACGGGGGGCGTATAACCTTAACCGCATCAAAGAGGGGGATGAGTGGAAGACTGCGTTTAACACGTCCGAAGGTCATTTTGAATAACTTGTCTTGCCCTTTGGGTTGTGTAATGCTCCCGCGGTCTTCCAGAATTTCATAAATGAGATTTTAAGAGATTACCTGGGGGTATTTCTTGTAGTGTACCTTGATGACATACTTGTGTTTTCCAAGGACTGGTCCTCCCACATTGAGCATGTCAGGAAGGTGCTCCAGGTCTACCGAAAAATGTGTGTTTGGGATGCAGGAGATACCATTTTTGGGTCAAATTCTCACTCCTCACGAATTCCGCATGGACCCCGCCAAGGTCCAGGCTGTGGCGGAATGGGTCCAACCTGCCTCCCTGAAGGCGTTACAGCTACTTGGGGTTCGCTAATTACGTTGTGTACTCGAAAAGATGGGGGCAACTCCAGTCGGAAGGAGACAGGATTGAGGACTTCAATGACCTTGTACGTCCCTATAAACCGGGGAGCAAACTTCTTAGACAGGACTTTAAGGCGCAAGTTCTTAGACGATAGCCACACCAGATCCCCGACCACAAACAAGGGGTTAGCAGAACGTCTTCTATCTGCCTGAGTCTTTTGTATGCTCCAGGACACCTCTCGGTTCTTCTGAACCAGGGCCCAGACTGTGCACAGTTCCCAATGAACGACCTCTACATCAAGATTGTTGGAACTACCAGGTGAAACGGAGGAGAACCGTGGATTAAACCCAAAATTACAGAAAAAGGGGGAGACCCCTGACGAGTTACTGACCGGGTTATTAAGGGAAAATTCGGCGAGGGGAATGAATGAGACCCAATCATATTGACAGTCAGAGATAAAACACCTTAAATATTGTTCTAGAGACTGATTAGTCCTCTCAGTTTGGCCATTAGTTTCAGGATGGAAGGCAGAGGAGAAGGACAGATCAATCTCCAACTTTTTACAGAAGGCTCTCCAAAACAATGAAACAAATTGTACCCCTCTGTCAGAAACAATATTGATAGGGACCCCATGGAGACGCAGGATGTGTTTGACAAACAAGGTAGCTAACATCTTAGCATTGGGTAGTTTCTTGAGGGGCACAAAGTGGCACATCTTACTGAAGCGGTCTACTACAACCCACACCACCGACTTGCCTTGAGATGGAGGCAAATCGGTGATAAAATCCATGGAGATATGGGTCCAAGGTCTCTGGGGAATGGGCAAAGAACATAGTAAGCCCACTGGTCGGGACCTGGGAGTCTTGGACCTAGCAAAAACTTCACAAGCGGCGACGTAGGCCTTAACGTCTTTAGGCAACCCAGGCGACCAATAGTTTTTGTCAATGAGGTGCTTGGTACCCAGGATGCCTGGATGACCAGATAGTGCGGAGTCATGATTTTCCCTAAGTACCCTTAGCCGGAATTGCAGGGGAACAAACAGCTTGTTCTCAGGAAGGTTCCCGGGAGCTGAACCTTGATCAGCCGCAATTTCAGATACTAAATCAGAATCAATACAGGAAATGATTATACTTGGAGGCAAAACACAAGCAGGATCTTCCGCCGAAGGAGAGCTGGCCATGAAGCTACGCGACAGTGCATCAGCCTTAATATTTTTAGACCCATCCCTATAGGTGACCAAAAAGTTGAATCTGGTAAAAAATAACGCCTATCGAGCTTGTCTCGGGTTTAGCCTCCGGGCAGATTCTAGGAAAACCAGATTCTTGTGGTCGGTAAGTACCGTTACCTGGTGCCTAGCCCCCTCCAGGAAGTGGCGCCACTCTTCAAATGCCCATTTAATGGCTAAGAGTTCGCGGTTGCCAATATCATAGTTACTCTCAGTGGGCGAAAACTTCCTGGAGAAGTAGGCACAGGAACGGAGATGGGTGAGGGACCTGGTACCCTGGGACAAGACAGCCCCCACTCCCACCTCGGACGCGTCAACCTCCACGATAAATAGCTCCATTTGGTTGGGCTGAACCAACACCGGGGCCGAAATAAAGAACTTCTTAAGGGCCTCAAAAGCCTGGACAGCCTCAGGAGGCCAGTGGAGGAGATCAGCACCCTTGCGAGTGAGGTCCGTAAGAGGCTTAGCGATGACCGAGAAGTTAGCAATAAATCTCCTGTAGTAATTAGCGAACCCCAGGAAGCACTGTAACGCCTTCAGGGAGGCAGGTTGGACCCATTCCGCCACAGCATGGACCTTGGCAGGGTCCAAGCGGAATTCATGAGGAGTGAGGATTTGACCGAAAAATGGTATCTCCTGCACCCCAAACACACATTTTTCGGTCTTAGCAAACAGTTTGTTTTCCCGAAGGGCCTGGAGCACCTTCCTGACATGCTCAATGTGGGAGGACCAGTCCTTGGAAAACACAAGTATGTCATCAAGGTACACTACAAGAAATACCCCCAGGTAGTCTCTTAAAATCTCATTTATGAAATTCTGGAAGACCGCGGGTGCATTACACAACCCAAAGGGCATGACGAGGTATTCGAAATGACCTTCGAGCACGTTAAACGCAGTCTTCCACTCATCCCCCTCTTTGATGCGGATAAGGTTATAAGCCCCCCGTAGATCAAACTTAGAAAACCATTGGGCCCCCTGAACCTCATTGAAGAGATCAGGAATCAAAGGAAGGGGATACTGGTTCCTTACAGTGACCTTATTCAAGTTTCGGTAGTCAATGCATGACCTTAGACCACCATCCTTCTTCCCTACGAAGAAGAAGCCAGCACCTACCGGAGAAGTAGAGGGGCGAATGTAACCCTTGGCCAGGCATTCCTGGATATACTCTCTCATGGCTTCACGTTCAGGACAAGAGAGATTTAATATCCTACCCTTAGGGAGCTTAGCTCCTGGTACCAAATCAATTGCGCAATCGTATTCTCTATGAGGAGGTAACACTTCGGAGGCCTTTTTAGAAAAAATATCAGCGAAGTCCTGAATAAACTCAGGTAGAGTGTTCACCTCCTCAGTGAGAGAAATTAAATTAACAGAAAAACATGACGTCATGCATTCATTACCCCATTTGGTAAGATCCCTAGTATTCCAGTCAAACGTGGGATTATGCAACTGCAACCAGGGAAGGCCTAAAACCAAATCGGACGATAATCCCTGCATCACCAGTACAGAGCACTGCTCCAAATGCATGGAGCCAACAAGGAGTTCAAAAACAGGGGTATGCTGTGTAAAATAACCATTAGCAAGAGGAGTGGAGTCGATACCCACTACCGGGCAGGTTTAGGCAAATCAATCAAAGGCATAGCTAGAGACATAGCAAATTCCACAGACATAATATTAGCAGAAGACTTTGAATCCACGAAGGCACTGCCGGTAGCAGACCTACCACCAAAAGAGACCTGAAAGGGAAGCAAGATTTTATTACGTTTCATATTTACGGAAAATACCTGTGCGCCCAAGTGACCTCCCCGATGGTCACTTAGGCGCGGAAGCTCCTCCGACTGCTTATTCTTACGCCTAGGACATTTGTTCACTTGATGCTTGTCATCCCCACAGTAGAAGCAGAGACCATTCTTCCTGCAGAACTCTCTACGTTGTTGGGGGGACACGGAGGCCCCGAGTTGCATAGGTACCTCCGAGTCTTCCGTGGAAGAACGAAGCAACGGAGCCTCGGAAGGCATCATGGGGGAGTCAGAGGAGAAAACACAAAAACGTTCAAGTCGTCATTCCCTGAGACGTCAGTCAAGTCGTACCGCTAAAGCCATAACCTGATCTAGGGAGTCAGAAGAGGGATAGCTAACTAGCAGGTCTTTCAGGGCGTTCGACAGACCCAATCTAAACTGGCACCTTAAGGCAGGGTCATTCCACCGAGAAGCTACACACCACTTCTTAAAGTCAGAACAATACTCCTCAACAGGTCTCTCACCCTGACGTAAGGTCACCAGCTGACTCTCGGCAAAGACAGTCTTATCAGTCTCATCATATATGAGCCCGAGAGCAGAAAAGAAAAGATCAACGGAGGAAAGTTCAGGGGCATCAGGAACCAAAGAGAAGGCCCATTCTTTGGGCCCGTCCTGGAGCCAGGACATAATTATACCCACCCGCTGGCTCTCAGAACCAGAGGAGTGGGGCTTTAAGTGAAAATAGAGCCTACAACTCTCCCGAAAGGAGAAAAAAGTCTTCTGGTCCCCTGAGAACCGGTCAGGCAACTTGAGGTGGGGTTCAAGGTGAGGGGCACTACCAGGGTAGCATCACGCTGGTTGTCCCTCTGAGCCAGGGCCTGGACCTGTAGGGAGAGGCCCTGCATTTGCTGAGCCAGGGTCTCAAGGGGGTCCATAGTAGTGTCAGGGACCAGGGTAGACTAGGTATATGGGCTTGTGATTATGTAATGTCGGGGTAGGGAGACAGACAGGTGAGCCCTAATCTACCCGCCACTCAGTCCCTGCCTACTTGCAACGACCCGCCCTAGGCGATGGGGTACAACTGGGCGACGGTCCCTACACTCAATAGGTGCACGACAGATAAACAGACAAGGGTACCAAGAAGCCGGGGAAATGGGGAAGTTGTCCACGGGAACACCGTGAGCAACAAGCGAGGTGAACGAGCAGAGTCAAACCAGGAGATGAGCGAGGTACAAAAACGCAGAGCAGAAGAGTGGTCAGTAAAGCCAAGGTCAATAACAAGCAGAGGGTTAGTAGTTCAAGTAGCTGCAGCAAGGCCTGGAAACCAGCAGAGAAGAATCACAAGCAAAGGAGGAACAGGAAAGGCAGGTATAAATAGACAGAGGGCGGGAGCTAGCTCCGTCTGGCCAGGCTGTGATAGGCTCTCCCACTCCTAAGCCTGCCATCCTGAGTGGTGGAAGATGGAGTCAGTCTCACAGACATAGAAGCAGGTGCAGACTGATTACCTATGGGCGTTGACACAGAAGCTGTGCCTGGCATATTCTTTACAGTGGCACAGGGATTAGAACAAAGTTAGAAACAACAGAGAAAGAAAAATCCTGTAGTGGGAGTGGCTCCCTACTATCCCCAGAATCAGAATCAAGGGGGACAGGGCAGGGGACCCTGAATGTAAAGGATCTGCCAGACACAGCTTCTGTGTCGTGTCGACGTCCGTGGTTAGTCAGTCTGCACCTGCTCCTAAGTCTGATCGAGTGACCCCTCCTTCTACCAATCAGGCTGGAAGGCAGAGGAGTGGGAGAGCCTATCACAGCCTGGCCAGACGGAGCTAGCTCCCGCCCTCTGTCTATTTATTCCTTCACTTCCTGCTCCTCCTTTGCCTGTGATTCTCCTGTTTCCTGGCTCTGCTGCTGCTTGAACTATTTGTCCCTGCTTCATATTGACCCTGGCTTACTGACTACTCTCCTGCTCTGCGTTTGGTACCTTGTACACTCCTGGTTGACTCGGCTCGTTCACTACTCTCCTGCTCTGCGTTTGGTACCTCGTACACTCCTGGTTTGACTCGGCTCGTTTACTTCTCTTGTTGCTCACGGTGCTGCCGTGGCCAACTTCCCCATTTCCCTTAGCTTCTGTGTACCCATGTCTGTTTGTCTGTCGTGCACTTATTGAGCGTAGAGACCGTCGTCCAGTTGAACGCCGTCGCCTAGGACGGGCCGTTGCAAGTAGGCAGGGACTGAGTGGCGGGTAGATTAGGGCTCACCTGTCTGTCTCCCTTCCCCGTCATTACATAATCACAGGCCCATATACCTTTTCTACCCTGATCCCTGACCCAACTATGGACCCCCTTGAGACCCTGGCACAGCAAATGCATGGCCTCTCCCTACAGGTCCAAGCCCTGGATCAGAGGGTCAACCAGTATGATGCTACCCTGGTATTGCCCCCCCACCTCACCTCTTGAACCCCACCTCAAGTTGCCTGACCGGTTCTCAGGGGACCGAAAGACCTTTTTCTCCTTTCGGAAGAGTTGTGGGCTCTATTTCCGTTTAAAGCCCCACTCTTCAGGTTCTGAGAGCCAGCGAGTGGGTATAATTATGTCCCGGCTCCAGGACGGGCCCCAAGAATGGGCCTTCTCCTTGGCTCCTGACGCCCCTGAACTTTCCTCTGTTGATTTTTTTTTTTCTGCTCTCGGGCTCATATATGACGAGACTGACAAGACTGCCTTTGCCGAGAGTCAGCTGGTGACCTTACGTCAGGGTAAGAGACCCGTTGAGGAGTACTGTTCTGATTTTAGGAAGTGGTGTGTAGCTTCTCGGTGGAATGACCCTGCCTTGAGGTGCCAGTGTAGATTGGGTCTGTCGAACGCCCTGAAAGACCTGTTAGTTAGCTATCCCTCTTCTGACTCCCTAGATCAGGTTATGGCTTTAGCGGTACGTCTTGACCGACGTCTCAGGGAACGACGACTTGAACGTTTTGGTGCCTTCTCCTCTGACCCCCCCATGATAGCTCCCGAGGTTCCGTTGCTTCGTTCTTCCACAGAAAACTCGGATGAACCTATGCAACTCGGGGCCTCTGTGTCTCCCCAACAACGTAGAGACCTCTGCAGGAAGAATGGTCTCTGCTTCTACTGTGGGGATGACAAGCATCAAGTGAACACCTGTCCTAGGCGTAAGAATAAGCAGCCGGAAAACTTCCGCGCCTAAGTGATCATCGGGGAGGTCACTTGGGCGCACAGGTATTTCCCGTAAATATGAAACCTAATAAAATCTTGCTTCCCTTTCATGTCTCTTTTGGTGGTAGGTCTGCTACTGGCAGGGCCTTCGTGGATTCAGGGTCTTCTGCTAATATTATGTCTGTGGAATTTGCTATGTCACTATCTATGCCATTGATTGACTTGCCTAAAGCTGTCCCGGTAGTGGGTATCGACTCCACTCCTCTTGCTAATGGTTATTAGCATACCCCTGTTTTTGAACTCCTTGTTGGCTCCATGCATTTGGAGCAGTGCTCTGCACTGGTGATGCAGGGATTATCGTCCGATTTGGTTTTAGGCCTTCCCTGGTTGCAGATGCATAATCCCACGTTTAATTGGAATACTGGGGATCTTACCAAATGGGGTAATGAATGCATGACGTCATGTTTTTCTGTTAATTTAATTTCTCTCCCTGAGGAAGTGAACACTCTACCTGAGTTTATTCAAGACTTCGCTGATGTTTTTTCTAAAAAGGCCTCCGAACTGTTACCTCCTCATAGAGAATACGATTGTGCAATCGATTTGGTACCAGGAGCTAAGCTCCCTAAGGGTAGGATATTTAATCTCTCTTGTCCCGAACGTGAGGCAATGAGAGAGTATATCCAGGAATGCCTGGCCAAGGGTTACATTCGCCCCTCTACTTCTCCTGTAGGTGCTGGCTTCTTCTTCGTAGGGAAGAAGGATGGTGGTCTTAGGCCGTGCATTGATTACGGAAACTTGAATAAGGTCACTGTAAGGAACCAGTATCCCCTTCCTTTGATTCCTGATCTCTTCAATCAGGTTCAGGGGGCCCAATGGTTCTCTAAGTTTTATTTACGGGGGGCTTATAACCTTATCCGCATCAAAGAGGGGGATGAGTGGAAGACTGCGTTTAACACTTCCGAAGGTCATTTCGAATACCTTGTCATGCCCTTTGGGTTGTGTAATGCTCCCGCGGTCTTCCAGAATTTTATAAATGAGATTTTAAGAGACTACCTGGGGGTATTTCTTGTAGTGTACCTTGATGAAATACTTGTGTTTTCCAAGGACTGGTCCTCCCACATTGAGCATGTCAGGAAGGTGCTCCAGGCCCTTTGGGAAAGAAAAGTCTTTGTTAAAACCAAAAAATGTGTGTTTTTAGGGTGCAGGAGATACAATTTTTGGGTCAAATCCTCACTCCTCATAAATTCCGCATGGACCCTGCCAAGGTTCAGGCTGTGGCTGAATGGGTCCAACCTGCCTCCCTGAAGGCGTTACAGTGCTTCCTGGGGTTTGCTAATTATTACAGGAGATTTATTGCTAACTTCTCGGTCATCGCTAAGCCTCTTACGGATCTTACTCGCAAAGGTGCTGATCTCCTCCACTGGCCTCCAGAGGTGGTCCAGGCATTTGAGGTCCTTAACAAGTGCTTTATCTCGGCCCCAGTGCTGATTCAGCCTAACCAAATGTAGCCATTCATCATGGAGGTTGACGCCTCCGAGGTGGGAGTGGGTGCTGTCTTGTCCCAGGGTACCAGGTCCCTCACCCATCTCTGTCCCTGTGCCTACTTCTCCAGGAAGTTCTCGCCCACTGAGAGTAACTATGATATTGGCAACCGCAAACTCTTAGCCATTAAATGGGCATTTGAAGAGTGGCGCCACTTCCTGGAGGGGGCTAGGCACCAGGTAACGGTCCTTACCGACCACAAGAATCTGGTTTTCCTAGAATCTGCCCGGAGGCTTAACCCGAGACAAGCTCGATGGGCGTTATTTTTTGCTAGATTCAACTTTTTTGTCACCTATAGGGCTGGGTCTAAAAATATTAAGGCTGATGCACTGTCGCGTAGCTTCATGGCCAGCCCTCCTTCGGAGGAAGATCCTGCTTGTGTTTTGCCCCAAGGTATAATCATTTCCTCTGTTGATTCTGACCTAGTCTTCGAAATTGCGGCTGATCAAGGTTCAGCTCCCGGGAACCTTCCTGAGAACAAGCTGTTTGTTCCCCTGCAATTACGGCTAAGGGTACTCAGGGAAAATCATGACTCTGCACTATCTGGCCATCCAGGCATCCTTGGTACCAAGCATCTCATTGCCAGAAACTATTGGTGGCCTGGGTTGCTTAGAGACGTTCAGGCCTACGTCGCCGCTTGTGAAATTTGTCCAAGACTCCCAGGTCCCGACCAGCGGGCTTACTATGTTCTTTGCCCATTCCTCACAGACCTTGGACCCATATCTCCATAGATTTTATCACCGATTTGCCTCCATCTCAAGGCAAGTCGGTGATGTGGATTGTAGTAGACCGCTTCAGTAAGATGTGCCATTTTGTGCCCCTCAAGAAACTACCCAATGCTAAGACGTTAGCTACCTTGTTTGTAAAACACATCCTGCGTCTCCATGGGGTTCCTGTCAATATTGTTTCTGACAGAGGGGTACAATTTGTTTCATTGTTTTGGAGAGCCTTCTGTAAAAAGTTGAAGATTGATCTCTCCTTCTCCTCAGCCTTCCATCCTGAAACTAATGGCCAAACGGAGAGGACTAATCAGTCTCTAGAACAATATTTAAGGTGTTTTATCTCTGACTGTCAATATGATTGGGTCTCCTTAATTTCCCTCGCCGAATTTTCCCTTAATAGCCGGGTCAGTAACTCGTTAGGGGTCTCCCCCTTTTTCTGTAATTTTGGGTTTAATCCACGGTTCTCCTCCGTTTCACCTGGTGGTTCCAACAATCCTGAGGTAGATGTCGTTCATCGGGAACTGTGCACAGTCTGGGCCCAGGTTCAGAAGAACCTAGAGGCGTCCCAGAGTATACAAAAGACTCATGCACATAGAGCACGTTCTGCTAACCCCTTGTTTGTGGTCGGGGATCTGGTGTGGCTGTCTTCAAAAAATTTGCGCCTTAAAGTCCTGTCCAAAAAGTTTGCTCCCCGGTATATAGGGCCGTACAAGGTCATTGAAGTCCTTAACCCTGTCTCCTTCCGACTGGAGTTACCCCCGTCTTTTCGAATACACGACGTGTTTCATGCCTCCCTCCTGAAACGCTGCTCCCCGTCCTTGGCTCTCTCGAGGAAACCTCCGGTCCCTGTTCTCACCCCTGAAGGGGCAGAATTCGAGGTGGCCAAGATTGTGGACAGCAGGATGGTCCAAGGCTCTCTCCAGTACCTGGTCCATTGGAGAGGATACGGGCCTGAGGAGAGGACTTGGGTACCCGCCCGGGATGTTCACGCTGCAGTATTGCTCAGGAGGTTCCATCTTCGGTTCCCCAATAAGCCAGGTCCACCTAGTGGCCCCTCATAAAAGGGGGGGGGGTACTGTAAAGGATCTGCCAGACACAGCTTCTGTGTCGACGCCCGTGGTTAGTCAGTCTGTACCTGCTCCTAAGTCTGATCGAGTGACCCCTCCTTCTACCAATCAGGCTGGGAGGCTTAGGAGTGGGAGAGCCTATCACAGCCTGGCCAGACGGAGCTAGCTCCCGCCCTCTGTCTATTTATTCCTTCACTTCCTGCTCCTCCTTTGCCTGTGATTCTCCTGTTTCCTGGCTCTGCTGCTGCTGGAACTATTTGTCCCTGCTTCATATTGACCCTGGCTTACTGACTACTCTCCTGCTCTGCGTTTGGTACCTCGTACACTCCTGGTTGACTCGGCTCGTTCACTACTCTACTGCTCTGCATTTGGTACCTAGTACACACCTGGTTTGACTCGGCTCGTTCACTTCTCTTGTTGCTCATGGTATTGCCGTGGGCAACTGCCCCATTTCCCTTAGCTTCTGTGTACCCATGTCTGTTTGTCTGTCGTGCACTTATTGAGCGTAGGGACCGTCGCCCAGTTGTACGCTGTCGCCTAGGACGGGCCATTGCAAGTAGGCAGGGACTGAGTGGCGGGTAGATTAGGGCTCACCTGTCTGTCTCCCTTCCCCGTCATTACACTGAAAACGGGTAATTTGTTATAATTGTGATAAGCCTGGACATATTTCCAGAAATTGTAAAGCCCTAAAGAAACCTAGAGACCCCAATTGGCAGCCACGAGCTCAGTCACAGGAAGGAGCTGAAGAACAACCTCCTCTGCAGCACTCGGGCAGGCATCGCCCGAATTAGGAGGATTATGGGTATCAATCATGAGAAATTGGCAATCCAGAAGCTGGCACAATAGCTTCAATTCTGCCCATTAAATTAGGACCCGTCCCATTAGTATCTCTATCCATAGAAGGGCAGAGGCCAATTCTTTATCTCATTGATACTGGAGCAGACACAACAGTAGTAAGTGCCAGTCGAATACCCACTCATTTATCTCTGGTGAAACACAACCATGTGTGGGGGCAGAGGGGAAAGTAGTCCAGAACCCCCTCACAAAGCCAGTTGTCCTCTAGTTTGTTCCTCACAATTCTGTAGTCACTCCCATCGTCACTAGTGAAACCACCCCTGTAAATTTATTAGGAGCAGATTTGTTACAGAGGCTCAGGGCCACTATAGAATATCTAGAAGATGGGACAGTGCAGCTGACAGGACACTGGGGAGAGGAAGAATTATGTCTTATTGCCTCGTGTAATCTTAACCCTTGGGATGAACGTCCGTCGTGTCAAATGTTATGTCTGTCCCCATCAGAAGTGGAGACACTCCTTAGCGTGATAGCAGTCAGCCTATGGGCAGCTGGTCCTATGGATGTAGGAGTTCTTCCAGTCCCACCAGTGACTGTAAGTCTCAATCCTGGCCACCCACTCCCACAGAAGACACAATACCCTTTGAGCATGGCTCAGTCAGAAGCCATTTCTGCCAGTGTTCAGGATTTTCTGCGGGCAGGAATCCTCACTGAAATAGTGTCCCCATGTAATACCCCATTGTACCCAGTCAAAAAGAAGACGGATAAGGGGGAACCAGCCAATATCAAATGGTACATGATTTTAGGGCTATAAATACTGCTACTCTATTTAATACCCCGATTGTGCCAAATCCTCAGACCTTGTTGGCCCAAATTCCTTACAATGCCACACATTTTACTGTAATTGATTTGGCAAATGCTTTCTTTTCTGTGCCATTACATCCTGACATTTGGTACTTGTTTTCCTTCACTCATTTCAGCAAACGTAAAAAAGTATACATGGAAGGTGCTCCCACAAGGCACCTAGAATTCCCCCAGCATGTATACGGCTGCAATGGGCCTAGTTCTTGAAGATTGGAATCCCGACCCCGATGTGGTCCTTCTTCAATATGTAGATGATCTTTTATTATGTTGCCCCAGCGAGGATCAGAGTATCCAAATATCAATGTTATTACTTCAGTTTTTGGCGACAAAAGGCTGCAAGGTTTCACAAACGTCAGTTTTGTTGTACCACGGTGATATTTTTGGGCCACTGTGTGTCACAAGGGATTATACACCTAACACCTGAAAGGGTGCAAGTAGTTTCAACAATATCCCCACCATAAACTTTCAGTGCCCTACGTACCTTTTTAGGGGTAGTATCATATTGTCGACCCTGGGTCCGCAATGCTTTGGCTCCTATGCAACTGCTATATGATTGTCTTAAAGCTGAACCTTTTTCTCTCACAGGAGGGGCACTGGATCATTTTTATTCTCTTAAAATAGCCATAAAACAGCCCCCGCTTTAGGAACTCCAGATTATGCCAAACCCAGGTTTTATTGCACTGAATTACACGGACATGCCAGCACTGTCCTTACACAGTCACATGGTCAACAACACTGTCCTGTTGCCTACTGCTCTGTCAGACTCAACCCGGTAGCCAGAGGGCCCCCATCTTGTGTCAGGGCAATAGTAGCAGTGCAGGCCATCCTGGACAAGGCAGCAGATCTTGTACTCATCCCCCCTGTGACTGTTTATGCCCCCCATGATATTTCAGCAGTACTCACACAGGTTCAGCCGAAACACCTGTCTACTGCTCGACATCTGAGATTACAATATGCTTTACTTTTTCCTGAGCAGGTGACCATCCAGAGATGTACCACCGTCAATCCAGCTACCTTACTGCCTTTGGACCAAGGGGGAGAAGATACAGGTATTTGGTCTAAATTTCTTCCTTCCATGGAGGATCATGATTGTATGGCCCTTATGGCCCAGGAGACTGTGGGCTTTTAACATGTCAAGAATTCACCATTACATAACCCTGACTTTATTCTCTTTGTGGAGGGTTCAAGGTACTTTGAGGATGGTAATTTCCATACAGGATATGCAGTAGTAGATACACATGTAGTACACAAAGCCGAGGCACTAGCATCACACATGTCAGCACAGGAAGCGGAGGCACTACCATCACACATGTCAGCACAGGAAGCGGAGGCACTACCATCACACATGTCAGCACAGGAAGCGGAGGCACTACCATCACACATGTCAGCACAGGAAGCGGAGGCACTACCATCACACATGTCAGCACAGGAAGCGGAGTTGAAAGCTCTCGCAGAAGCCTGTAGGTTAACAAAAGATAAGACAGCTAACATATATACGGACTGAAGGTATGCTTTTGGGATTGCTCATGATTATGACCCTGTATGGAAAGCTAGAGCATTCCTCACGTCAGCAGGCACACCTATCAAAAACTCAGACCTGGTAAAAGTCTTAATGGAAGCCCTAATGGAACACACTCAGGTAGCCATTATAAAAATAAAAGCACACACTTCGGTGAACAGCATGGAAACCAAGGGTAATGACTTAGCAGATAGAGCAGCAAAAACATCTGCCCCCCTACAGAAACAAGCCAGCCCAGAGGAACAGCGGACATGGCAGGAAAATGGTGCCATCCAAAGAGGAGATGGGTTATGGACTTTGAAAGACAGGCTCTGCCAACCCAGAACGTTACATCCTATGATGGCCCAGGTAAATCACGGTAAGACACATCAGTCAAAAACAGCCATGAGTGACTTGGTAAATAGATATTAGTTCGCCCCTGGTTTCAGCTTGATGGCCTCAAAATACACCCAGGGATGTATGATATGCACTCACAATAATGTGGGAAGAACTGTAAAAGTACCTCAGAAACAGACCCTAAGACCTTTGTATCCTTTTCAGAGACTACAGATCGATTACATCCAATTTCCAAAGGTGGGAATTTATGAATACGTACCCAGTGGCCAAAGTGACTGCAATATCCACTGCCAAGAAAATAATGTCTGAAGTGGTATGCCGGTATGGAGTACCCGAGGTATTCAGTGTAACAGAGGCTCTCACTTCACAGGAGAGGTAATGACGCAGATCATGACAGCTTTAGGAATAGACCAAGCATTCCACACACCATACCATCCACAAAGTAGTGGGAAGGTCCAGAGGTTAAATGGGACTCTAAAATTAAAAATCCAAAAGGCAATGGTGGAAACCGGGAAACCATGGACCGAGTGTTTACCATTAGCCCTCTTTTCGGTGAGATATACACCCAACAAAAGTACAGGGTTGAGTCCCTATGAAGTTTTATTTGGCACGGTTCCTAAGCTAGGATGTTATTTTCCACAGTTGCTCCAAATGCAGTATGGTAGGTCACCCGATTATGTACAAGCTTTACATGGGCACCTCACTAAAATACATTCTCCAGTTCTCTTCCATTCCAGATCCAGACAATTGTGAAGGCTTCATAAGCTTCAGCCTGGAGAGTGGGTTGTGATAAAGAGATCTTGACCCCAGATACAATGGTCCTTTCCAGGTGTTGCTAACCACAAGTACTTCGGTGAAACTTGAAGGAATACCCAACTGAATTCACGCCAGCCACTGTGAAAAGGTTCTACATCCCAAGGAGAAGGACATGGAATAACTCTAAAATTATGAAATTGTTTATTTACTTACAAGTGCAATGTCTTCAACATAACGCGTTCAAGATCCGATTGCCCCTGGTACATTGGGAGAAGAGACAAACAAGGAGCCAAAATAGACCAAGGAGAATTTACTTTAACTTATACCCTGCATGTTAATATGACTTGTTGTGATTTCACCTATAGACAAATGATAGCGCAGTTGAAAGTCACTTCAGCATTGAAATTTGCTGAACTAACGCAGGTGTGTCTGAATCACTCCATACCAAGTCCCATGTTATTGAATGGGACCATACAAATATTTATGGGCTCCCATGTTGACACCAAAAACAAGACACATAATATTGTCAGCTAACAGACCAAGGGTATGTATCTAACCAACAATCTTCTATGTATGAACCCTGTTTAATGGTACACGTAGACAACGTATGTGCATTCACAATAATAGTGAATATCTACATGTATACGTCGAAATCAGTCCACAGCATATATGTATAACAACTAACACACCAGAACCTTTACCCTACCAAAATTTTTACTTTGCCCTTGAATAAACTTAGGGAAATATTACTAGAGTCTGACCAGGTGAGGAAAATGATGACCGCGCACAATGTAACTCTACAAACGGTGAAAATTGCAGCCACTATTACTGGAGGCCATTTAACACACTTGGCATCGCAACTTCAGGATGTCACTACACATCATTGGTATGACATCTTTACAGGGTTCTCACCCACAGCCTCAAAAATATTAAGTTACCTGTTTCAACCACTTATATGTTTAATGATTTTGTTTGTGATACGAACATGTTTTAATTGTTATGCTTTTTGTAAAATAAGGACGGCTTTTGGTAAAAGGCCTCTATTATATAATGAAAGATTGGTGTGAGATATTAGGTCACTGATCTATGGTGAATCAGGTGAAGAAAACCACTTCCATAAGCCCTGCCTTCGCTGAAGGAAGTAGCCAAAGTTCCATTTATGGGTAATTCAGTAACCTAATTTATCACAAAAGGTGGGATTTGTGAAGGAATAATTTCAAAATTCCATGTTTTGTATTTTGTGTCAGTATACACTGCACAGTGTGATATTCATTTTTGTCTTTTAGTTTGCCTTGTAATAGTCTGCAGATGCTCTGCAGATTACTTAAGGTATTTCTTCTTGGCAGTAAAACCGTTTGGGATGGTACTCAAGGTCAGAGGGAGGAATTCTCCCTTTGCTGATTACAATATGAGTTATGCTCTTTGTTCTGTGTCTTATAAATATACGCTGTATATGATAATAAATTGGAGTCTTTCTTTTTGAGAACATGGTCTCAGAGTGATTTGACTCACCGAGCTCGTATTTATACCTACTTCTAATTTGGAACCTACAGAAATCAAGGCGTAGTGGTACCGTTGCAACCGCAAGCACCCCCTAGACCTATGCTGGCACGCTTATTGAATAGCAATGACCGGGACTTGATCCTTCGTCTGGCTCGCAAAAAGAAAGATATTAGATATAATGGAGCTGCAGTGTCTATATTTCCTGACTTCAGCGCGGAATTACAGAAAAGGCGCGCTACATTCATGTCGGTGAAAAAGAGGCTTAGGGATCTACAAATCCCATACTCTATGGCGTATCCTGCCAGGCTACGTATTGTGGATGGAGATCGGTCACTGTTCTTTGTGACCCCAAAAGATGCCGACGACTGGGTGAGTCGTCAGAGACCTTTGCCGCGAAATTGAGACTCTCTGCTGCGCCCTGCGCTGCTGCCCACCTGAGAGATGACTGCGTGATTTCCTGTGTCCTGCTTATATGTATCCTTGAACTGGTCATATTTATCTTGTCAGATGAACGCTGTGCTGCATCATTTATATATTGCTTCTTTCTGGCATATTCTGGATAATGTTCACGGTTTTCCGTGATCCTGCTAACCGTCATACATACCTTTTTTATTATATATCTTGTTTAGATAGATTCTAGGCATTTACTGATATACTGACACATGGGTTCTTCCCTCGTATATGTTAAGCCACTATGGCACAGGCAATGTGTCCTCACTGTTGATGCTCAATTGCTTTACTGAACACTATATTAATCTGTTATATGGTACATATGTTCACCTTTTGTACCATAGACTTGAAAGGTTTCATGTTTTATGTCTTACACACCTACACTGGATCAGTCCGCAGTATAGTTATATGTCTCTCAGGGTCTCCTTCCTCTGCATAACATCTGTGGAATATGTTCAATGGCTAATATAAAGGTTATGTCAGGGAATGTAAGGGGGTTGGGTACAGCTAGGAAAAGAGCAATGGTGTTTGCAAAGGTCAGAAAGTATTCGCCGCATATTTTGTGCATACAAGAAACACATTTGATCGCAGATAAGCTGCGTGTGTTGAAAAGACCGTGGGTTCAGTGGTCCTGCCACTCCTGTTACTCGTCCTATTCTCGTGGTGTATCCATACTAGTGCATAAGTCCCTCAGGTGGGAGGTGGATGCCGTACGGATTGATGATAATGGGCGTTATGTGTTTGTGCATGCTTTCATAAATAATGTTTCTTATGTCCTTATGGGGGTGTATATCCCTCCTCCGGCATCGGTGTCGATACTACATCAAGCGGTTACCTTCTCAGCGGCATATCCGGGTGCTAGACTGCTTTGCATGGGGGATTTCAATATGACCATGGATAATTCTACGGATAGGCTTAGGTATAACCAGCTGCTGGTGACTCCACATGCTCCAAATACCCATCTCCATCTACTGATGTTGGAGGTGGGATGGACAGATATATATAGGTTCCTATTCCCTAATACCAGAGTGTACTCATGTTCCTCCTTAGGGCACAGTTCATTATCACAAATAGACTATATGTTTGGTAATGACCTGTTAATGGTAATGTCGCCTCAAATTATGTACAAACCTAGGGGTGTGTCTGATCATTCCCTTGTCCTGGCTAGTTTTCAGCTCCCGGATATTCCCAGGCCCAGGGGATGGAAGATTCATCCCTTTTGGCTGACGATCATAGGTACAAATGACAGGATACCTGACCAGCTGCAGGTATTTCTACAGGTTCACCAGGATTTTGATAACGTGGGTGTTCTATTGGATACTTCTAAGGCCTATCTCAGGGGTTGCCTTAAATCATCTATATCATATTTAAAGCGTTCAGCCTCAAAGATAGAGGACGAACTAGCTGGGAAATGCTCTGACTTGGAAGCAATTTATGTGGCAGACCCTACAGATGTCAATAGACAGACTTGGCTTGACTCAGGGAGACCATATCTGTTGCTTTTGCAGGAACAAGCACGCAGAAAACTATTTTTCTTAAAACAGACTCAGTTTGAACTTGGCGGTCAGTCGAGTAACCTTTTGGCATACTTTGTACGACAGAGCTCCCAATCTCCTTCAATTCTTAAAATTAGGGGGCAGGAAGGTGATATCATAGTGGATAATAAGGGGATAGCGGATAGATTCGCGCAATACTTTAGAGATTTGTACTCCTCTAGGGTGCAGTATGACGTGGAGGAACTCTCTGCCTATTTGGACTTGTATCACATTTCCCACTTTGTCTGACCATGATAAATTATCCCTAGAGGCAGACATTACAGAGGAGGAAGTTATCCGTGCAGTTCGAGACCTGGCGAAGTGCAAGTCACCAGGCCCTGATGGGATACCTGTGGAGGTCTATTGTAAATATTCTGAAGTGTTGACTCCCGTTTTGCATGCCATGTTTTTGTATTACCATACCCAGGGCTGTCTACCTGACTCACTCAATGACGCCACTGTTGTAATATTACTCAAACCAGACAAAGGTCCTCTGGAATGTGGGTCATACCGGCCAATCTCACTATTGAATAGTGATTATTAAAGAGGCTCTGTCACCAGATTTTGCAACCCCTATCTCCTATTGCAGCAGATTGGCGCTGCAATGTAGATAAGAGTAAAGTTTTTTTTATTAAAAACGAGCATTTTTGGCCAAATTATGACCATTTTTATATTTATGTAAATGAGGCTTTCTAAAGTACAACTGGGTGTGTTTAAAGTTCTGTACAAGTGGGCGTGTATTGTGTATGTACATCTGGGCGTTTTTACTTCTTTTACTAGCTGGGCGTTGTGAATAGAAGTATCATCCACTTCTCTTCACAACGCCCAGCTTCTGGCAGTGCAGACACACAGCGTGTACTCGAGAGATCACGCTGTGACGTCACTCACTTCCTGCCCCAGGTCCTGCATCGTGTCGGACGAGCGAGGACACATTGGCACCAGAGGCTACAGTTGATTCTGCAGCAGCATCGGCGTTTGCAGGTGAGTCGATGTAGCTACTTACCTGCAAACGCCGATGCTGCTGCAGAATCAAATGTAGCCTCTGGTGCCGATGTGTCCTCGCTCGTCTGACACGATGCAGGACCTGGGGCAGGAAGTGAGTGACGTCACAGCGTGATCTCTCGAGAACACGCAAGTGTGTCTGTGCGCTTCCAGAAGCTGGGTGGTAACGAAGAGAAGTGGATGATGCTGATTCGTCAGCATCATACACTTCCATTCACAACGCCCAGCTAGTAAAAGAAGTGTAAAAACGCCCAGATGTACATACACAATACACGCCCAGTTGCACTTTAACTTTAAACACGCACAGTTGTACTTTAGAAAGCCTCATTTACATAAATATAAAAATGGTCATAACTTGGCCAAAAATGCTCATTTAAAAAAAACAAAAACGTTACTCTTATCTACATTGCAGCGCCGATCTGCTGCAATAGGACATAGGGGTTGCAAAATCTGGTGACAGAACCTCTTTAAGTTCTTACTAAAATACTGGCGAATAGATTAAACGCCGTAATCTTGGAAATAATTCACCCTGATCAGTCAGGCTTCATGCCTGGAAAGTTGACATCAGATAATATCCGAAGAGCACAGGTAATAATGCAAGTTGGAATTGCTTTGAAAGAGGACTGGGCCATGGCCTCGTTAGACGCTGCCAAGGCCTTTGATTCGATCAAATGGCCTTAATTACTGGCGGTACTGCAGAAATTTTGGTTTGGTCCTCTGTTCATTGGCTGGATATCCACGCTATATAAGTCCCCTAGAGCTCAAATTTTGGTAAATGGACTCTTATCCCCATATTTTCAACTGGCAAGGGGTACCAGACAGGGATGCCCTTTGTCACCCCTCTTATTTGCAATAGCAATAGTACCACTGGTTTTGGCTATACGTCAGCATCAGTCATATTATGGGCTACAGTTAGGAGGTAGGGAGGAAAGAATCGGCTTGTATGCTGATGATATGATCCTCTTTATGTCTAAACCTAAAGATACCTTGCTTGCTGCGATAGACCTGATAGATCGGTTCAGGAGGTTCTTTGGACTGTGTATCAACTGGACTAAGTCCTATTTTCTACCAATGCAGGAAGAGGGTTGGGCTCCGGTAGAGTGTGGGCTGAAAGTGGTACCGAGTTTCAAATATCTGGGTATTGTGATAAGCAAGGTTCATGGTTCAGATATGCAAAATAATATTTATCCTCTATTGGATTACATAAAGGCCAAATTTAAAATATGGGGCTCGCTATCCCTGGCGGTTGTGGGACGCATCAACCTGGTTAAAATGATTATACTTCCCAAATTTCTCTATATGTTAGAACATATAGCGGTAAAGAAGAGGCTGGACGGCAGCGCGGAGGGCTTAATGGGAAGCCTCCATGACTGCCATAGGAGGGAAGAGAGCCAATAGGGGAAGAGGTAGTTGGGGAAGGGGAGGGAACGTATAGGGGAGGGGACGGGGGGAGTTATCTGTTCCTCCCGCTGTTTTCAGCATTGAGCCGGAAGCAGCGGGAGGAACAACAGGTAGCAAACTGAGCTCCCACCGTTAGTCGGCATTTACCTCCCTCCCGTGGCAGTGTTAGGATGGCTTCCCTGGCCGCAATGTTCGAGCAGCTGCAAGCTGCAGCGGCGTTTCACGATCCGGGCTGGCTGGAGGAAAAAGTGGCAGTGCTAGCCCGGATCCCGCAGTCAGGCCCGTCGCGCTCTTTGTCGGCAGCCCGCATTGAGGCGCCCCCTTCCCCCACCCTCTTCACGGGCATTAGTGTTACTGCAGCAGGGGGAGAGATGACCCCTGCGGCCCCCGCTAAAATAAAGCAGGGGGCGTCGTCGGGAGCGGTGGCTCAGGCCAGGTCACCCCGCCACTCCCGGCGGTCCCGTCCTCCAGAGCGTCTGAGCCCAGACATGGCCCCGCGGGCCCGGCGTCGCAGGGGGAGCCCTTCTAAGGACGCTGCAGGCCAGGTTGCTGGGACGGGCGCCTCCTCCCAGGGCCTGCGTCCTGGCAGGAATCCCCAGCCGCGACGGGGCTTGGCGGCTAACAGGGAGTCGCAGGCCGGGCTCCCGATCACACCCCCGCCGTCAGCCGCAGTATGCAGTGTACAATCCACGGCCGCCCCGCATGGTGATGTACCGGCCAGGGGGCAGGCTTCCTCGAGATCGTCGGGGAGGACGACAAGATCAACGCCGACGTCGAGGCAACAAGTCCGGTCGGAGGTTTGGATCCCTACGGTCGGGCGGCAGGTGGCCAGCCCCTCGGTCAGCATGTCGGGGTCCCAATGTCGTAGATGTCGGTGTGAGCACCAGTCGGCACCAAGAGAAGATTTGGAAGATGGAGAGCTGGATGAGACGCAGCGCGGTCAGGATTTTCCGGCTGGCGGGAATACAGCGCCTGGGCAGCCCGGTGAGTGTGTAACTCCAACGTTATCGTATCCAGCAATTTTCATGTCGGGTTTTGAGGGTGGGTTAGCAAGCGCGGAAGTTGCGGCTGTCGATAGTGGCGTGGCCGGGCGCGATGGCTTATCTGATTTGGTGGTGGGCAGGCGTGGTTGAGGTATGATGAGCAATTTCGCCAGCGGAAAGCGGTGCGGCCAGCGATCCGGTGGGATCAAAAAGATATTGCGCTGTGGTTAAGGGTTACGGCCCCAGTTAAGCAGTCCTTTCCCGGGAGCGTTGGCCAAGGAGGTCAGTCGGGTCAGTCCGGACAGGGTTCCGGTTCAAAGCTTGGGTTCTGCTGGCTGTTCAATGATGGCCAGTGTAAGTTCGGGGCCTCATGCAAATTTAAACATGTCTGTTCGGAGTGTAACGGGTCCTCTCATGGGGCTGCAAAATGTATGTGGAAAGGGAAACGGTCAGGTCCTCAGTCCTCCTCCGCTGGCCAAGGGTCGGTCTCCGGTGAGGGTGGAAAGAATGGCACCGTATCTAACTGAATATCCGGATAGGGTTGCAGCCAAGTTAATTTTTGAGGGGTTTTCATTTGGTTTTGTTATTCCCCCTCCTCCGTATGAGGTTCCGGTTACGCGGCGTAATCTTAAGTCGGCTTATTTGCACTCGACGGTTGTTTCAGAAAAACTGTTAAAGGAAGTGTCGCTGGGGCGCATGGCCGGTCCTTTTGTCGAGCCTCCGGTTGTGAATTTGGTTGTATCCCCCTTGGGAATCGTGCCGAAGCGGGAGCCCCATAAGTTCCGTTTGATTCACCATCTGTCTTTTCCCAGGGGAGCGTCGGTTATTGAGGCGATAGATCACGATTTATGCTCGGTGGTTTACACGTCATTTGATAAAGCGGTGGCGTTGGTGCGAGGGGCGGGACAAGGGGCGTTGTTGGCAAAAACAGACATTGAGGCGGCTTTTAGTTTGCTGCCTGTACATTCAGAAAGCCAACGGCTGTTTGGTTGCTTCTGGAACGGGGGGTTCTACGTCGATAGGTGTCTTCCAATGGGGTGTTTTTTCTTTCGTGCGCATACTTTGAGGCGTTTAGTAGCTTCGTGGAATTGGTGACGAAGGGTGTAGCGGGGGTGGACTCGTTGATACATTATCTGGATGACTTTTTGTGTGTCGGCCCTAGCGGTTCTCCGGTTTGTGGTAACCTATTGTATTGCTTGCAGAAGGTTGCGTCGGATTTCGGAATTCCGTTGGCACCGGGAAAAACTGAGGGCCCAGTTTCCACCATCTGTTTTTTAGGGATCGCAATTGATTCAGTCGCTATGGAGTGCAGGCTGCCTGAGGATAAATTACGACCATTGAGGCAGGAGGTGAGGCGGGCCTGCCGACTAAAAAAGATCACTTTGCGCGAACTCCAGTCGCTGCTGGGGAAGTTGAACATTGCCTGTAGGATCATGCTAATGGGTAGAATTTTTAGTAGGCGCTTGGCGGCAGCGACGGCGGGTATCGGGGCTTCCCATCATTTTGTGAGGCTTGGTGTGGAACACAAGGCAGATCTGCAGGTATGGGACGAGTTCCTCAGGCAGTATAATGGTAAATCGTTGTGGATGTCCCCGGTGCAGGAAATGAGTGACGTGGAGTTGTTTACTGACGCGGCGGGGTCCGGGGGTTTTGGAGCATATGCGGGGGGTCAATGGTGTGCGGGGAGCTGGCCGGACAGCTGGGTGATCAGTGGGCTGACGCGAAATCTGGCCCTGCTCGAGCTGTTTCCCATCGTGGTTGCAGTGACCATTTGGGGGGACAGGCTCAGGGATAAAAAGGTTCATTTTCACTGTGATAACATGGGAGTGGTGTTAGCAATTAACAACTTATCGGCATCATCTCCACCGGTGGTTCAGTTGCTGCGTCACCTAGTGTTGTTGTGCTTGTCGCTAAACGCGAGGGTGGTGGCGGTGCATGTGCCAGGGGTGTCCAACTGCATTGCTGATGCTCTTTCTCGCTCACAGTGGGATCGTTTTCGTCAATTGGCACCGGGAGCGGATGCATCCGGCTTGGCTTGCCCGGAACATCTCTGGGAGCTGGTTTCGGTCCCGTGGAAGGGTTGATTGAGCGGTCGCTGGCTAGGGCGACTTGGAATGCTTATTCGGCTTGTTGGCAGCAATGGGAGGATTGGGTAAGAGTATTGGGCAACGTCTGTACGGAGCAAGACAGGTTGGTGGCATTGTTGTATTGGTTGGGTGATGCGTGGGAGGCGGGGTTTTCGCTGGCTAAGGTGAATCGTTTCGTGGCTGGTTTGGCGTTCGGTCTCAAATTACGGGGTTTCCAGGATGTATCCAAGCATTTTCTAGTGAAGCAAGCTTTGAAAGGATTGCGTAGAGGCAGGGCCGAAGCGGATCAGAGGCGACCGGTGTCTTTTGCCCTCCTTGGTTCACTGGGCGCAGCGCTGGGGGCTGTTTGTAAGTCACCTTATGAGGTAGATTTGTTTAGGTTGGCTTTTTCCCTCGCGTTTTTTGGGGCGCTCCGAATCGGGGAGTTGGTCTCCCCTAGTAAGGCTAAGGCTGGGGGGTTGCGACAGGCGGATTTTGGTCTTTATCGGGATAGACTCGAGTTGTTGCTGCGGCGGTCTAAGACTGATCAGTTGGGCCGAGGTAAGCGGATAGTGTTGTTTGCTCTCCCGGGATCGACGATGTGTCCGGTCGCTTGCATGGGTGCGTTCAGGCCACTGGGAGAGGTGCTGGAGCCGCCATTGCTCCGTCATGAGAATGGCGCGTTTTTGTCTAAGTATCAATTTGATGCAATATTCAAAAAATGCTTGGCTGTGGTTGGTGTGGGGGACGGGTGCTACTCGTCTCACTCGTTCAGAATTGGCGCGGCTACGGAAGCTGGGCGTTGGGGATTGGATGACGAGGGCGTGCGTCGCATTGGCCGCTGGGAGTCCAATAGGTTTAGGTCTTACGTGCGCCCTCATTTGTTATGAGTTGTACGTTGTTTCTTATGATGTTCTGTGAGTTTCTTGTCCTTTCTTTCAGATCATCGCCCATGTTTAGTCTGGCTGTTAGGACATTCTTTTGTGCACTGGGGGGCGCTGCGGGCGGATGTGCGCCCGGATGGCCGCCAGCTTCGCATTCCGCGTCGGGATGCGGTGTTACATTGGTTGGGATTTCGAGGTATGTTATGGAGCCGGGTATTGGCCGAGTTTCAAACATATGCTCGCCTGGATAGAGTCCCGGAGATTTTGGTGTTACATGTTGGGGGGAACAATCTAGGGGTACACCCCTTTCGTGAGCTAGTGCGGGATATAAAGCATGATTTGCTGTGTTTGTGGGCGTCTCATCCGTCCTTGATGATTGTTTGGTCGGACATAGTTCCAAGGAAGGCTTGGCGCCTGGCACGGTCGGTGGAAAGGGTCAACAAGGCCCGCATTAAGGTGAATCGGGCGGTGTCACGATTCGTTGCCAAGAGTGGGGGCATTTGTGTTCGTCACAGGGATCTGGAGTCCGGGGTTGGGAACTATTGGCGTAGTGATGGGGTGCACTTGACCGAGGTTGGAATTGATCTGTGGAGCTTGGCCTTAGCAGAAGGAATTGAGAGAGCGGTGGTGGTTTGGAGGAACTCACAGGCTTAAGGTAGTCAAGGCCTGTTTCGCTGTGGCGGGGGGAGTCCTTGAGGTTGGTCAGTACAAAATGGTGGGGGGGTCGCATCGGGGGTATGCGTCCCCAAAAATGGTATATCATTTGAAGACTTCATAGGGTGTTATCCCTTTGAAGTGGTCTTCTGGTGGTTGGAGCCATCTGCAGAGGTGAGTGGTGCCTCCGAGCTGGTTTACGGCTGGAGGTAAAGAGTTGGTGGTGGTTTGCAGATGGCTAATTTAAAGAAAAATCCGGTTTTAAAATGGCTTCAAGGACTTCCCCTGCTCTGTTAAAGTATTAAAATATGTTTATGGTTAATTCTGATTCTGACCCATGTTGGGTCATGTGAATTAGAGGTGGAGTTATCCGAATGTTTCGGATTTAATTGCATTTAAATAATGTAAATAAATAAACGGCTGCTGTGGCCATTTCATATCCAACCTCGGTTGTCACGGGTCGTTATTGGGAGATGGGCAGGAAAAAAGGGGTGAACAGGTTCATTAGGTAAAACATGGCATGACTCTACTTAGGCCAGTCATGTCCTGCCCCCACTTCACGCACCCCGGGGGTCTATGTGGAGCTCGACAGGCAGTTAAACACCTTCCTACTAGCCAATAATTGAGACTGGTTGAAAGTCTGTAGCTTTATTAACTGGTCATAGGATTAGGGTAAAACTGAGGAACAAACAAGAATATACATGCCATTAGATTACAGCAATACATAAGAACAAGGCACATTGAATAAATGTACTACATATAGAGGTAACAGGCTGACATATAATAAGCCTATATACAAATAAACAGTAGAGATAACCGTTATAGTACAGTATGAACAGTGTATGGCAGTACAAATACAGTATAGGACTATACATGGCTGACCATGAGGCTAGGCCGAGCTTCACAACTACACCAACTGATATATTACAGTCCCATGTAACAGAGTGAATACTGTCCTAACAGTATTCCTGTGGCTGCTGCCAGCCAGTAATATAAACCATCTATCTGCTTACCGACTATACTATGACGAGAGGGATGGAATGAATCACACTGGTCCTCTCTCTGAGCAGACATAGAAGAAACTGCCCTTCTTCCCAGAATGCTTTTCACCTTCTCATGGGTGGGGAAAACAAGAAATTACACAATGGAGGAAATTACCAACACTCGCCACTAGATGGCACCTGGAGCACTAATTACTTGCATAGAAAATAACATCACAAATATCAGTCTATAACATTACGCCTATAAGCAGCACAGGTACCAATACCGCTGTCACTCTTTAAAGGAACAGTGTCGCCACCCAAAAATTTTTTATATCAGTTTGATGTTAGTGTTTTATTAAAAACGTTTGTATTTATTTTTGTGTTTGTGTGTTACTTTTTTTTATTTTTACACTTTTTCTTCCCTATGGGGACTGCCATTTTTTTTTCCATTTCTGTATGTGTCGATTAACGACACATACAGACATGGAATACGGCAGCTCCAGTCCCATAGGGACTGCGAACGGGGCCCGTTCCATCCACTATGGTGTACGCCGTCTGTGTGGGACCTGTGGACCGGAAGTCGCGGCCGGACAGTAAGATTACTACTTCCGGTCGCGGCTTCCGGACTTGTGCACATGGAGCAGCGGCAGCAGACGGAGCGGACGGTCCGGAGGGAGCGGCGGCGACTGGAGCAGGTAAGTGATTTCTATGTATGTTCGTGTTTTACTGTGTGTTTACTAGTGTATGTTAATCTACTACACTGTGTGTTAGCTCAAATAATGGCGACACACAGTGTAGGAGGTTAGACCGTTCAATCCCCTCGTTTCTCCCGGCACTAGCCAGGATAAAGGAGGGGGGGATTCTGAGAGCTCACTAGAGCGAGGGATTTTTTCCCAATTTTGCAGCATAAAGCAATGTGGTTGCTTTACCACATGCAATGCTGCAATTTTGGGAATAGCTCCATCTAGTGACCAGCAATGGGAAATATTATAAATTGAATCCAATTTATAATATTTCCTGACTCGTGAAAAAAATAAAAAACATTAGAACAATGTTTAATCACCCACACACTAATTGTTTAACTAAAAAAAAACAAACATTTTTTGCTAACAACACATTCCCTTTAAGGCCATACATGCTCTTTTCCCTTCCTTTATTTGGGGGTCTGGCCGGTCAAAACTTAAATTGACCTCTTTACAGAGGCCTAAAGTATTGGGAGGTACATCACTTCCAGATTTTTACCTATACTACTTATCTGGCCAATTGCGATATCTCACCACATGGGTCAGTATGGATGTCTTGCCTAATAGAGAACATTACTTAGCCTTTTATTTGGATCTGCCTAACCTATGGCCTATACTGGAGGGTATGTCTCATTCACGTAGGAAGCTATTACCACTACATAGAATAGCTGTACAGGTCTGGCAGACGACCAAAAAAACTTCTATCATTCACGGATATTGTGGCCGAGCAATCTTTATGGCACAACCCATCTCTAATACATATGACAGTGTCTCTGGATCCATAATTCTGGATAGGACATGGAGTAACTTGTGTAGGGGATTTGTATGAAGAGGGTGCTGAAAGGTTATTTGCACAACTACAGGTGGTGTTTGATATTCCAAGGGATGCTTTTTACAATTTTTTACAAATCAGACATGCGCTCCGCTCTCAATTTTCTCAAGCTGGGAGGAGCATATCTAATTTTCCCCTCATACGGGTACTTACATCGCAGGGCCCTAGGGGTTTAAATTCCTCTATATACTCCTTTCTCATTCAGGCAAAATTGGCGGCTGCTCCGCTGGCAGTAGAGGATAGGTGGAAAGGTCTTATCCCTGAAATGGACAATGAGATGTGGAATGATATCTTGCAATCTCACTTATTGGTATCTCCAGCCACTAACAACAGAATGACACAGTTGTTCATAATACATCAAAGTTATTTAACACCGGTTAGACTTCATGAGATGGGTAGGTGCCCTACTACTGAATGCCACAGATGTGGTGCCCTGGACTCTGATTTCTGCCACATGATATGGATGTGTCCATGGATTCAGTCATTCTGGAAGGAGGTTCTAGACCTACTCAATGGGATTTTACAATTTCCACTCCCACTTTCGCCTGCATTGTGCTTGTTTGGGATTATCTCTGAGGACATATGGTCTAGTCACACTAAGACATTTCTGAGGGAGGAGCTCTTTCTGGCTCGCAAATCAATTGCCCTCAGGTGGATGGGCCCTAGGCCCCCTACTCTGTCCCAGTGGAAGGCCTTGGTAAATTCCATGCTCACTTATGTTAGACTGGTATACAGACATAGGGGTTGTGTGGAGAAGTTTATAAAGGTGTTGATAAGTTTTGTGATGAAAGACCCTGTTACTCTTTAATAAACGGAGTTAAAAAAAAAAAAGAGGGTTGGGGAGTATTGGAATCGTCTTGTAAATTGTATAAAGAAGAATAATAGCTAGCAAATTCGTTAGCGATATCAAGGGGATTAAGGAGTTTATTTTTGTTTTTATCGAAAAGGTAAGGGATTCTAGACTTGGCAGCTTTTTTCTTTAACTTATTTGCCAAGAGTTTGGAAGCTTTATTATTTTGCTAATAATTGATCAGTTCAGACTTTCTAAGATGGAGTTCATAATTGTTCTGAAGAATAAGATGTAATTGATGCCGAAGGGATTTAATTTCTTCAGTCAGTGTAGACGAAATAGTGGATTTATTTTTGTTTTCTAAGATTGCTAATTTATCTGAGATTTCTTTGACTTTAACCAATTTGTTACATTTTTCTAGCGCTGCTATCTTAAGAAAATGGCCTCTTATAACAGCCTAATGGGAACACCACAGAGTGGTTGTAGAAATGTTATCAACATTGTTTAGTGAAAATATTCAGAGAGTGCTTTTTCTATGGCAGATACGTACACGTCATTATTAAGAAGGTAATTATTCAATCTCCAGGGAGATGTTGGGGGAGAGTTAAAGAGGCTCTGTCACCAGATTCTCAAATCCCTATCTCCTATTGCATGTGATCGGCGCTGCAATGTAGATAACAGTAACGTTTTGTTTTTTTTTTAAACGTTCATTTTTGGCCAAGTTATGAGCTATTTTATATATATGCAAATGAGCTTTGAAATGGACAACTGGGCGTGTTTTTTTTCCGTATGTCCAACTGGGCGTGTATTGTGTTTTTAACTGGGCGTGTTTACTTGTTTTACTAACTGGGCGTTGTGAATAGAAGTGTATGATGCTGACGAATCAGTGACCAATCAGCATCATGCACTCCTCTCCATTCATTTATACAGCAGCATCACGTTCTTACTAGAACGATGTGCAGCCACATACACAGACATCAACGTTAATCAAGTGTCCTGATAATGAATACACATGACCTCCAGCCTGGACGTCATGTGTATTCAGTATCCTGACACTTCTGAATCTTTTCTGTGAGATTCCAGCAAGCCACGCGTAATCTCGCGAGATTACGAGGTAAACGAGATTTTGTTTCCCTTGCTGGAAATCTCACAGAAAAGATTCAGAAGTGTCAGGATTCTGAATACACATGACGTCCAGGCTGGAGGTCATGTGTATTCATTATCAGGACACTTGTGTATGTGGCTGCACATCGTTCTAGTAAGAACGCGATGCTGCTGTGTAAATGAATGGAGAGGAGTGCATGATGCTGACTGGTCACTGATTGATCAGCATCATACACTTCTATTCACAACGCCCAATTAGTAAAACAAGTAAACACTTGGGATTGAGATTCTGGTGACAGAGCCTCTTTAAAGGATTCTTGAACTGTGATGGATGCCGGTGCATGATCTGACCACGTGATCGTATCAATTTTTGTGCATGATATTCTTTGTAATAACCATTTGTCTACTAGTATCAGATCTATACGGGAGTATGTATTGTGTGGATTAGAAAAAAAATGTATCATCTTTTTCAGACGCATGACTAACTCTCCATGCATCGTACAATTCCTCCGTATGAAGTAAGCTACTTAAGTCACAATTCTTATCTCTAGATTGAGGTGGGTTTCTGTCCAAGACAGGATCTATCCTATTAAAGTCTCCACAAATAATTAAGTTGCCAAGTTTCTTTGACTGAACCAAATCGAATAATTTTTTGGTAAATTTATGTTGGTGGTGTTGGGCATAAAGATTGACTATGGTGAATGTTACATTATTAATGACACATATAATCATTAGGTATCTACCATCTGGATCAGAGATAATAGATGTCAATTGAAACGTAACAGTATCCCTGATAGCTATCAGGACTACTTTTTTTTTTCCGTTGCATGAGAGGAAAAGACATGTGGGAAATGTCTATTGTATATTCTGGGGGCATCTCTTTCATTTAAATGTGTTTCTTGGGCACAAATGATATTGCATTTTTGTTTGACACACTCTTTCCAGAACAAGGACCTCTTAAAAGGGCTATTAAAGGACGGGTGTCACGAAAAAAATTTTTTTTATATAAATTTACTTTTTGTATGTTATTAAAATAAATTTTATTTATTTGTGTGTTTGTGTTTTACTTTTTTCTTTTTTCTAACTTTTACTTCACTATGGGGGCTGCCATTTTGTTTTTAATCTCTGTATGTGTCGATTAACGACACATACAAAGATGGAATACGGCAGCTACAGTGCATGGGAGTCAATGAACGGGAGCCGTTCCATTGACTTTGCACTCTGGCTCTGTACTGTGCAGACGCAGGTCAGAGTCACACAGAGCAGAGCAGCTGTTTGTAGGGAGAGAGCAGACGCCATCTTGAAGACCAGCTGCACTGCAGGTAAGGTCTGTGTCTCTGCATGTCCCACTCTCTATCTCACAGACCGCCGCTCTCGTGACCCCCGACGCCCCCCCCCCCCGACAGGCCCCCCTGCGCCGCACCCCCACCACGCCCCCCCCCCTTGTATGAAGGACACATGATACAACTGTACTGGGAAAGCCCTGAACGATAAATCTCTAGTTGTGCTGAGACTGTTTGGGGATGTGACTAATGAACCTCTCAGTCTCAGCACAACTAGAGAGATTTACCGTTCATGGGTCTTGGAAAGCTGGGTGACCACCATTGCCCCTCCTACTGGAGTGTGAGAGGTTCATTAGTCACATCCCCAAACACACTCCAGTAGGAGGGGTAATGGTGGTCACCCCGCTTTCCCAGACCCCTGAACGATAAATCTCTCTAATTGTGCTGAGACTGAGAAGTTCATTAGTCACGTCCCTAAACAGTCTCAGCACGACTAGAGAGATTTACTGTTCAGGGGTCTGGGAAAGATGGGTGACCACCATTGCCCCTACTACTGGAGTGTGAGAGGTTCATTAGTCACATCCCCAAACACACTCCAGTAGGAGGGGTAATGGTGGTCACCCAGCTTTTCCAAACCCCTGAACGATAAATCTCTCTAATTTTGCTGAGACTGAGAGGTTCATTAGTCACGTCCCCAAACAGTCTCAGCACGACTAGAGATTTACCGTTCAGGGGTCTGGGAAAGCTGGGTGACCACCATTGCCCCTCCTACTGGAGTGTGAGAGGGTCATTAGTCACTCCCCAAACACACTCCAGTAGGAGGGGTAATGGTGGTCACCCAGCTTTCCCAGACGCAGATATAACCAGGAAAGGGCTGGATGGACGGGCTGAGGGTGCACAGGGTTTTTGGTGATCCCCCTCTGTCATGTGATCGGTCCTAGGTTACCGATTCATCAGACGGGGTTCATGTGACTATAAATCTGTCCATAACAAGGGACAGTGCACTCAGGACAAGCCCTGCCCTCATGCCGGTAGTTGTGTGGTTCTGTCTGCAGTGATGGCGGTGGGTGGCTCTGACACCCGCCTCCCCCGTCGGGTCATCTCCGGACAGAAGGGGTGTCCGGATTGGAGACACAGTGCCGCACCTGTCCTCAGGTTGTGTCTGGTATTGCAGTTCACCTCCATTGAAGTGAATAGGACAGAGCTGTAATACCACACACGACCTGAGGACAGGTGCGGCACCATGTTTTCCTGGATGACCCCTTTAAGACTTTTCCCGTGTGTGTGTGTGGCAGAGCGGAGTGTGCACGGGCGCCGCTGATACTTCATAGCCGCTTATCAGCTGTTTTGAAGAATCAGCGGCGAGCACCCCCCCCCTCCCACACACACACACACAAATCCCCCAAACACGCAAAATCAAGTGTAATCAAGCGTTTTTTTACGTGTTTTTCTGCACGTAAAATGTGCAAAAAAAAACATGTCAAATACACGGCGTGTGAACCGGTCAATTGAAAAGTCATTCACTTCACTTTCATCATTCTAAGGCTGGGTTCACACGACCTATTTTCAGGCGTAAACGAGGCGTTTTACGCCTCGATTTACGCCTGAAAAGACGGCTCCAATACGTCGGCAAACATCTGCCCATTCATTTGAATGGGTTTGCCAATGTACTGTGCAGACAACCTGTAATTTTACGCGTCGCTGTCAAAAGACGGCGTGTAAAATAACAGCCTCGGCAAAGAAGTGCAGGACACTTCTTGGGACGTAATTGGAGCCGTTTTTCATTGAATTCAATGAAGAACAGCTCCAAATTACGGCCGTAATTGACGCCTCGCAAAACGCGAGTACGAGCAATTACGTCTGAAATGCAGGAGCTGTTTTCTCCTGAAAACAGCTCCGTCATTTCAGACGTAAATGCAGTTAGCGTGTGCACATACCCTAAGGGTATGGTCACACACAATGTTTTCAGCTGAAAAATCGGAAGCAGAACGCCTACAAGCATCTGTCCATTGGTTTCAATGGGAAATACGGCGTTCTGTTCCGACAGGGCGTTTTTTACATGGTAGTTTTCCAAAAACGGCACGTAAAAAGACGCCCGACCAAAATGAAGTGCGCATCACTTCTTGGGACGTTTTTGGAGCCGTTTTTCATTGACTTTATAGAAAAACAGCTCCAAAAACAGCCGTTAAAAAACGTGAGTTTGATTAAAAAATGGCTGAAAATCAGGAGCTGTTTTCCCTTTGTTTAGTAAGTGTGTGAACATACACTTAGCCTTTTGGTGTGTCCTATAACTTCTTCCAGCTGCAGAATCACACCCAACATGGCTGCCGGACACTGCTTAGCAATATGAAGACACCTTTTCCTGGCTTGTGAGAGGGGGGGGGGTGAGGTTCCCTCCCACATTTACAGCAGCTGTGAGTCAGGTTGCTTTGCCTTATTCACCTTGCTGTAATTCTGGGAAGTGCTCCCCCTGGTGGCCAACATTGGAAAACATGTCAGATTATTATTTAATTCTTAATACTTTCCACCATACGGAAAAAAATAAAAAATACTGCAAAAAACGTAAAAAATATAATAGAAATAAGTAACGACACTTAAAAAAAAAGGTTTAATTTGCGACACATTCCCTTTAAGACCCTTAACATTCAAAGTACATATCGTAATAACCATTGAGAAGATTGTACACACGCTATAAAGACACATCTGTGGGAATGACATATGACATCACATTGCTTAAAGGCATGGTGTTACCAGAAAAACATGTTTTTTTTTTAAAAATTAAACATTTAGTGTGTGGGTGATTAAACATGGTTCAAATTTTTTTTATTTTTTTCACGAGTCAGGAAATAGTCAGGAAATATTATAAATTAATTCTAATTTATAATACTACCCATTTTTGGTCACTAGATGGAGCTAGTTCCCAAAATTGCAGCATTGCAACATTGGGTTAAAAGCCCTCGCTCTAGTGAGCTCTCAGCATCCCCCCCTCCTTTATCCTGGCTAGTGCCGGGATAAACGAGGGGTTTGAAAGGTTTAACCTCCTACACTGTGTGTCGCCATTTTTTGAGGTAACCCACAGTGTAGTAGGTTTACATACAGTAGTAAACACACACAAACACTAACATACATTGAAATGTCTTACCTGCTCCTGCCGCCGCGGCTCCCTCCGGCCCGTCCGCTCCCTTTGCTGCCGCTGTTCCATGTGCACAAGTCCGGAAGCCGCGACCGGAAGTAGTAATATTACAGTCCGGCCGCGACTTCCGGTCCACAGGAAAATGGCGCCGGACGGCGCCAATTTCGAATAGGACTGTGTGGGAGCGGCGCATGCGCAGTTCCCACACAGACGCCGTACACGGACGTGAATGGGACGGGAGCCGTTCACAGTCCCTATGGGACTGTGGCTGCCGTACTCCATGTCTGTGTGTGTCGTTAATCGACACACACAGAAATGGAACAAAAAATGGCAGCCCCCATAGGGAAGAAAAAGTGTAAAAATAAGAAAAAGTAAAACACAAACACACAAATGAATAAAAACGTTTTTATTAAAGCACTAACATCTTTAACATATAAAAAAAATTATTTGCCATGACACTGTTCCTTTAATGACATTTCTTAGAAAGCACAATGGGTTTAAAACAAAAAAAGACAAAGACAAAAAACGGAACATTTGAAAAACATCCCAAATTATTAACATTTTTTGGGTAAGATAGTCTTGGTTCTAAGTGAACCCGTCTGGACATCCTAGGATAGTCTCTTGACATCGAGGGGACTGGAAGTTTGAGAACCAATAAAATTTGAAAAGGTAAAAGGACCAAAAAATAGAATATGTATCAGCAGGATACATTAAGTTGTTGAGGTTAATAAAGCACGTAACTTTTCATAAGATAAGCATAACAGCGATTGAAAACTCCAGTTTGGAGAGATACTTATCAAATATCTGGACGAGGAGATATCTGACGTTCTGTCTTGGACCATTCCTGTGGAATAGTATTTGCTTTCTTTGCTGTGTTGTCGCCATCTAGTGGGGGGTCCAGAGACCACTTCCTGAGCAAACTAGCTGCTTCTTTGGGAGAGGAGACAGAGTGAGTCGTTCCATTGTTCCGAATTATCAATTTGACTGGGAAGCCTCACTCAGGGGTGAACCTAGCCCCTCTGCTGCCTGAGGCGAACTATAAAAAGGCGCCCCCCCCCCCCAATCTATCAGAGTTTTCTCATTACTACCTTTACACATCAAACACGCAATATATAAAAAAAAATTAAATAGAAAAACATTTGTTGTTTATTTGTAAAGTGCTATTTAATGTATAGAGAAGATTTAAAGAACTCTTTTTACTGTATTACTTTAGTATCATAGATCAGCAACGCAGCATTAACACTGAAAATGGTTTAACATCTTCTATGCCCCCTTTTTATTACCTAATTGACTTATGATTTTTAACCGAGTTCAGTGGCCCGGCGTGGTCGGCATGATGCAGTGACGTCATCGTGCCGGGCAGTTGACGTCATCAGCGTGCTCCCGATCTCTTGTAGGCCTCAGGCCTAAACCAGGCTGTGGCCTACAAGAGCAAACGGCGGAGCAGGGGTTTCTATTGTGGCAAATTATTTTTTTTTTTACATTTTATACTGCTAACTTTTTTTTGGTAGGTTCCACTGGACCGTTTGGACTACGTCGTAGATTCATTGGACTACTTCAATGATCTACTTTAAAAAAAAAAAAAATTGTGAAAGAGGGTTGCATGGGGGAGTATTGATTTCAATAAAAAAAAAATCTTGTGTCTGTTTTTTTTAAATACTTTATTATGGCCTTAGTAATGGCATCTGTCTGATTGACAGCGTTCAATTACTTAGGCTGGGGCTTAGCATTAGCCAGTAAAAAGGCTATCACTAACCCCTATTATTACCCCGGTTCCCACTGCCGCCAGGGATACCGGGAAGAGTCGAGTACGATTCAGTACCTGGCCATCTGAAACGACTGTTAGGCCGCAGGCTGGTATTATCAGGCTGGGAAGGGCCAAAAACGTGGCCCTTCCCTCCCTGGGGATGCTAGGCTGCAGCTGCTTTATTGTATCTGGCTGGTTATGAAAAATTGGGGAAACCCCTCATTTTTAAAAAATAAATTGAAAAAAAAATTACGTGAGATCCCCTCCATTTTTCATAGCCAGCCAGATACAATAAAGCAGCAGCCGCAGCAGCCTAGCATCACCAGGGTGGGAAGGGCCATGGTTTTTGTCCCTTCCTAGCCTGATAGTACCAGCCTGCGGCCACCCAAGTGCCCTTCTCTTCAGACGGTCGGATGCTGGATCGTACCCAGCTCTTCCCGGTACTCCTGGTGGCGGTGGGTACCGGGGTAATAATAGGGGTTAGTGATAGCCTTATTACTGGCTAACACTAAGCCCCTTCTTAGTAATGGACGCTCTCGATCAGACAGCAGCCATTACTAAGGCGGTAATGAAGTATTAAAAAACAGAGACATAAAGTAATTTATTTTATTGAAATGACAACTCTTCCACACAATCCACTTTAACCATTTTATTAAAAAAAAAAAATGAAAAAAAGCTTACATCAGCGAAGTAGTCCAACGAATCTACGACGTAGTCCAAATGGTCCAGCGGAACCTACAAAACAAAAATTAGCAGTATGAAAAATAAAAATAAAGTTGGCTGCCCCCACAGACGTACAAACATATGAATAAATAGCTACCTTCGGGAACATATTAAAATAATAAGAAAAATTAGGCCCATAAAATAAAACATATCAAATAAAAAATAAAAAATTATAACACCTTTCTTTTAAAGAGAACCTTTCATCTCCCCATACATGTACAGCTGAGTGCAGCATGTAATGGGGAGGGCCGCACAAACTCTGGGGCACTTTCCATTTTTTTCCTAGCCTCCTTCGTTATTTAGATATCGGTGCTGTAATATTTGGTGCCCGATATTTAAATAACCCCCTGAACTGTCAATGGGGAGGTAATTGGCAAGGGGGCGTGTAACATCGCTGTGACACTGTCCAATCAGCTACAGACAGTTTCAGAGCAAGAGCTGGACAGAGAGCGCGTGCGCGCGAGCGCGCAGCTCCGCCACCACTAAGGAACAGAACAAGAGTGTGAATTCTTCTTCTTCTTCTGTTTCATGGCATCGGAGCTGTGCGCGCACGCACGCTCTCACTCTTTAGCTCTCGGCAGACAAGGACGACAAGACTGATCTCTCACCTAAGATCACAGTCTTGTACTTGCCTGCCGAGAGCTGAAGAGTGAGAGCGTGCGCGCGCACATGCTCTCCTCTCTCCAGCTCTTGCTGTTGACATTGTCCGTAGTTGATTGGACAGTGTCACAGCGATGTTACACGCCCCCTTGCCAATTACCGCCCCATTGGCAGTTCATGGGGTTATTTAAATATCGGCGCCAAACATTACGGCACCGATATCTAAGTAAGGAAAGAGGGTAGGAAAAAAAAATGTAAAGTGCCCCAGAGTTTGTGCAGCCCTGACCATTACACGCTGCACTCAAATGCAAATCTGTGGGCAGGTGAAAGGTTCTCTTTAAAGTGTAACAACTTTTTTAAAAACTTTTGACATGTCAGAAGTTTTGATCAGTGGGGTCTGAACACTGAGACCTCCCACTAGTCGCTAAAATGAAGCAACAGAAGTGCTCGGGTGAGCGGTGTGCCGCTTCAATTCTGTTTGGCTTTCCTTGGAGCAGTGTACGGGCTCAATAGACAGTCTAGGAGTCCGTACACCGCTCACTCGGCTGAAAGTCGATCATAAATGAAGCGGCACAGCGCTCACCCGAGCACTTCTGCTGCTTCGTTTTAGCGATCGGTGGGGGCCTCAGTGCTCGGTCCCCCACCGATGAAAACTTCGGACATGTCACTATGATATATAAAGATATCTATTACTGCGAATTGTGCAAGTTTTAATTACTTTTTATTGAAAATGATTTGTACTTTTTGAGATACAGCTGCTTTGTATCCTGTATACAGAGCAGCTGTATATTGCGCTGAGACCTGAATCCATTAGGTCGCCTATTACCGATCACATCTAAGTTATGAACTTAGATGTGATCGGTAACAGCTCGATCCTGCAGAACCCGCTGACCTGACGGATACAGGATACAGTTCCGTGGGAGGTTTCCGTCGGGTGAACCCCGCAACGGAAAGTCAAACTGAAACCACAGCTTCCGTTTCAGTCACCATTGAAATCAATGGTGACGGAAACATTGCTAATGGTTTCCGCTCGTCACCATTCCGGCAGGTTTCTGTTTTTGTGACGGAATCAATAGCACAGTCGACTGCGCTAATGGTGACGGAAACGGAAGCTGTGGTTTCAGTTTGACTTTCCGTTGCGGGGTTACCCAGAACGGAAAGCCAACGCTGATGTGAACAGGCCCGAAGGCTTCTTTCACACTAGCATTAATATACGTTTACCTCTCCTCCGTCAGAGGAAGAGAGGATCGATACGTTAAACGGAAAGCAACGGTTCCATTAGAATTACCATTGCTTTCAATGGTAATTCTTTTGTATCAGTTGCTTTCCGTTTGTCTCCGTTCGCTAAGTTTCCGTTTTTTTTTAAAGGAAACAAAAGTGCAGTCTGCAGAACTTTTATTTCCGTTCAAAAGAACGGAAACCTAGTGAACAGAGACAAACGGAAAGCAACTGATACAAAAGAATTACCATTGAAAGCAATGGTAATTCTAATGGAACCGTTGCTTTCCGTTTAACGTATCGATCCTCTCTTCCTCTGACGGAAGAGAGGTAAACGTATATTAATGCTAGTGTGAACAAAGCCCTATACAAGATATTAATATAAAAAAAAAAACCCCATCTGGGATTTGAACCAGCAACCTTCCATGTGTAAGGCAGACAAGATAACCACTACACTATAGAAGCAGTCATAGACAAGCCCTGTGAAACTGTAGTAGTTGAGGGTTTACTATGTCTCTCCTGTCTCTGCTGCGTGTGGGTGGTGACTGGTCAGAGACTCACAGTCAGACTGGCTGCCGCATTCAGTGTGCACTGTGAGTGACTGTGAGACTCACCAGTCACAGCCCTATTTGTAGCTTTCCCACGCTAATTAAGCACAGGAAAGCTACAAAGCCAGGAGTATACTGCAAGGGGGGGGGGGCGTTTTACTGACAGCAGAGGGCTCTATAGGGGGGAATTATCCCCCCCACCATAGAGCCCTGAATAGTTACTATACTGAAAGGTTAGGGGGGTCTGAGCATCTGACTGACTGCTCTAAAGGGGGGGGGGGCAGAATCCCCCCCTATTGAGCTCTCTGCAGTAAGTCAGACAGTCAGACCCTCCCACACCCACACTAATCGTTGCATTATATTGATGTGAGGGCTCTATGGGGTGGATTATTCCAGCCCCATAGAGCCCTCTGCTGTCGGTAAAATGCCCAGACCCCCCCTTGCAGTATACTCATGTCACGGGTCCCGGTCCCAGCAAGGCAGGAACTTACCTCTGCTGCTCGTCGCTCCTCCTGCAGACTTGCTCCTCTCTGCCTGCATGTGCTGTGTGCAGCGTCAGAGAGGAGGAGGAGTATTACAGATGTTCGGCACGTCTCTCCCCAGTCCAGTCCGTCCCGGGCTGAAAATGCCGCCCCCCCCCCCGTTTGGGTAGGTGGTGCCGCCTGAGGCCGTCGGCTCACCTGGCCTCATGGCAGATGCGGCACTGGCCCCACTTGTAGGGAATGTTGTGTTGCCTTAGAACCTGAGTAGTTGAAGCAAATTCTCTTCTTCTAGTCAGTGTGGCTATGGATAAGTCCGCATATAGTGAAATGTCCTGGAACCGTTCAGGAAGATTTTTTTGTAGTAGCTGCAGCCCTAAGCAGTGCATCTTTGCAATGGAGAAAATGTAGTCTAGCCAGAACATCCCTGGGGATAGTAGGAGCCAGGTGTTTAGGTTTAGGGACCCTGTGGGCCCTGTTGATTAGTAGATCTCTTTCCAAGGCGCTAGGAATCAATTCTGTGAATAAGTCAGTTAAATATTCTCTCAGTTTGTCATCTGTAATATTTTCAGGGATTTTCCTGAATCTAATATTATTTCTCCTAGAACGGTCTTCTAGGTCAGCTAGTTTCAGCTTGATAAGTGTTAAATCATACCTCCCAACTTTTACATTCGGAAAAGAGGGACATTTTAAGCCACGCCCTAACCATGCCCAATATCCCGCATAAACACATCAAATCACGGCCAGATCTTTCTGCAAATAACAAGCGCACATTGTCACTGCGGATCTCTGGACTGTCTGGTTATCACATATTATAGATACGGTTATATCGTCTTTGTGTTACTTTTCCTATCTTGTGTATAACATTTGCTCATCACGGCGGCAGCAGCTGCAGGACAAACCAAAAGGCTGAGAACAAGGAAAGTCAAGAGGGAGACCCTGTGGTGGATGATTTTCAATTGACAGGTAGCAGAGTTACATGATGGGGACTTTTTTTTCCAGTTATGTAACTCTGCTACCGGTCAATGGGAAAATCATCCACCAGATCCCCCCTGTATATTGCTCCACACACAGTCCCCCTGCACATAGCATCAGACACAGCCCCCCTGTAGATAGCTCCACACGCAGCCTCCTGTAGATAGCTCCACACACAGCCCCCCTGTAGATTGCTCCACACACAGCCCCCCTGTACATAGCGCCACACACAGTACCCTGTAGATAGCTCCACACACAGCCCCCTGTAGATTGCTCCACAAACAGCCCCCCTGTACATAGCACCAGACACAGCCCCCCTGTAGATAGCTACAGATACAGCCCCCCTGTAGATAGCTCCACCCACAGCCCACCTGTACATAGCACCAGACACAGCCCCCTGTAGATAGCTCCACACACAGCCCCCTGTAGATTGCTCCACACACAGCCCCCTGTACATAGCGCCACACGCAGCCCCCCTGTACATAACTACACACAAAGCCCCCCTGTAGATTGCTCCACGCACAGCCCCCCTGTAGATTGCTCCATACACAGGACACAGCCCCCTGTAGATAGCTCCACACACAGCCCCCTGTAAATCGCTCCACACACAGCCCCCTGTAGATTGCTCCACACACAGCCCCCTGTACATAGTGCCACACACAGCCCCCCAGTACATAGCTCCACACACAGCCCCCTTGTAGATTGCTCCACACACAGCCCCCCCTGTACATAGCATCCGACACAGCCCCCTGTAGATAGCTACAGATACAGCCCCCTGTAGATAGCTCCACACACAGCCCCCTGTAGATTGATCCACACACAGCCCCCTGTAGATAGCTCCACACACAGCCACCTGTAGATCGCTCCACACACAGCCCCCCTGTGGATTGCTCCACACACAGCCCCCCTGTACATAGTGCCACACACAGCCCCCCTGTAGGTAGCTCCACACAGAGCATCCCTAGTAGATTGCTCCACACACAGCCCCCCTGTACATAGCGCCAGACACAGCCCCCTGTAGATTGCTCCACACACAGCCCCCTGCACATAGCGCCACACACAGCCCCCCCGTACATAGCTCCACACACAGCTCCCCTGTAGATTGCTCCACGCACAGCCCCCCTGTAGATTGCTCCACACACAGCCCCCTGTACATAGCGCCACAACAGCCCCCTGTACATAGCGCAACACACAGCCCCCCTGTAGGTAGCTCCACACACAGCCCCCCCCCTGTAGTTTGCTCAATACACAGGACACAGCCCCCTGTAGATAGCTCCACACACAGCCCCCTGTACATCGCTCCACACACAGCCCCCTGTAGATTGCTCCACACACAGCCCCCTGTACATAGCACCACACACAGCCCCCCTGTACATAGCTCCACACACAGCCCCCCTGTAGATTGCTCCACACATAGCCCCCTGTAGATTGCTCCATACACAGCCCCCTGTACATAGTGCCAGACACAGCCCCCTGTACATAGCGCCACACACAGCCCCCTGTAGATTGCTACAGATACAGCCCCCTGTAGATAGCTCCACACACAGCCCCCTGTAGATAGCTCCACACACAGCCCCCTGTAGATCGCTCCACACACAGCCCCCCTGTACATAGTGCCACACACAGCCCCCCTGTAGGTAGCTCCACATACAGCCCCCTGTAGATTGCTCCATACACAGCCCCCTGTACATAGTGCCAGACACAGCCCCCTGTACATAGCGCCACACACAGCCCCCTGTAGATTGCTCCACACACAGCCCCCTGTACATAGCGCCAGACACAGCCTCTCTGTAGATAGCTCCAGATACAGCCCCCCTGTATATATCTCCACACATAGCCCCCCTGTAAATTGCTCCACACACAGCCCCCCTGTAGATAGCTCCACACACAGCCCCCCCTGTAGATAGCTCCACACACAGCCCCCCTGTAGATAGCTCCACACACAGCCCCCCTGTAGATAGATCCACGCACAGCCCCCCTGTAGATAGATCCACACACAGCCCCCCTATAGATAGCTCCACACACAGCCCCCCTGTAGATAGTGCCACACACAGCCGCTTGTAGATAGCGCCACACACAGCCCCCCTGTAGATAGCTCCAGATACAGCCCCCCTGTAGATTGCTCCACACAGCCCCCCTGTACATAGCGCCAGACACAGCCCCCTGTAGATAGCTCCAGTTACAGCCCCCCTGTAGATAGCCCCACACACAGCCCACCCTGTAGATAGCTCCACACACAGCACCCCCTGAAAATATGCTCCACACACAGCCCCCCTGTAGATAGACACAGCCCCCCACGCCAGACACAGCATCCCTGTAGATAGCTCCAGATACAGCCCCTCTGTAGATAGTTCCAGAAACAGCCCCCCTGTAGATAGCTCCACACATAGCCCCCCTGTAGATAGCGCCACACACAGCCCCCATGTACATAGCGCCAGACACAGCCCCTGTAGATTGCTCCACACATCCCCCCTGTACATAGCGCCAGAAACAGCCCCCTGTACATAGCGCAAGACACAGCCCCCTGTAAATTGCTCCACACACAGCCCCCTGTACATAGCGCCACACACAGCCCCCTGTACATAGCTCCACACACAGTCCCCCTGTAGATTGCTCCACACACAGCCCCCTGTAGATTGCTCCACACACAGCCCCCCTGTAGATTGCTCCACACACAGCCCCCTGTACATAGCGCCACACACAGCCCCCTGTAGGTAGCTCCACACACAGCCCCCTGTAGATTGCTCCACACACAGCCCCCCTGTAGATTGCTCCACACACAGCCCCCCTGTAGATTGCTCCACACACAGCCCCCTGTACATAGCGCCACAACAGCCCCCTGTACATAGCGCCACACACAGCCCCCCTGTAGGTAGCTCCACACACAGCCCCCCTGTAGATTGCTCCATACACAGGACACAGCCCCCTGTAGTTAGCTCCACACACAGCCTACTGTACATCGCTCCACATACAGCCCCCCTGTAGATTGCTCCACACACAGCCCCCTGTACATAGCGCCACACAGCCCACCTGTACATAGCTCCACACATAGCCCCCCTGTAGATTGCTCCACACACAGCCCCCCTGTAGATTGCTCCACACACAGCCCCCCTGTAGATTGCTCCACACACAGCCCCCCTGTAGATAGCTCGACACACACAGCCCCACTGTAGATAGCTCCACACACAGCCCCCCTGTACATAGCGCCACACACAGCCCCCCTGTAGGTAGCGCCACACACAGCCCCCTGTAGATTGCTCCATACACAGCCCCCCTGTACATAGCGCCAGACACAGCCCCCTGTACATAGCGCCAGACACAGCCCCCCTGTACATAGCGCCACACACAGTCCCCCTGTAGATTGCTCCACACACCGCCCCCTATAGATAGCTCCACACACAGCCCCCCTGTAGATAGCGCCACACACAGCCCCTTGTAGATAGCGCCACACACAGCCCCCCTATAGATAGCTCCAGATACAGCCCCCCTGTAGATTGCTCCACACAGCCCCCCTGTACATAGCGCCAGACACAGCCCCCTGTAGATAGCTCCACGCACAACCCCCTTATAAGAGGTAGCCGGCCCTACTGCTGCCACTCTTTGCTCTGCTTTCACTCACCGTCAGAAGAAGGCAGGAGTCTTGCAGCGGCGTTCTCACTGGTGTCGATGCCGGCCCGGGAGTGGACCAGTCCAGTCATCTGACCTGTCACCTGACTACTGCCTTCTTTTGATCGCTGCAGCAATCAGCTGTTTTGATACAGCTGCAGCGCCCAGCTGGACATTATGCAGACTGCCCAGGACGGTGGGACAGCGGTGAGAAACCGGGACTGTCCCGCCGGATCCGGGACGGTTGGGAGGTATGGTTAAATCATCTTCTGCATCATTATGTGCGTCCACTAAACGGTTGTGAGCCGTAGTGAAATCCTCCATTTTGTCCTCTAAATGTGCTGTTCTTTCTCCTATGGCTATCAACTCAGTGTTGAGAGATGACATTGCACCATGAATATCTGCATGTATAGTATCTTTCAATTCTTTCAGCAGACATTTCATGTCAGAAATAGTTATAGGGTGTTCTGCCGAGGGCATAGAATGTGAGGGAGAGTCCCTGTATGGGGAAGATGTTGCAGCAAATTCCACTATAGATACACTGCAGCGTGGTTTGCTGGGCAAAGGAGATTGATTGTGGGTCTCACCTTGGCTATTTTGCTGCAGGACCAGGTTGGAGATCCTCATCTTTCCGACCTTGTCAGAGCGAGGAGATGACTACGGACTACCTGCCCGCTGCGAGGAGGCCGAGGCACCATGCGGTCCGCCGCCATCTTGGCTCTGTGCCGCGCTGGAGAAGGAGGTAAGTTTTGCCGGGCTTCCCAGCTTACACCTCGTCTTGGTTATGTCAGCGAGTACCCTGGGCTGACAGCTGAATAGCGGTATGTTGTAGGAGTCTTTTTTCGGCAGTTACGTGCCTGCTTTTAGCCGATTTGTCCACCCTATGCACGCTAGCTTTCCTTGCTATTGCTCTTCTCTACATCCGGCCACGCCCCGGTAGGTTATTAAGAGGTCAGTTCATAACCCCTTCTGACACAGAAGATACATCTGATTTACCTAAGAAATGCATATCTTTGGCCATCAAAGAACGTCCACTGTCAGGCAAATAGTTAATTTGCCCTTTCCTCACCAAGGTGAGAGATGTGTTGATTAAGAATTTGTCACTAGGGCCTGTATTTAGCATCAGATAACCTTGAAACCCAGGGTTAGAAGTAATTGCCCACACATCCTGAACAAACATCTAAAGCTATGCAAATGGATGCCTGTGGTGTGTCTGCCATGTGGACAAGGTAAGCAAAGGCAATTGTCACTTGTTTCAAAGAAAGTATGATACATCAAGGCAAACCCCATCCTAATTGATATTTGTAGTGACCCACATAGCTAGTTATGATAAGGGGAAATAGCGCTCATATATATGTCAAATTCACATCCCTACATCCAGAGGAACTACCTGGAATTGGCTGTTGGCTAAAAAACATTTTACAAACTATTACAGTGGTGTTTGATATGCCCTGGTTGGTAAATGTCTGCACAGGTGAATGCAGGTAATATTATATTTCTAGGGATTCCTGCAAGAACACATGTCCACTTTTATGTTTAAACACAAAACATGGTTATAAACCATACCTAATAGAGATCCCAAAATATGCAATCAATATATAGCACGGTGCCGTTTCGGAGAGCAACAATTCAGAAAGAAAAAAATAAATAAATATTTTCCAAAACATACCAGGCACTCTTTGGGATAAGAATAATTTTGTATACATTTTTATTCAATTCCATATAAAAATATATTTTAAAGGTTTTTCATATATATATATCTCTTTCCTCTTTTTTCCATAATACAAACATTTTTTTTTAGGAAAAGGAAAGGGTTTGAGAAAACACATTTGTTTCAAACTAGATGTACATAATTTAAAAATGTCTCCTGGCCAGGATACCAACACAGACTTTTATAACCTTACTTCCATCAATTTATCCCCCTCTAAACATAATGACATGTCATGATGAAGTATCTAAGTAATATAAATTCTATACACGAGCCTTTCATCAGACCCATATAGGTCGTTAGCTGCAAGAAACGGTTCTTGAGATTTTTTGTTCAGACACCGTTGGTCTCAGTTCACACTTGCGTTTTTTTCTTCTTTTAGAAATTTGATCCGAAACTGACAAGAACAGTTCCTCTTATATGATAGCAATGCAAGTATAGGTAAAGAGTTGAATACTCATCTTCATGTTGATCTTGCAACTCCGGATGGACTGGAAATTCCCTCCTTTCCACTGTGTTCCTCCTCCTGGAACAATTGTAGGGTTAAGGCAGATTTCAGAAATATACCTATCGGGTTTTTCACCCCTTCGATCTCATCAATGGCAGGTCACAGTTCCCACATGGGAGATTCTCCTTATATCCACTCCATCCACGGTCAATGCTTATGTTGAGTAGCTTAGATCTTCCTATACTCGGGGGCAGCCGAGATTTCACACAAAGGTGAACAGATTTTGGCGGTGAAGCACACTCCTACATTGAAGAGTCGGTATCGTGCTATGCTGGTATCCACGTTTCATCCCGGACTGGGATTTCCTCAGAGCTATTTCGTAAGTTCAGTAAAGTCTGGCAACTTTATAGTGCCGAATTTAAAGGGAACTGGACCCATATGTAAGGATATCTCATTAAGTACTCATTCTAATCCAATAATTCAAATCCAAAACATCCAGTTATACATATCTTTTCTATATTTATAAATTCCCCTCAGTATTTCATCAGACATTTCTATCGGGAGATATGCATATATATATATATATATGTAAAGTACTAAGATATATACAGTACATTACATATAAAGTCTTATTTTTTTTAAAGAGAAAAATTCATTTATCCCTAACAAACCCATTAGTGATCAGCAGTGTCTATAAAAAAGAAGAAAGAAAAATAAATAAAAATAATAATAATAATAAAAAAATAATAATAAAAATAAAAATAAATATATAAAAAAATATATAAATAAAATAAAAAATAAAAAATAATAAAAATAAAAATAAATAAAAATAAAAAAATAATAAAATAAATAAAATAAAAAAAAAATAAATAAAAAAAAAATATATATATATATATATATATATAAATAAATAAAATAATAATAATAAAATAAATAAAATAAAATAAAACTAAATAAATAAATCAAAAATCCAAAATTTTAAATAAATTAATGTTAATTATAAAGAGATCCATGATGCATTTCAGATGGTATAACATTAGTCTCACGCTAATTCTATCAAAGTACTATCCATAAGTCCTGAGGAAATAATGCACCTGTTCATTATAGGAGTGTGACAGTGTCCTATATGTAGATGAGGGCTTGATAAGTAAACAAGAACTCCAATACTTGGAGATAAAGGAGCCACGTATGCCTACCATGTATATACTTCCCAAGGTGCACAAAAATAGAGATACCCCACCTGGCAGGCCAATTATCTCAGGGTGTGACGGCCCGACTGATCACCTTGGGAAGTACATAGATGAAAAACTTAAACCATTTGTGGGTGTGCTCCCCTCTTTTGTCTTAGACACAGGAGATCTCCTAAGTAAATTGGAAAAACTCACGATTGAGGGTGATTTTTTGCTCGTGGGATTAGACGTAGAATCGTTATATACTTCCATCCCCCATGAAGCTGGATTAAGGGCCGCTGCACACTTCCTGGAGAGGCGAGGAGGGGAATGGGCCCATCAAAATGAATTTATCATAGATATGTTGGAATTTGTCCTGAACCACAATTGCTTCTCATTTGATGGTAAATATTACCGCCAAGTACAGGGGACTGCTATGGGGTCCTCCTGTGCACCTTCATATGCATGTTTACATCTGGGATGGTGGGAAGAATTTATTTTATATCCCCACCCCCTCTTCAGAAAGTGTGCAGCCACCTGGCTCAGATACATGGATGATGCGCTCCTGTGTTGGAAGGGATCGGTGTAATCCCTGGAAGAGTTTATTAAAGATCTTAATACGAACAGTTTGAATCTTTTCTTGACATTTACTTCAAGTGAAACTACTATTAGTTTTCTTGATTTGAATATTCACAAGGAAGGAAATCAACTTATGACCACGACTTTCCGTAAACCAACGTCAGGAAACAGCCTCCTGGCAGCTAGTAGCCATCATCTACCTTCCCAAATCAAGGGAATCCCAATAAGTGAATTTCTTCGAATCAGACGTAATTGTTCTAGATTTGAAGACTTTAAAGGAGAGGCTCAAGACCTAACATCTCGTTTTCTAAATAGGGGATATCCTAAAAAAATTATAAAAAAAGGGTACAACAGAGCTATAAGACAAGATAGGAGGGAAATTCTTGAGAGGGTAAAAAAAGAAAAACGTGATAATAGAGTACGGTTCATCTCAAGGTACGGTTCCCATTGGAATTTGCTACGCAATTTAATGATTAAAAACTGGCCCCACCTAACTTTGGATAAAAGGATTGGTTCAATAGTAGGGGAGATACCAAGTATGGTTCCAAGAAAAGCTCCTACGTTAAAAGATATTCTAGTAAGTTCTGAATTTAAAAGAAAGACCATAGACAACGAAACATGCTTAAACAAACGGCCAAAGGGGATGTATATGTGTGGCTCTTGCAATTGTTGCAAATAAGTTTTGAAGTCCGATACCTTTTTCGACAGTGAACATAAAAGAGAATTTAAGGTTTATAATTTTATCAACTGTCGTTCAACTATGGTGGTGTATTCAATTATATGTCCATGTGGCAAGCAATACATTGGAAAAACGAAACGAGAGTTACAGATAAGAATAAGGGAACATCTTTCTGACATTACAAAGGGCGAAATGAAAAGCCCATTGGCAGCACATTTTAAATTACACCATAGACAATCACCTAAGGGCTTAAAATTTATGGTAATCTACCAACTCTTTGAGGATAGAAGGGGTGGGGATCGTAACCGTATTCTTCTACAGAAAGAAACTATGTGGATTTACACATTGGGAACCCTCAACCCTAGAGGTCTAAACAATGAAATAAAATTTAATATGTTCTTATGACATGTTGAATTAATAATTTCCTTCTATTTATTGGTGGATGTGCCCCTGTGGGGTGGATTGGTTGCCAGTCTCTGGGATACCACCAACGGATCGACTGCCATGTGACCTATCCTCAAATTGTCTGATTCAACCCAATTCAAGTAAATATTTTTCCATTCTTTGAAAATAGGAATGGACAAATTTATGGGATGAATAAAAAACTAATTCTGATGATTCTCTGCCTCCGAGTGGTGGGGACTCGGTCCCTACAGATTTTTAGCTGGAATGGACCTGCTCCCTGCCATTCGGAGGCGGATATCAAATCCTTGGATCCCTGAAGTGTTTCTGTCTGATTTTGGGGAAGCCTGTGGGATACCCCTTTATGTTTTGGAAGTGATCTGTTCATCACTTCGGTGGGGGCTGCGTGGATCTTTCTGGGCCGGCTGTATACCAGCGTCCCATGACTTTTCCATGCACCAACCACCGAATTGATCTCCCTTTATAAATACCTATTCCCTCGGGATAAATTGATAGGCCCGATGGGTGTTCTCTGTCTCTGGGGGATGAGCACTCGGTCTCTCCGGAAATATCTTCCGCTTTGGACCTACTCCCTGTCACCCGGGGACAGAGGATATATTATTTGGCCTCTTGGTAGACAAAAATCTGCGGGACACTGTCACACTCCTATAATGAACAGGTGCATTATTTCCTCAGGACTTATGGATAGTCCTTTGATAGAATTAGCGTGAGACTAGTGTTATACCATATGAAATGCATCATGGATCTCTTTATAATTAACATGAATTTATTTAAAATTTTTGATTTTTGATTTATTTAGTTGTATTTTATTTAATTTATTTTATTATTATTTTATTTATTTATATATATATTTTTATTTTTTATTTTATTTTTTTTAAATTTTATTTATTTTATTATTTTTTTATTTATATATTTTTTTATTTTTATTATTTTTTATTTTATTTATATTTATTTTTATATTTATTTTTATTTTTATTATTATTTTTTATTATTATTATTATTTTTATTTTTATTTATTTTTCTTTCTTCTTTTTTATAGACACTGCTGATCACTAATGGGTTTGTTAGGGATAAATGAATTTTTCTCTTTAAAAAAAATAAGACTTTATATGTAATGTACTGTATATATCTTAGTACTTTACATATATATATGCATATCTCCCGATAGAAATGTCTGATGAAATACTGAGGGGAATTTATAAATATAGAAAAGATATGTATAACTGGATGTTTTGGATTTGAATTATTGGATTAGAATGAGTACTTAATGAGATATCCTTACATATGGGTCCAGTTCCCTTTAAATTCGGCACTATAAAGGTGCCAGACTTTACTGAACTTACGAAATAGCTCTGAGGAAATCCCGGTCCGGGATGAAACGCGTCAGCTGATCAATTAGTCTACACCTGGCAGGTAGTGACGTCAACCTTGCCTCGTCTTGCAGTCTCCAGCGTTGCCAAAAAACATCAACGTGGATACCAGCATAGCACGATACCGACTCTTCAATGTAGGAGTGTGCTCCATCGCTAAAATCTGTTCACCTTTGTGTGAAATCTCGGCTGCCCCCGAGTATAGGAAGATCTAAGCTACTCAACATAAGCATTGACCGTGGATGCAGTGGCTATAAGGAGAATCTCCCATGTGGGAACTGTGACCTGCCATTGATGAGATCGAAGGGGTGAAAAACCTGATTGGTATATTTCTAAAATCTGCCTTAACCCTACAATTGTTCCAGGAGGAGGAACACAGTGGAAAGGAGGGAATTTCCAGTCCATCCTGAGTTGCAAGATCAACATGAAGATGAGTATTCAACTCTTTACCTATACTTGCATTGCTATCATATAAGAGGAACTGTTCTTGTCAGTTTCGGATCAAATTTCTAAAAGAAGAAAAAAAAGCAAGTGTGAACTGAGACCAACGGTGTCTGAACAAAAAATCTCAAGAACCGTTTCTTGCCTATATGGGTCTGATGAAAGGCTCGTGTATAGAATTTATATTACTTAGATACTTCATCATGACATGTCATTATGTTTAGAGGGGGATAAATTGATGGAAGTAAGGTTATAAAAGTCTGTGTTGGTATCCTGGCCAGGAGACATTTTTAAATTATGTACCTCTAGTTTGAAATAAATGTGTTTTCTCAAACCCTTTCCTTTTCCTAAAAATGTTTTTTTGTATTATGGAAAAAAGAGGAAAGATATATATATATATATATATATATATATATATATATGAAAAACCTTTAAAATATATTTTTATATGGAATTTAATAAAAATGTATACAAAATTATTCTTATCCCAAAGAGTGCCTGGTATGTTTTGGAAAATATTTATTTATTTTTTTCTTCCCACTTTTATGTTTCTCTATAGAAATACAACTGTGTAATGGGAGGAGTACGCTTCATTATCATATGAACAGCCTCCTCTCAGTGACATCACCAGTCAGTGGACTGGGGGGGTGGGGACTGGGTATAAAATGCCAGGAGAAATGAGGGTCAGTGTTAGTCGTTGTGGATCCATATCTCGGTTGGAGTGACTGCCCATATTTTCAGCTGTCCCCACAGTCAGGATATTACTGCTGTACATCAGTAAGGCTTTGTTCTGTTTCTTTTATCCCTTTTATTTTTATAAACTGTTTGAATGCATTGTAACTGTATGTATATTTTTCATCTTTTAATCTGACAACTATTTTTTGTAATGCACTGCACTATTATGTATTATATTTGAAATATTAATAAATCTCTTCCTTGTAGTCTTACAGAACTTAATCTTCTGGAGGTGAAGAACGTTACCTGTATTTTATGTTCCATGTGGATAATCCGTTATTGTAACTAGTGTAAGAGAAAATAGAGACGTAGGCCCCTATTGCCTAGATAAGTATAGGTGGTGGTAGTATACTGTGGTAGAAATTATTGGGGTGTTGGAAACCTATGTGAGTAATTTAGCATAATTCTGTCATCTAGAGTGGGTGGGCGTGGATTTATGTGGTAAATTAATAAACTCAGCAGTGTAGTTCAGCCGTGACGTGACCTGAGATTGGCGATCGTCACATCTGTGAAAAAATAAAATTAATTAAGGCTCCAATAAGTCAGGTAAGAAAAAATATGCAGTTGTGCAGGTCCGAGGGGAACATTTCTTCTGTTTCAAGTGGCGAATTATCAAGGCCCCTAAAATTAGGGAACCAGGAAGGGGAGGGCCCAAACATATCTGATGGAAGTGAGGGTGCCCGTATTATACCAGGACAACACTTTCCAGCAAAATTCCCCAAACTGCAAAGGTGCAGAGTGTGGACCAATAGGGGGATAAGAAAGGACATTTATCAGCGCGACGACGGCCTGTGCAGAAAGGATTGCTCCACAGCGTAACACACATCTATGGATTATTTTTTATTTTTTTACACTATTATTATATCACCTGACTATGACCCTGATGTACTCTACACCGTTTACATATGCCTCCACATTATAAATGGAAACACCAGTAAAACTCCAAACAAAACTACTACCAAGCAAAATCTGCGCTCCAAAAGCCAAATGGCGATCCCTCCCTTCTGAATCCTACAGCGTGCCCAAACAGCAGTTTACTTCCACATATATACGGCGTCGCCATACCTGGGAGAACCCTTTTAACAATTTTTGGGGTGTGTGTGTATCTCCAGTGGCACAAGCTGGGCACCACATATTTGCCACTGAAATGGCATATCTAGGGAAAAATTAAAATTTTTACTTTGCACCTACGGCAGCGCAATCATTCATGGAAAAGACCTGTGGGGTGAAGATGCTCACTACACCTCTTAATAAATGCCTTGAGGGGTGCAGTTTCCAAAATGGGGTCACCTCAGGAGTTTCTTTTATTACTTCACATCAGAGCCCTGCAATTGTGAACCAATACTTTGTAAATTGCCAAATTAAGCCTCAATTTCGCATGGTACTCTTTCACTCCTGAGCCTGGTCGAATGTCCAGGAAAAAGATTAGGGCCACATGTAGGGTGTTTCTAAAACCGAGAAACACAGCATAGTAATTAGAGAGCTGTCTTGTTATGGTGGCACAAGCTGGGCACCACATATAGGCATATCTATGGAAAAAAATCCCATTTTCACTCTGCAACATCGAGTGCACATCAATTTCTGCCAGTCACCTGCGGGGTTAATATGCTCACTACACCCCTAGGTGAATAACTTGAGGGGTGTTATTTCTAAAATGGTGTCACTTCTGGGGGGGGGGGGGCTTCACTGATTTGGTCCCACAGGGACTTTGCAAATGCGACATAATGCCCAGAAACCAATCCAGCAAAATCTGTACTCCAAAAGCAAATGGCGCTCCTTGCCTTCTGAGTCCTATTTTGTGCCCAAACAGCAGTTTATGATCACATATGGGGTATTTCCGTACTCCAGAGAAGTTGCTTTACAAACGTTGGGGTTCTTTTATTCCTTTATTTGTTGAGAAAATGAAAAATTTTGAGCTAAAACTACGTCTTATTGGAAAAAAGGATTTTTTTTATCTTCACTGCCTAATTCTAATAAAATTTATGAAACCCCTGTGGGGTCAAAATGCTCACTACACCCCTAGATGGATTCTTCAAGGGGTGTAGTTTTCTAAATGGAGTCTATTTTTTGACATTTTCACTGTTTTGGTCCATCAGGGTCTTTGCAAATGCGACGTGGCCTCCGTAAACCGGTCCTGCTAAATTTGGAACTCCAAAAGCCAAATGGCGCTCTTTCTTTTCTGAGCCCTGCCGTGTGTCCAAACAGCAGTTTATGATCACATGTGGGGTATTGTTAAACTCGGGAGAAATTGCTTTACAAATGTTGCAGTGGTTTTTCTCCTTTAGTCCTTGTGGAAATGAGAAAACAATAGCTATACATACATTTTCTTTGAAAGAATGTAGATTTTCATTTTCACTGCCTACTTCCAACCATTTCTGCAAAAGCCCTGCAGGGTCAAAATGCCAACTATGCCCCTAGATAATTTCCTCAAGGGGTGTAGTTTCCAAAATGGGGTCACATTTGGAAGATTTCCACTGTTTTGGCACCGCAAGAGCCCTTCAAACCTGACATGGTGCCTAAAATATTTTCTAATAAAAAGGGGGCCCAAAATTCTCTAGGTACTCCTTTGCTTCTGAAGCCGGTGCTTCAGTCTATAAGCATGCTAGGGCCACAAAGTGTAAAAAAAAAAAAAGTACACATATTTGGTATTGCCGCGACCGTAATGACTCCATTAATAAAGTTAATATGTCATTTAAACCGCAAAGTGAACACCGTAAAAAAAAACGCAAAAAACCATGGCGAAATTGCAATTTTTTTCCATTGCCCCCCAAAAAAGTCATAATAAAAATGAATCAATAAGTCCCATGCACCCCAAAACAGTACCAATCAAAAGTACGTTTCGTCCCGCAAAAAACAAGCCCAAAAAATCACTACATTGATGGAAAAATAAAAAAATTACGGCTCTTGGAATGCGACGATGCAAAATCAAATAATTTTAGTTCAAAAGTGTTTTTATTGTGCAAAAGTCGTAAAACATAAAAAAAACCTCTACATATGTGGTATCGCCGTAATTGTACCGACCCATAGAATAAAGGTAATGTGTTATTTACGTCGCACAGTGAACGGCGTCAATTTAAAAACGCATAGAACAATGGCGGAATTTCAGGTTTTTTTTATAATCCCCCCCAAAAAGGTTAATAAAAGTTAATATAAAAATTATATGTACCCAAAAATGGTGCCATTAAAAAGCACAACTAATCCCGCAAAAAACAAGTCCTCATACAGCTATGTAGACGAAAAAATAAAAACGTTATAGCTCTTTGAATGCGACTATAGAAAAACGAATAAAATAGCTTGGTCATTAGGGCCTAAAATGGGCTGGTCACTAAGGGGTTAATAAAATGCTTTAAGGGGTGCAGTTTCCAAAATGGGGGTCACTACTTGGGGGTTTGTTTTACTATTTGACCCCAGAGCCCTGCCATTGTGGGCTAATGCTGCGAAAATCACCAAAATAGGCCTCACATGCGCCTTTCACTCCTAAGCCCTATAATATGTCCAGGCAAATGATAAATACCTAGAGGGGTGTAGTTTAGAAAATAGGGTCACTTCTCAGGGTTTTACACTCTACTCTGGTACCTAAGGGAGCTCTGCAAATGCGACATGATGCCCGTACTCCAGTCCAGCAAAATCTGTGCTCTAAAAGCCAAATGGCGCTGCTTCCATTTTGAGCTCTGTCATGTGCCCAAACAGCAGCTTAGGGCCACACATGGGGTACTGCCGTACTCGGGAGAAATTGGGTAACAAATTGTGTGTTGTTTTTTCTCCTATTACCCCTTGTGGAAAAAAAAATTGGGTGCAAAACTACATATTTTTTGGGAAAAAAATAATTTTTCAATTTCACTGCCTAATTCTAATACAATCTATGAAAAACCTGTGAGATCAAAATGCTCACTACACCCTTAGATGAATACCCTGAGGGGTATAGTTTCCAAAATGGAGTCACTTCTCAGGGGTTTCTACTGTAGTGGTACCTCAGGGGCTCTGCAAATGCAACCAAAATCAACATGCCAAGCAGCACTCCTGCCATTCTGAGCCCTGCCGTGTGTCCAAGCAGCAGTTTATGACCACATATGGGGTATTGCCGTACTCGGAAGAAATTGCTTTACAATTGTTGGGGCGCTTTTTCTCCTTTTATTCCTTGAGAAAATGAAAAAAAAATTCAACATTTTAGTGGAAAGAATGTAGATTTTCATTTTCACTGCATAATTCCAATAATTCAGCAAAAAAAACTGTGGGATCAAAATGCTCACTATACCGCTAGATAAATTCCACAAGGTGTGTAGTTTCCCAAATGGGGGTCACTTATGCGGGGTTTGCACTATCTTGGACCCTCAGTGGCTTTGCAAATGTGACATGGGGCCGCAAACCATTCCAGCAAAACTTGAGCTCCAAAAGTCAAATGGTGTGCCATCCTTTCTAAGCTGTGCCGTGTCTCCAAACAGTAGTTTATTACCACATATGGTGTATTGCTGTGCTCAGAAGAGCTTGCTTTACAAATGTTGGGGTGGTTTTTCTCCTTTATCTATTGTAAAAATGAAAAAATCTGAGCTAAAACTACATTTTATTAGAAAAAAATTTAGATTTTCAATTTCATGGCATAATTCCCAAAAATTCTGCAAAAACTGTGTGGGGTCAAAATGCTAACTATACCCCTGGAAACATTCCTTGAGGGGTGTAGTTTCCAAAATGGGGTCACTTTTGGAGAGTTTCCACTGTTATGGTCCCTCCAGGGCTTTGCAAACACGACATGGCACCGAAAACCATTCCAGCAAAATTTGCGCTCCAATATCCAAATGGCGCTCGTTCCTTTCTGAGCCCTGCCGTGGGTCCAAACAGCAGTTTATTACCACATATGGGGTATTGCTGTAATCGGGAGACATTTCTTTACAAATGTTGTGGTGCTTTTTCTCCTTTATTCCTTGTAAAAACTAAAACATTGTATGTTTTTTCAGAAAAAAAGTAGATTTTAATTTTCACAGACTAGTTCCAATAAATTTAGCAAAAAATCTTGTGGCCTCAAAATGCTAACTATATCTCTAGAAAAATTACTTGAGGGGTGTAGTTTCCAAAATGGGGTCACTTTTGGGGGGTTTACATTGTTTTGGCACCACAAGACCTCTTCAAACCTGACATGGTGCCTAAATTATATTCTAATAAAAAGGGGGCCCAAAATTCTCTAGGTACGCCTTTGCTTCTGAAGCCGGTGCTTCAGTCTATAAGCATGCTAGGGCCACATGTGGGATATTTCTAAAAACTGCAGAATCTGGGAAATAGATATTGAGTTGCATTTCTCTGGTAAAATCTTCTGTGTTACAAAAAAAAAAAATAGATTAAAAATTAATTTCTGCAAACAAAAATATGAAATTTGTAAATTTCACCTCTACTTTGCTTTAATTTCTGTGAAACGTCTAAAGTGTTAAGAAACTTTCTAAATGCTGTTTTGAATACTTTGAGGGGTGACGGTTTTTAAAATGGGGTGACTTATCGGGGCTTTCTTATACATAAGGCCCTAAAAGTCACTTCACAACTGAACTGGCCCCTGTAAAAATAGCCTTTTGAAATTTTCTTGAAAATGGGAGAAATTGCTGCTAAAGTTCTAAGCCTTGTAACATCCTAGAAAAAAAAAAGATGTTCAAAAAACAATGCCAATCTAAAGTAGACATATGGGTGATGTTAATTAGCAACAATTTTGTGTGGTATTACTATCTGTCTTACAAGCAGATACATTTAGAAAAATGCTTATTTTGAGCTACATTTTGGTGTTTTTCAGAATTAAATACTGAATGTATCGAGCAAATTTTGCCAGCAACAAAGTCGCGAGAAAACAATCTCAGAATTGCTTGGATACATAAAAGCATTCCAGAATTATTACCACATAAAGTGACACGTCAGATTTGAAAAAATCCTTAAGGGATTAATGACCAAGCTTGTTTGGACCTTAATGACATTAACATTTTTCCCTATTTTGACCTGCAATATGTCACATACGAACATACATACTGTAGACTTTTTTTTTAATTAAATATATATTTCCATCTCTTTACTTTACTTTGACAGCACTTTTGAAATAAAACCTACAATTTGGAAGACTTTAACCACTTACCGCACTAGGACGCACCGGTACATACTGTTTTGCAGTGCTTTAAGGACGCTGCCTGTTTTGGCCTTAAGGTTCAAAGCCCATTTTTGAAATCTGACATATTTCACTTTATGTGGTAATAACGTTGGAATGCTTTAACCTATCCAAGCGATTCGGAAATTGTTTTCTCGTGACACATTGGGCTTTATGTTAGTGGTAAAATTTGTTCGATATATTCAGTGTATATTTGTGAAAAATGTAGAGAAATATTTGAAAAAATAGCATTTTTTCTGAATTTAAATGCATCTGCTTGTAAAACAGATGGTTATACCCCCAAAATAGTTACTAGTTCACATTTCCCATATGTCTACTTTAGATTTGCATTGTTTTTTAAACATATTTTTTATTTTTATTTTTGGAAGTTACAAGACTTAGAACATAAACAGCAATTTCTCATATTTTTAAGAAAATTTCAAAAGCCTTTTTTTCAATGTACCTGTTAAGTTCTCAAGTGGTTTTGATGGGCCTATGTATTAGAACCCCACAAAAAACACCACATTTTAAAAACTAGACCCCTCAAAGTATTCAAAACCGCATTTAGAAAGTTTTTTAACCCTTTAGGCATTTCACAGGAATTAAAGAAACGTGGAGGTGAAATTCGTAAATTTCATTTTTCTTTCTGAATTTCAATTTTATTCCATTTTTTTCTGTAACACAGAAGGTTTTACCAGAGAAACACTACTAAATATGTATTGTCCAGATTCTGCAGTTTTTAGAAATGTCCCATATGTGGCTCTAGTGTGCTCACGGACTAAAACACAAGCCCCAGAAGCAAAGAAGCACCTAGTGCATTTTGGGGCCTCTTTTTTATTAGAATATATTTTAGGCAGCATGCCAGGTTTGAAAAGGTGTTGAGGTGCCAAAACAGTAGGAATCCCCCAATAGTGACCCCATTTTGGAAACTACACCCCTCAAGGAATTCATGTATGGTTGTTGTTACCATTTTGACCCCACAGTTTTTTCACAGCACTTTTTTTAATTGGGCAGTGAAATTAAAAAAGGAAATTTTTCCAATAAGATGTAATTTTTGATAAAATTTATTATTTTCACAGGGAACAAAGTACCCAATTTTGTGGCCCAATTTGTCCTGAGTGCGGCAATACCCCATTTGTGGTGATAAACTCCCGTTTGGGCCCATGGGAGGCCTCAGAAGGGAAGGAGCGTTATGTGTTCTTTGGAGTCCAGATTTTGCTGGATTGGTTTTCGGGTGCCATATCGCATTTGCAGAGCCCCAGAGGAATCAAAGCAATGGAAACCAACCAGAAGTGACCCGATTTTGGAAACTACACCCCCTCAAGGAATTCATTTATGGGCGTTGTGACCATTTAGATCCCACAGTTTTTTCACAGAATTTGATTGAATTGTGCTGTGAATTAAAAAAATATATATTTTTTCCAATAAGATGTTGTTTTGGCTCAAAATGTCTTACTTTCACAAGGAATAAAATACCCCATTTTGTTGCCCAATTTGTCCTGAGTGGGGCAATACCCCATTTGTGGTGATAAACTGCCCTTTGGGCCCATGGGAGGGCTCAGAAGAAAAGGACCACCATTTGGCCTACTGGGGATTTTCTGGTGCGAAGTCATGTATGTAGAAGCCCCTGAGGTACCAGTACAGTTGAAATCCACAAGAAGTGAACCTGTTTTAAAAACTACACCCCTTAAGGCATTCATCTAGAGGTGTAGTGAGCATTTTGACCGGAGACATACACCCCATAAACTGTAATGTGTGTTCTCTTGGGTACGGCAATACCCTATATGTGGCTGTTAACAGCTGCCTGGGCACACAGCAGGGCCCAGAGGGGAAAGATGAGGGAGATAAGTTGTGCAGAGTGCATCAGGGTAAGTAAAACTGGGGTAGATTGAAAATCAAGGGATGTATGGTAAATTTTAAAACCCTTTCATACAGAGGCCTGGTTTTTCTGGACACCTGTGACATTGATATATTGTGTCCTCCATTATCCCCCTATTATAGCAGACTTTGCACCTCTTTTGACTTTTTCCCTTCTTGACAGTTTGGGGAACTTCTCCTGGAAAATGTTCCCTGGTACGATGCGTGTGGCCTCGCTTCCAGAAGTACTGGGTGCCCCCCCTTCCTGGTCCCTAAAGATTAGTTTCTTGATAACCACCTCTTGAAATTCCAGGAAAGTTCCCGTCTGGCCTGTACATCGATGTAGCACGTATGCATTGTACAATGCCATCTGTATGATGTGCACGACCAGCTTCTTATACCACACCACATAGCGCTGTAGGGCTTCAGGACTTGATCTGACAAATCCACCCCTCCCATGTACCTATTGTAGTCCAGGATGCAGTCTGGTTTGGGGGTCTCTGTACTGGTACTTGTAGAGGTACATGGGTACTGGTGTGGCATCTCTCTTGTACTTGACACACAATATGTTGCTGCTAGATTGTGCCCTGCTTTCACCCCTTCTTGTTTGCCCAAGCAGAGTCTTAGGAAGGCCTCTCAGAAAAATCCACCCCTCCCATGTACCTATTGTAGTCCAGGATGCAGTCTGGTTTGGGGGTCTCTGTACTGGTACTTGTAGAGGTACATGGGTACTGGTGTGGCATCTCTCTTGTACTTGACACACAATATGTTGCTGCTAGATTGTGCCCTGCTTTCACCCCTTCTTGTTTGCCCAAGCAGAGTCTTAGGAAGGCCTCTCAGATTTCTTCTAGCAGTGCCGCATGCCACAGTACTTCTGGAAGCGAGGCACTTGAAGAGTGGGACGCTGGTATAAAAATTATCCAGGTAGAGGTGGTAACCCTGGTCCAGCAGTGGGTGCACAAAATCCCACACAATTTTTGCATTAACTCCCAGTAAGGCAGGGGGGCATTTTGGGGGCTGAATACTGGTCTACTTCCCTTCATATATCCTAAGTTTGTAGATATACCCTGATGCACTCTCGCACAGCTTATACATCTTTACGCCATACCTTGCCCTCTTACTCGGAGGGTACTGGTGGAATTGAAGCCTCCCATTAAAATCTACCAAGGACTCATCAATAGAAATACACTTCTCGGGGGTGTATGCTTGGGAAAACCAGGCACTGAAATGGTCTAATAGGGATCTCCATTTATACAAACGGTCAAAACTGGGGTCATCTCGGGGTGTGTACTGCTCAGTATAACGTAAGAAGCGAAGAATTGCCTCATTTATTTTTATTTTTTTTAGGTTCCAGTTCAGTTCTGAAGTTGGTTTGAGGAGCCTATATATTAGACACCCCCATCAAACACCCCATTTTAGAAACTAGACCCCTCAAAGTATGCATAACAGCATTTAGAAAGTTTATGAACCCTTTAGGTGTTTCACAGGAATTTAGAGCAAAGTAGAGGTGAAATGTTATTAATTTAATTTATTAGGCACCATGTCCGGTTTGAAGAGGTTTTGTGGTGCCAAAACAGTGGAAACTCCCAAAAAGTGACCCTATTTTGGAAACTAGGCCCCTTGAGGAATTCATTGTAGTTTTCATGGGGTGCATGTGACTTTTTCGTTTCAATAGTTTTTATTGGAGTTTTTACATAAATCATGAAACATAAACATATTATGCATTGGTATATAAAGATCTTTCACATATTTCTCATTAAAGCATATGATCTCAATATCAGTGCGAACTTAGTGAAAATATCAGCATAATAAACAGTAACCAGGAAAAAAACCGGGAACACACAAAAAACATTGCAGCAATACTTTATATTATAGACAATATCTATATACCATTGACTAGATATGCATTTGGGATCTTACCATAAGCACGGTCCGAAAAAAGCAGCGTATCTTTGCTCATTTTCTATACAGAGTATCATTCACTATTATTTATGGAATATACTGTTAAACCAGGGGTTCCATAATAGGCTAAATTTGGAGAATGACGAATTACCCAAGGCTATTATTCTCTCATATGCATATGTCGTTTTGAGTGAGAGTATGAGTTCATCTATTGAGGGAGCATCTGTCTTCTTCCAATGTCGTGTAATCACTAGCTTAGCCAGTACCAAAATTTTACAGATCAAGCATCTCATGATAAAGGGGAAAGAATCTAGATCAAGAGATAACAATGCTAGTTGAGGAGCACATGGGATTGGGCATTGAAATATTTGAACCAAAAGCTCAAATACCTGTGTCCAAAATCCTGTTATTTTGGGACATTGCCACATGATGTGAAAAAGGGTGCCTTTTTTGCCACAGCCCCTCCAACATGCAGACGTTGATTCAGGGTACATCTGATGCAATCGGTCAGGAGTGAAGTACCATCTCAAAGAGGTTTTAATTGCTGTTTCTACATGTTGAATACATGGGAGGGCTACATGTATAAGTTTAAATGAGGCCAACCAGTCTGTATCATCAAATGTCATCTCTAAATCTCTTTCCCACGCCTTCAGCAGATGGAATTTAGTGAATGAATAATGAGAATTAATCGTATTGTATATGGGCTTTAAACCCTTAACTCGTCTGGAGAAGTGGCCAAATAGTTTAAAGTTACATAAAGCATCTAGATTGTTGTTACTCATAATGCAGTGTTTTATTTGTAAATACTTGAAAAAATCTGAGTTGGATAGAGAAAATTCAGATTTGAGATGTTCAAAGCTCACCAATTGATTGTTCACAAACAATGAGGAAACATTTTTGATACCCTTTACAATCCATGGTAATAAAGATAGGTTAGGAATTATCAGCATAAAGAATTCTAAGGGAATATATCTTTTAAGTAAAGGAACATGGTGGGGTATATTACGTTGAATGTAAGTCCAACATTCCAAAGTAGCTTTTGTCAATGGGGATAATGGGCAGGGATATGGTAGTTCCCAGAACTACAAGAATAAAGTTGATTTTAGTGGCAGGGGCGAGGTGTAGGAGGCTTCTATTTGTACCCATTGTTTAACTTCTTCCATGTCCCACCAGCTAGATATTTGTGCTACTTGGGTAGCAATATAGTAACTGTGAATGTCTGGTATGCCCAGACCGCCTATCTTTCTATCTTTAGTGAGCAAGTGCATGGAAATTCTTGGATGGTGTCTTGACCAAACAAATTGGGAAAGGGTTTTTTGCGCTATCTGAAAGAATCTCTTAGGAAGGGCTATAGGTAAGGTTCTAAATAGATATAAAAGTTTGGGTAGTAAGAGCATTTTGTATGCTGCAATCCTGCCAAGCCATGATGTTTCAAATTTCAGAAGCCGTTCCGTGTCATTTTGAATAGTCTTTAAAAGTGGTTCATAATTAGCCTCATAAAGGTCCCTAAAGGAGGAAGTTAAAGTTATACCCAAATACCGAATGCCCTTCGGTTGCCAGTCAAAAGGGTATTTAGTTTTAAGGAAATGTAATGTAGAGGAGTCTAGGTGGAAAGAAAGTATTTGTGACTTTTTCGCATTTAATTTATAGTAAGAGATTTTTCCGAACGCATTAATAATATCCAAAGATGAAGCCAATGAAGATTCTGGCTCAGTTAAGGATAAGATAATGTTGTCTGCATATAACGAAATAGTATGTGATTTGTCTCGACACTGTATTCCCTGAATTTCCGTGCAGAGTTTAATGTGTTGAGCTAACGGTTCCATTGATAATATAAAAATTATTGGAGATAATGGACACCCTTGTCGGGTACCATTAGATATACTAAATTCCATGGATAAGATTCCATTAGTGTATACTTTCGCTGTAGGCGCCGAGTACAGAACTCCAATGGCCCTCAATATTGTGTCCTTGAATCCCATCTCTTGAAGGGTCGCAAAGGCGTATGACCAGTTAATACGGTCGAACGCCTTTTCGGCGTCTAAGGCCAGCATCAAAGCTGGTGTAGCTCGCGTTTCAATAAGGTGAATTAGGTTTAAAATCTTTCTTGTGTTGTCTGACGCTTGTCTTCCTTTAACAAAGCCCACCTGATCAGCGCTCACCAGAGTGGTCAAGAGGGGGGAAAGCCGCGTTACAATTAATTTGGCATATATTTTTAAGTCTGAATTCAGAAGTGAAATTGGTCTAAAATTTTGGGGCACATCTGGTTCTTTACCTGGTTTAGGGAGAGTGACAATAATGGCCGACTGGTTTTCTTTTGGAAAGGAACCAGTATCCATGGCGTGTTGAAAAAATGTTGTCAAATAAGGAACTAATATGTTGGATACGGTTTTATAATAGGAGTTTGAAAGGCCATCTGGGCCTGGGGATTTGCCTTGTGGGAGGGAACGAAAAATTGGTTCTCTAAACGTGAATGGCCTTAATAGTCCGCATAAGAGGGCATATATGTGGAGAGAGGCGCAACAATTAGCATGTGAAGTTCTTTGTATACAAGAAACTCACCTTTTGAAACAAGATGCTTATCGCATCAAACACCCTCAATTTCCTTATGTCTTCCAATCACACCATTCTACCAAAACCAGAGGAGTGCTGATGGCTATAAGAAACTCAGTTGCTTTTCAAGAAATTGAATTGTTTGTCGATCCTAACGGTAGATATGTCTTCCTGATTTGTCCGATTAATAATGTAAAATATTCCCTGTTAACGCTGTATGCACCTAACACTCATCAGATGAGATTCCTACACAAAATCCACAGATTAATTTCTAAACATAAACAGGGACATTTAATTATATGTGGGGACTTTAACGCCGTTACGGAAGTTGACATAGACACCTCTTCACACTCCCGTATCTCAAGAGTTGCCCTGGGTGATTGGTTCTGGGGGGAGGAGCTGTACGATATCTGGCGTATGCAACATGGCTCAGAACGAGATTACTCGTTTCATTCCCAAGTACACAATAGCTACTCCAGAATTGACATGTTCATAATAGATATAACTACACTTCTTCTGTCTCAAGACACGACTATTGGAAGTATTCAGTGGTCGGACCACGCTCCAATTACTCTGACGATTGCTGAATCGTATAGTACTCCTCCAGATTTCCTTTGGAGATGCAACTCTTTTCTCTTATCACATCCTACTTATAAAAAAGACATAGAAAGAGACCTTCACGAGTACTTTCAACAAAATTATACGCCAGATGTCGGGATCTCCTCCCTTTGGAACGCGCATAAAGCATACATCAGGGGTACTTTCATTCGATTAGGCCACACTCTCCGGAAAGCACGGGTAGCAGAGATATCCTCAATATCGAATGAGATTCGCATTTTAGATACAAAAAACAAAATATCACCTTCGACCGAAGGGGCCTCTCAATTATTTCTCCTACGCCAACGCCTTCGTCTCTGCTTACTATCTGACTGAGAAAAACTTAAGGAAAACCAAAGCTCGATATTACTCTCAAAACAATAAGGCAGGGAAGCTACTAGCCGCTCGTCTCAAAACGCAACATCAAAAAACTAGAATCCCTTACTTGATAGATCAGCATAATCACAAAAAAATTCTTGATCCCAGAGACATTGTGGATCAATTCCGCAAATATTACTCATCCCTTTATAACCTAAAAGATGACCCTTTCATTGCTTGCCCCAATCCCCCGGAGATGCATGTGACTTTTTGATCAGTTTTTATTCTATTTCTTATGAGGCGTGGTGACTAAAAACCAGAAATTCTACTATTGTTTTTTATTTTACTTTTTTACCGCGTTCATCGTGCGCTATAAATGACATATTCACTTTATTCTGCGGGGCGATACGATTACGGCGATACCATATGTTTATAGTTTTTATGTCTTATGGTGTTTGTATGATAAAATACTTTAGTAAAAAATCTTTTTCTTTTTGTGTTGCCATATTCTAAGGAACATTACTTTTTTATTTTCCCATGAAGAAAGCCGTGCGAGGATTTGTTTTTTGAGTAACGAACTGTAGTTTCCATCAGTACCATTTTTAGGTACATGCGACTTTTTAATCTCTTTTTATTCAATTTTTTGAGAGGTGAAGTGACCAAACAGTTGTGATTCTGGTATGGTTTATTATTATTTTCTTTTACGGCGTTCACCGCGCGTGATAAATAACAACATCATTTTGTAGTTCAGGCCGTTACAGACGCGGCGATACCAATTCTGTATAGTTTATTTGTTTATTTATTTATTAATAATAAAGGACTGATCAGGGAAAAAGGGAGATTTTTACTTTTATCATTTTTAAAACTTTTATTTTCTTATTTTTACACAACTTTTTTTTACTTTTTTACACTTCATTACTTTGTCCCACTAGGGAACTTGAGGGCAGCAGGCCCTGATCGCTATTCTAATACACTGCACTACATGCGTAGTGCAGTGTATTAGAGCTGTCAGCTACTCACTGACAGCAAGCATAGTGAGTCCTGACTTCGTCAGGACACATTAGGCTTCCGTCAATGGCGTAGCCAGAGTCCATTGTTAGGATTCTGGTTGCCATAGTAGCCATCACCATCATGGATCGGGCCGTCGATTGTGGCTTAACCCTCAAGAAGCCGCGATCGCTATTGAACGTGGCTTCTAAGGGGTTAATTGGTGGGGGAGCCCCGTGATCGGTCCCTGCACATTAAGCTGTGATAGTCTGCTGTCGGAAACAGCAGCTGTCACAGCTCTTGAACGTGCCGGTGGAAAATGGCGCCGCATTTACTCCATGATCTACTATTAGGTCACTGAGCGCGAACGCTCTAGTTAGCATGACATAATAGTAGGTCATGGAGCGTTAAGGGGTTAATCCCTTAAGGACGAAGCCTAGTTTTGGCCTTAAGGCTCAGAGCCCATTTTTCAAATCTGACATATTTCACTTTATGTGGTAATAACGTCGGAATGCTTAAACCTATCCAAGCGATTCTGAGAATGTTTTCTCGTGACACATTGGGCTTCATGTTCGTGGTAAAATTTGGTCGATATATTCAGTGTTTATTGGAGAAAATTTTGAAAAAAAAGCATTTTTCAGAATTTAAATGCATCTGCTTGTAAAACAGACGATTATACCACCCAAAATAGTTACTAGTTCACATTTCCCATATGTCTACTTTAGATCGGCATCATTTTTTGAACATTCTTTTATTTTTCTTGGACGTTACAAGGCTCAGAACATAAGCAGCAATTTCTCATATTTTTAAGAACATTTCAAAAGCCTTTTTTTTAAGGTACCTGTTCAGTTCTGAAGTGGCTTTGAGGGGCCTATGTATAAGAACCCCTGATAAAACACCCCATTTTAAAAACTAGACCCCTCAAAGTATTCAAAACAGCATTTAGAAAGTTTTTTAACCCTTCAGGCATTTCACAAGAATTAAAGCAGAGTGGAGGTGAAATTTGCAAATTTCACTTTTCTTGCTGAATTGCAATTTTATTCAATTTTTTTTCTGTAACACAGAAGGTTTTACCAGAGAAATACTACTAAATATGTATTGTCCAGATTCTGCAGTTTTTAGAAATTTCCCACATGTGGCTCTAGTGCGCTCGTGGACTAAAACACAAGCCCCAGAAGCAAAGAAGCACCTAGTGCATTTTGAGGCCTCTTTTTTATTAGAATATATTTTAGGCAGCATGCCAGGTTTGAAGAGGTGTTGAGGTGCCAAAACAGTAGGAATCCCCCAATAGTGACCCCATTTTGGAAACTGCACCCCTCAAGGAATTCATTTATGGTTGTTGTTACCATTTTGACAGCACAGTTTTTTCACAGCACCTATTTGAATTGGGCTGTGAAATAAAAAAAATGTAATTTTTTCCAATAAGATGTCATTTTTGATCAAAATCTCTTATTTTCACAGGGAACAAAATACCCCATTTTGTTGCCCAATTTGTCCTTAGTGCGGCAATACCCCATTTGTGGTGATAAACGGCCGTTTGGGCCCATGGGAGGGCTCAGAAGGAAAGGAGCCCTATGTGTTTGTTGGAGTCCAGATTTTGCTGGATTGGTTTTGGGTGTCATGTCGCATTTGCAGAGCCCCAGAGGTATCAAAGCAATGGAAACCCACCAAAAGTGACCACATTTTGGAAACTACACCCCTCAAGGAATTCAAATATGGTTGTTGTTACAATTTTGACTGCACAGTTTTTTCACAGCACCTATTTGAATTGGGCTGTGAAATTAAAAAAATTTCATTTTTTCCAATAAGATGTAATTTTTTTATCAAAATTTCTTATTTTCACAGGGAACAAAATACCCCATTTTGTTGCCCAATTTTGCCTGAGTACAGCAATACCCCATTTGTGGCGATAAACTGCCGTTTAGGCCCATGGGAGGCCACAGAAGGGAAGGAGCACTGTGTGTTCTTTGGAGTGCAGATTTAGCTGGATTGGTTTTCGGTGCCATGTCGCATTTGCAGAACCCCAGAGGTATCAAAGCAATAGAAACCCACCAGAAGTGACCCCATTTTGGAAACTGCACCCCTCAAGGAATTCATTTACGGGTAATGTGACCATTTAGACACCATAGTTTCTTCACAGAACTTATTTGAATTGGGCTGGGATTTTAAAAAAATATATTTTTTCCAATAGTATGTCGTTTTAGCTCAAAAATTCTTATTTTCACAAGAAATAAAATACTATATTTTGTTGCCCAATTTGTCCAGAGTGTGGCAATACCACATTTGTGGTGATAAACTGCCGTTTGGGCCCATGGGAGGGCTCAGAAGGAAAGGAGCGCTATTTGTTCTTTGGAGTCCAGATTTTGCTGGATTGGTTTTCGGGTGCCATGTCACATTTGCAGAGCCCCAGAGGTATCAAAGCAATAGAAACCCACCAGAATTGAGCCCATTTTGGAAACTACACCCCTCAAGGAATTCATTTATGGGTGTTGTGACCATTTTGACCCCATAGTTTTTTCACAGAACTTATTTGAATTGGGCTGGGAATTAAAACAAAATTAATTTTTTCCAATAATATGTCGTTTTGGCTGAAAATTTCTTATTCTCACAAGAAATAAGATACCCCATTCTGTTGCGCAATTTGTCCTGAGTGCAGCAATACCCAATTTGTGGTGATAAACTGCCGTTTGGGCCCATGGGAGGGCTCAGAAGGAAAGGACCACCATTTGGCCTACTGGGGAATTTCTGGAACGAAGTCATGTATGCAGAAGCCCCTGAGGTACCAGTACAGTTGAAACTCAAAGAAGTGACCCCGTTTTAAAAACTACACCCTTAAGGCATTTATCTAAAGGTGTAGTGAGCATTTTGACCGGAGACTTACACCCCATAAACTGTAATGTTGGTTCTCACGGGTACGACAATACCCTACATGTGGCTGTTATCAGCTGCCTGGGCACACACCAGGGCCCAGAGGGGAAAGATGAGGTGAATAAGCTGTGCGGAGTACATCAGGGTAAGTAAAATTGGGGTAAATTATAAACCAAGGAATGTATGATAAATTTGAAAACACTCTTTCATACAGAGCTCTGATTTTTTCGGGACACGCGTTACATTGATATATTGTGTCCTCTCTTATCCCCCTCTTATAGCAGACTTTGCACCTCTTTTGACTTTTTCCCTTCTTGCCAGTTTGGGGAACTTCTCCTGGAAAGTGTTGCCCTGGTACGATGCGTGTGGCCTCGCTTCCAGAAGTACTGGGTGCCCCCCACTTCCTGGTCCCTAAAGATTAGGTTCTTGATAACCACCTCTTGAAATTCAAGGAAAGTTCCCCTCTGGCCTGTATATCGATGTAGCACGTACGCATTGTACAATGCCATTTGTATGATGTGCTCGACCAGCTTATTATACCACACCGCATGGCGCTGTAGGGCTTCAGGGCTTGATCTGACAAGTCCACCCCTCCCATGTACCTATTGTAGTCCAGGATGCAGTCTGGTTTGGGGGTCTCTGTACTGGTACCTCGTACAGGTACATGGATACTGGTGTGGCATCTCTCTTGTTTTGTACTTGACACACAATATGTTGCTGCTAGAATGTGCCCTGCTCTCACCCCTTCTTGTTTGCCCAAGCAGAGTCTTAGGGAGGCCTCTCAGATTTCTTCTAGCAGTGCCGCATGCCGCAGGACTTCTGGAAGCGAGGCAGTTGAAGAGTGGGACGATGGTATAAAAATTATCCAGGTAGAGGCAGTTGAAGAGTGGGACGTTGGTATAAAAATGATCCAGGTAGAGGTGGTAACCCTGGTCCAGCAGTGGGTGCACCAAATCCCACACAATTTTTGCATTAACTCCCAGTAAGGGTGTGGGGGGGGGCATTCTGGGGGCTGAATACTGGTGTCCTTCCCTTTATATATCCTAAATCTGTAGGTTTACCCTGATGCACTCACACAGCTTATACATCTTCAAGCCTTACCTTGCCCTCTTACCCGCCAGGTACTGGCGGAATTGAACCCTCCCTTTAAAATCTACCAAGGACTCCTCAATAGAAATATGCGTCCCGGGGTGTATGATTGGGAAAACCGGGCACTGAAACGGTCTAGGGGTCTAGGGGTCTCCGTTTATACAAACGGTCAAAACTGGGGTCATTTCGGGGTGGGCACGGCTCATTATCAGTATAATGTAAGAAGCGAAGTATTGACTAATTTATTTATTTTTTTAGGTTCCAGTTCAGTTCTGAAGTTGCTTTGAGGGGCCCATATATTAGAAACCCCTATGAAACACCCCATTTTAGAAACTAGACCCCTCAAAGTATTCACAACAGCATTTAGAAAGTTTATGAACCCTTTAGGTGTTTCACGGGAATTTAGAGCAATGTAGAGGTGACATTTACATATTTTTTTTTGTCAGAAAATTCTCTTTATACCATTTTTTTATGACACAAAAGGTTTTATCAGAGAAACGCAACTCAATACTTATTGCCCCGATTCTGCAGTTTTGAGAAATATCTGACATGTGGCCCTAGTGCGGTAATGGACTGAAGCACCGGCCTCCGAAGCAAAGGAGTACCTAGTGGATTTTGAGGCCTCCTTTTTATTAGGCACCATGTCCGGTTTGAAGAGGTCTTGTGGTGCCAAAACAGTGGAAAACCCCCAAAAGTGACCCCATTTTGGAAACTAGACCCCTTGAGGAATTCATTGTAGTTTTCTTGGGGTGCATGCGGCTTTTTGATCAGTTTTTATTTTATTTTTAAGTGGCGTGGTGCCCAAAAAACCGCAATTCTACTATTGTTTTTTTATTCTATTTTTTTTACAGCGTTCACCGTGCACTATAAATGACATATTCTCTTTATTCTGCGGGGCGATACGATTTCGGCGATACCAGATGTTTATAGTTTTTTTATGTCTTATGGCGTTTGCACAATAAAATACTTTTTGTAAAAAATCATTCACTTTTTGTGTTACCATATTCTTAGCGCCATAACTTTTTTCTTTTTCCATCAATAAAGCCGTGCGAGGACTTATTTTTTGCGTAACGAACTGTAGTTTCGATCAGTACCATTTTTAGGTACATGCAACTTTTTGATCTCTTTTTTGGGAGGTGAAGTGACCAAACAATTGTGATTCTGGTACGGTTTATTATTATTTTCTTTTACGGCGCTCACCGTGCGGGATAAATAACGAAATAATTTTGTAGTTCAGGCCGTTACGGACGTGGCGATACCAATTATGTATAGTTTATTTGTTTGTTTATATATTTTTATTAATAATAAAGGACTGAAGGGAAAAGGGGGGATTTTTACTTTTATTACTTTTAAAACTTTTATTTTCTTATTTTTACACATCTTTTTTAACTTTTTTTTAACTTTATTACTTTGTTCCATTAGGGGACATGAGGGCAGGAGGCCCTGATCGCTATTCTAATACACTGCACTACATGCGTAGTGCAGTGTATTAGAGCTGTCAGCTACTCACTGACAGCAAGCATAGTGGGTCCTGACTTCGTCAGGACCCACTAGGCTTCCGTCGATGGCATAGCCGGACGCCATTGTTTGGTGTCCGGTTGCCATCGTTACCATCGCCAGCCGCTATCGTGTAGCAGGCTGGCGATTGTAGCTTAAACCCTAAAAAGCCGTGATCACTATTGAACACGGCTTTTCAGGGGTTAATCAGCGGGGACTCAGCGATCGGTCCCCACTGTAGGAGCTGTGACAGCTGCTTTACGAGACAGCATCTGTCACAGCTCCTGTATGTGTCGGGAGGACGGCCGAAATGGCCGTTACTCCCGCGACGTAATAGTCCGTCGCTGAGCGCTAACGATACAGTTAGCGCAACGGATTATTACGCCGCTGAGCGCGAAGGGTTAAGGTTAAGGATTATGGCACATTATTCCACTATTTCTTATCATCATATTAAGTTTGTCATCCAAATTAACGGGTTCATCCACAATCCTTTTAACCCTTAACAGCTGACTGTATGGTAAGGACTTGATCATCCCTTTGGGGTGGTGACTGTCAAAACTAAGCAGATTATTACAGTCTGTCTGTTTGACATATAAATCAGTCCTTAATCTTTGGTCTTGTATAGAGACCAAGGTGTCAAGAAACTGGATATGGGTGCTGGAGACCACCATCATGAACTTAATGTCAGGGTCAATTTGAGTAAAAAAACAGGTTCAGACTAGGTAAGTCATCTGTCCAAATGAGGAAGACATCATCTATGTATCGCCACCACCCAAGTACCGAGGTAAAGTGGTGGGATACATAGATCGACATCTCCTCCATATCCGCCATGACCATGTTGGCGTACATGGGGGCCACATTTGACCCCATCGCCGTCCCTAAGTTGTATAAAGTATTCGTCATTTAATAAGAAATAATTACAGGTCAACACGATCTCCAAAAGACCCATTAGAAACTCCCTACAGTCATTAGAGAATTCAGTACAGTCCAGTGCTTTACCTACACTGCTCATACCTCTAGCATGATTTATAGATGTATATAAGCTAGTCACATCGAAAGAGACTAACAAGGCCCCTGTGGGAATAGTAATATCCCTGATCTTAACCAGAAAATCAGCCATGTTGTAAAGGATCTGCCAGGCACAGCTTCGGGGTCAACGCCCATAGATAATCAGTCTGCACCTGCTTCTATGTCTGTGAGACTGACTCCATCTTCCACCACTCAGGGTGGCAGGCTTAGGAGTGTGAGAACCTATCACAGCCTGGCCAAACGGAGCTAGCTCCCGCCCTCTGTCTATTTATACCTGCCTTTCCTGTTCCTCCTTGCTTGTGATTCTTCTCGTTTGGTTTCCTGGCCCTGCTGCAGCTTCTTGTACTATTTGTCCTTACTTCATATTGACCCCGGCTTGCTGACTACTCTCCTGCTCTGCGTTTGGTACCTCGTACACTCCTGGTTTGACAAACAAGGTAGCTAACGTCTTAGCATTGTAAAATAGTAGAAAGGAAACCTCCAGCTCACCTTGTTTGAGGGTTTGCTCAGATGAACCCGCACGGATCCTCGTGTCGGCACACGATGAGTGGACAGCAGGAAGAAAGAAAAATTGGATCCAGCGTGAGTGTATGTAAAATGGAAGCTCGTTCCAAGTTTAATTGTATAAAGTCTAAAACAGGACCTGGTTAAAAGGTAGTATCCTGAAGTGTAAGGAGAGATATCGTAGGTGAAGTAAGCCTACGCGTTTCAGACGCTTCTCGCGTCCTTAATCATGGCTAATGTTGACTGTCTAACCTGTGTGGATGGTATATATATCCCATCACACAGGTGTGTGTATTGATTGCGTTTCACAGGTAGCTTTGTTTCCTGGAGCGCGAATAGCAAAGGAGTAACGACTCATTATGTAACACAACAAACTAATAAAATGTATCAAATCAGAGAAAGACTTATATATATAGTAATTTATTAAACATTGTGGATGCTGATATATGGATTTAAGTTTATATTCAGTCAATGAGAATAAGGCAAAAATAGTTTATTGTGATTTCACTGATCGTTTTAGTCGAGATGTAATAACTTCCGGTTTAAAGTGTGGTATTTTGTTTGCGTTCCAGGGTGCATAGTGTATGTGGAACGCAAGCCGGATATGGAGTAGCGGCCAGTCATCAATGAGAGGACCGACGTTACATCTGACTCTCAGGTAAGGAAGAATTACATTATAAGTAAAAAAGGCCTTACTCTGATACATAACTGGACTATGGATTGAATATAAAGAAAAGGCAAGTGTGTATATATTTTTAGTTTATTTTATTTACTTTGAGTATGGTTACCATTATAAAATTAATTGTTCCGTTATTAACCCCTTCCCTCTTTGGCCACTTTTGACCTTCCTGACAGAGCCTCATTTTTCAAATCTGACATGTTTCACTTTATGTGGTAATAACTCCGGAATGCTTTTACCTATCCAAGCGATTCTGAGATTGTTTTCTCGTGACACATTGGACTTTATGTTACTGGCAAAATTTGCCCGATACATTCAGTATTTATTGTGAAAAACACCAAAATTTAGCGAAAAATTGCAAAAATTAACATTTTTCTCAATTTAAATGCATCTGCTTGTAAGACAGGCAGTTATACCACACAAAAATGTTGCTAACTAACATCCCCCATATGTCTACTTTAGATTGGCATCGTTTTTTGATCATCATTTTATTTTTCTAGGACGTTACAAGGCTTAGAACTTTAGCAGCAATTTCTCACATTTTCAAGAAAATTTCAAAATGCTATTTTTACAGGGGCCAGTTCAGTTGTGAAGTGGCTTTGAGGTCCTTAGATATTAGAAACCGCCAATAAGTCACCCCATTTTAAAAACTGCACCCCTCAAAGTATTCAAAACAGCATTTAGAAAGTTTCTTAACCCTTTAGACATTGCGCAGGAATTAAGGCAAAGTAGAGGTGAAATTTACAAAGTTCATTATTTTTTTCCAGAAATTCATTTTGAATCCATTTTTTTTGTACCACAGAAGGTTTTACCCAAGAAATGCAACTCAATATTTATTGCCCAGGTTCTGCAGTTTTAGGAAATATCCCACATGTGGCCGTAGCATGCTACTGGACTGAAGCACCGGCCTCAGAAGCAAAGGAGCACCTAGTGGATTTTGGGCCTCCTTTTTATTAGAATATATTTTAGGCACCATGTCAGCTTTGAACAGGTCTAGTGGAACTAAAACAGTGGAAACCCCCCAAAAGTGACCCCATTTGGGAAACTACACCCCTCGAAGAATTTATCTAGGGGTGTAGCAAGCATTTTGACCGGCCAGTTTTTTTGCAAAAATTTTTGGAACTAGGCCATGAAAATGAAAATCTACATTTTTTCAAATAAAATGTAGGTTTACCTAATTTTTTTTCATTTCCAAAAGAACTAAAGTAGAAAAAGCACCACAGCATTTGTAGAGCAATTTCTCCCGAGTAAAACAGTACCCCACATGTGGTAATAAACGGTTGTTTGGACACACGGCAGGGCTTAGAATGGAAAGTGCGCCATTTGGCTCTTGGAGCTCAAATTTAGCAGAAATGGTTTGCGGAGGCCATGTCACATTTGCAAAGCCCCTGAGGTGACAAAACAGTGGAAACCCCCAACAAGTGACCCCATTTTGGAAACTATACCCCTCGAGGAATTTATCTAGGGGTGTAGCAAGCATTTTGACCGGCCAGTTTTTTTGCAAAAATTTTTGGAACTAGGTCATGAAAATGATAATCTACATTTTTTCAAATAAAATGTAGGTTTAGCTAATTTTTTTTCATTTCCAAGAGAACTAAAGTAGAAAAAGCACCACAACATTTGTAGAGAAATTTCTCCCGAGTAAAACAGTACCCCACATGTGGTAATAAACAGTTGTTTGGACACACGGCAGGGCTTAGAAGGGAAAGAGCGCCATTTGGCTCTTGGAGCTCAAATTTAGCAGGAATGGTTTGCGGAGGCCATGTCGCATTTGCAAAGCCCCAGAGGTGACAAAACAGTGGAAACCCCCAACAAGTGACCCCATTTTGAAAACTATACCCTTTGAGGAAATTATCTAGGGTATAGTGAGCATTTTGACCCCACAGGTTTTTTGCAGAAATTTTTGCAAGTAGGCTGTGAAAATGAAAATCTACATTTTTTCAAATAAAATGTAGGTTTAGCTAATTTTTTTTCATTTCCACAAGGACTAAAGGAGAAAAAGCACCATAAAATTTGTAAAGAAATTTCTCCCGAGTAAAACAATACCCCACATGTGGTAATAAACGGCTGTTTGGACACACGGCGAGGCTGAGAAGGGAAAGTGCGCCATTTGGCTTTTGGAACTCAAATTTAGCAGGAATGGTTTGCGGAGGCCATGTCACATTTGCAAAGCTCCTGAGGGGACAAAACAGTGGAAACCCCCAACAAGTGACCCCATTTTGGAAACTACACCCCATGAGGGAATTATCTAGGGGTAGAGTGAGCAGTTTTACCCCACAGGTTTTTTACAGAACTTATTGTAACTAGGCCGTAAAAATGAAAATCTACATTTTTTCAAAGAAAATGTAGGTTTAGGTATTTTTTTTTCATTTCCACAAGGACTGAAGGAGAAAAAGCACCACAACATTTGTAAAGCAACTTCTCCCGAGTAAAATAATACCCCACATGTGGTCACAAACATCTGTTTGGACACACGGTAGGGCTCAGAATGGAAGGAGCACCATTTGCATTTTGGAATGGTTTCTGGGTGTCATGTCATATTTGCTGAGCCCCTGTAGTACTAGTACAGTGGAAACACCCCAAAAGTGACACCATTTGGGAAACTGCACCCCCTGAGGAATCATCTAGGGGTATAGTGAAAATTTTGATCCCAAAGGTTTTTTGCTGAATTAATTAGAATTAAGCCATGAAAATGAAAAATATTTTTTTTTTCCAACAAGATGTAGTTTTAGATGCACATTTTTCATTTTTACAAGGAATAGAGAAGAAAAAGCACCCCAACATTTGTAAAGTAATTTCTCCCGAGTACGGTAACACCCCATATGTGGTTATAATCGACTGTTTACATATATGGGAGCATTCAGAAGAAAAGGAGCGGTATTTATCTTTTGGAGCGTAGATTTAGCTGGAATGGTTTGCGGACGCCATGTTGCATTTGCAAAACCCCTGATGTACCAAACAAAAGTGACCCCGTTTTAGAAACTACACCCCTAAAGGCATTTATCAAGGGATGTAGTGACAATTTAGACTCCACAGGTGTTTTTCAGAAATGAATACGCAGTGGATGGTGCAAAGTGAAAATTGCAATTTTTCCACTGATCTGCCCATTCACCGCACAAGATGTTGTGCCCCTAGAGAATCTTACCCCATAAATTGTTAAGCGGGTTCTCCCGGGCATGGTAATGCCTTACTTGTGGCCATAAATTGCTGTTTGGGCACACTGTAGGGCTAAGAAGGGAAAGACCGCCATTTTGAGCATGGATTTTGCTTGGTAATAGTTCTGTTTGGGGTTTTGCTGGTATTTCAGCTTATAATGTGGTGGCATATGTAATCTGTGCGGAGTATATCAGGGCATAATAGGAGGGTATAATAATGGGGTAAATAATACAATTATCCATAGATGTGTGTTACGCTGTGAAGCGATCCGTTATGCGCAGGCCGGCGTCACACTGATAAGCGGTTTTCTTTCTTATCCCCCTTCTGTAACGCTCTGCACCTTTTGGGGACATTTTCTCCTTCGTAGTTTGGGAAATATTGCTGGGAAAGTTTTGCGCTGGTATAATACGGGCGCCCTCGCTTCCAGCGGATGTGCTATGTCCATTCCCTTTCCTAGTTCCTAAATACTAGGGCCCTAAAACTGCAGGAATGTTCCCCTCCGGCCTGCGCATTGAGATGTTTTTTCATCACCGCATTACTAGTGCCGTAACTTTTTTATTTTTCAGTTGATTGAGCGGTGTGCGGGCTTGTTTTTTGCGAGACGGGCTGTAGATTTTATTGGTACCATTTTAGAACACATACGACTTTTTGATCACTTTTTATTTCATTTTTTGGTAAAGGAAATTACCAAAAACAAGCAATTCTGGAATAGTTTTTTATTGTTTTTTTTTCTCTGCATCCACAGTGCGCCCTTTATTACATGTTAGCTTTATTCTGCGGGTCGATACGATTACGGCGATACCAAATTTATATAGTTTTTTTTATGTATTGCGGCTTTTGCACAATAAAATCACTTTTTTTATAAAATCATTTGTTTTCTCTGTCAACATTCTAAGACCCATAACTTTATTATTTTTGCGTGCACAAAGCGGTGTCAGGGATTATTTTTTGCGGCACGGATTGGCGTTTTTTATTAGTACTATTTTGGAGTAAATGTGACTTTTTGATCACTTTTTATAGCATTTTTTGGAAGGAGATGTGACCTAAAAACAAAGATTCTGGCGCTGTTTTTCATGTTTTTTTTTTTACCGCGTTCACCGTGCGGGATAAATTACATAATAGTTTTGTAGTTTGGGTCGTTACGGACGCGGCGATACCAATTATGTATAGTTTTTTTTATTTTTACGGTTTTTCCCATAATAAAATACTTACTATGGGAAAAAAGTCAGTTTAGCTTTATTTTTATTTGAAATGTGTGTGTTTTTATTGTTTTACCACATTTTTATTTACTTTTTTTTACTTTTTTTACTTGTCCCACTAGGGGACATGAGGGCCTGATGCCCCGATCGCTACTCTAATACACTGCACTACATACGTAGTGCAGTGTATTAGCGCTGTCAGTTATTCACTGACAGCAAGCCTATGAGGACTCGCCGCAGGCGGGTCCTCATCGGCTCCCGTACAAGGCAGACTCGGACGCCATTTTCTGGCGTCCGATTGCCACAGCAACCCAGCGATTGCATCACTGGGTTGCCGATCGGGTGAAAACCTATCAGATGCTGCGCTCTATTGAGCGCAGCATCTGAGGGGTTAATCTGCCAGATCGGAGAGTAGCTCCGGTCCTGGCAGTTACAGGAGGGTGCCAGCTGTATAATACAGCTGTCCCCCCGCAGTGATAGTGCCGGCTCTGCTTCTGAGCCCGCACCATCACTGCGCCGTATATATACGGCGCTTTGCGGGAACCACCTCCCGACAGCGCCGTATATATACGGCGTATGTCGGGAAGGGGTTAATGAAGAAAGGGGGCAAAAATATAGCTATTGATTTTTGTTATTTTTTTGTGTATTAGACAGTCAATAGTTAATGTTTATGACCAGCTATGGAGTAAAAAAATAATACATTTTATTAGGAAAAATAGACAAAAATTGAGAAGATAGAATAAGGGGCAAAAATAGGGACTAAAAAACTGTTTACATGTAAGAAACATATAGCATGTATGTAACGTTGAATAAAGTGTGAAAACTAAGACAGATTGATGGTAATAAATTGGATGAATAACGTTATTGGTGACTTTGGCAGTTTATTCAGTAGTTATAATTTGGCTAGGTATGTATCATATCTTCTATGAGTATAAATGAGTATAAATAAATATAAATGTTGACATAAATTGTCTATTATTGATGTTGGTATCATAGATTGTCTATTATTTTTGTTGGTGTCATATATAGAGTAGAAAAAAAGGAAAAAGATAAGAAACCAAGTAGTGATATATAATATCGTATGTAGTTCTAAACGGTTTCTTATAAGTGTAATTAATTGGATGTTGGAGATACTGGACTTTACTAGAGTATAAATATTTAAATGAAACATCAGATCATTTTTTAAGTTAAGGCCACTGGGGAATCGGGTTTTCAATCTAAAGATCCAATAAGCTTCTCATTGGTAGATCTTATGTTGTAAATCTCCCCCTCTTTTAGGAAGATGGACTTTCTCTATGGCGTGACATTTGAATGTTTTAATTGCTCTATTGTGATGATGAATAAAATGTTTAGCTGCGTTGGAAGTATTGCTAATGTTGGGATTACGGATGTAGCTTAGATGTTCCAGCATTCTAGTTTTAAATTTTCGGCTAGTGCATCCAACTTACTTTAATTTGCACTCAGTGCATTCGATGATATAGATAACTGATATTGAATTGCAGTTGATGTAATTTTGTACTGTAAATGTAACCGAGTTATCTGAGTTTGAAAAGGTTTTTGTAGGATGGACATAGGAGCAGATTTTGCATGGATGTTGTCCACATTTGAAAAAACCTTTATTTTCCAACCAGGTTATTTTGGTTTCGTTGGATGTAAAACGAGAAGGAGAGAGGGAACTGCCGAGTGAGGGGGCTTTTCGGGCTACTATTCTGCATCCTCCTTGGAGGATGGATCGTAGACTGTCATCATCAAACAAGATCGGTAAGTATTTATTTATGATTCGTTTGATTTCTGGGAATTGATTGCTCTGTTGCAATACCAGAGTAGGTATATTATGATCTGATTCTTTAGATTTATTAGTTTGTCTGAGTAAGTTAGCTCTAGTTATTTTAGCTGTGATAATATTGGCTCTATTGAGTGACCAATTGGGATAGCCTCTGTTGTATAATCTGGAATGTATTTGTTTTTGTTCCGCATCATATTGTTTGTTGGAGCTACAGTTTCTTTTAGCTCGATGCATTTCCCCTACGGGGATGGCCATGATGGTCTTTTTTGAGTGATTGCGGTTCGCATGTAATATAGTATTTGCGGAAGTTGGTTTGCGGTGAGTTTTGGATTCTATTATGGATCCTTCTGACCCTTTCAGTTCTAGGTCTAGAAACACAATGTTGGTTTTATTACAACTATGTGTGAACTTGAGATTGTAGGAATTATAGTTTAAATATTCTACAAATTTGGAGATGGTTGGAATGTCTCCGTTCCAGATGAATAGGAGATCATCTATGTATCTTCCATGCCATTCAATGTAATTTCCAAAAGGGTTGTCGGTAGAAAAATAAAGCATTCCTCCCACCATGCCATGACTAGGTTAGCTATGGAGGGGGAGAATTTAGCTCCCATAGAAACACCTTTAAGCTGTAAATAAAATGTACCATCGAATTGAAAATAGTTGTGAGTCATAAGGAACATTAGTATCTCTAGAATATAGGTTTGAAATTTTTTTGTGTAGGTACTATGTGTAGCTAGATGATGTTCTAGAGCGGCGTAAGCAACTTGATGAGGGATGGAGGTGTACAAAGACACTACATCACATGCGAGCCATACATAGTCTTTCTGCCAAATTTTATGTTGAAAGGAACAAAGAACATCTCTTGTATCTCTGAGAAAAGCAGGAGTTTGTTGGGCTAAAGGTTGTAGTAATGCATCAAGCCATTCGGATAGTTTTTCTAAGATGGAACCGATGCCTGAAACTATCGGTCGCATTGGTGGGGGAATTAATGGGTTTATGTATTTTGGGGAGGGCATGTATAATCGGTATGATCGGTTGCTCGATGTAAATATATTCTGATTGTTTTTGATTAATATATCCACCTCTCAGACCTTCCTCCAGAAGTTGTTTCATTATAGTTTGGATTCTTTCTGTAGGGTTATTTTCTAGTTTTTTTGTAGGTATTTTCGTCTGACAGAAGTTCCAGTATTGATTGTTTATAGTCAGTTTTATTCATCACTGCTATGCCCCCTCCCTTGTAGGCCATTTTAATTATTATTTCTTTCTTGTTTTGGAGTGACTTCACTGCGTTTCTCAATCTCGGGGAAAGATTGGATTTGTATTTAGTTTGTTTAACTTTAGCAGATAAATCTTGAAATTCTTTTTCCATTATTGCCTGGAAGATATCCATAGAGTCTGTCCTTGATTTGGTAGGATAGAATTTTGGATTCGTTGTTGAAAAGTTGTTTAAATTGTTCGTTTCTGAGTTTGGACTATCCGTGCAAAGGCTATCCAGACAAACGATGGTTCTAAGTTCTTGAAAAGAGAAATGTGTTGGTCATTTGTCTTTGTTTCCTTGTAGTGGTGTTTCAGAAAGGTCTATATGTTCACTTGCTGTAGAAGATGGTGTCATTGTATTATCTTCAGACAGGTCTATATATTCACTTGTTGTGGAGGATGGTGTCATTGTATTATCTTGAATTATGGTTTGTGAATTAGATGTAAAGAAATGGTAAGGTTTCTTATGAATTTGGTAATGTCCAAGATTGTGTGGAAAAGATCAAAGTTGTTATTCGGAGCAAAATTGAGACCTAGCGAGAGTGCTTCGTTTTGTACTGGAGTGAGAATGGTAGATGATAGGTTGACTACATTTAGATTTTACAGAAGGCTCTCCAAAACAATGAAACAAATTGTACCCCTCTGTCAGAAACAATATTGACAGGAACCCCATGGAGACGCAGGATGTGTTTTACAAACAAGGTAGCTAATGTCTTAGCATTGGGTAGTTTCTTGAGGGGCACAAAATGGCACATCTTACTGAAGCGGTCTACTACAACCCACAACACCAACTTGCCTTGAGATGGTGGCAGATCGGTGATAAAATCCATGGAGATATGGGTCCAAGGTCTCTGGGGAATGGGCAAAGAACATAGTAAGCCCGGTGGTCGGGACCCGGGAGTCTTGGACCTAGCACAAACTTCACAAGCGGCGACGTAGGCCTTAACGTCTTTAGGCAACCCAGGCCACCAATAGTTTCTGGCAATGAGGTGCTTGGTACCCAGGATGCCTGGATGGCCAGATAGTGCAGAGTCATAATTTTCCCTGAGTACCCTTAGCCGGAATTGCAGGGAAACAAACAGCTTGTTCTCAGGAACGCTCCCGGGAGCTGAACCTTGATCAGCCAAAATTTCAGAGACTAAATCAGAATCAATAGCGGAAATGATTATACCTGGAGGCAAAATACAAGCTGGCCATGAAGCTACGTGACAGTGCATCAGCCTTAACATTTTTAGACCTAGCCCTATAGGTAACCACAAAGTTGAATCTGGTAAAAAATAACGCCCAACGAGCTTGTCTCGGGTTTAGCCTCCGGGCAGATTCTAGGAAAACCAGATTCTTGTGGTCGGTAAGGACCATTACCTGGTGCCTAGCCCCCTCCAGGAAGTGGCGCCACTCTTCAAATGCCCATTTAATGGCTAAGAGTTTGCGGTTGCCAATATCATAGTTACTCTCAGTGGGTGAAAACTTCCTGGAGAAGTAGGCACAGGGACGGAGATGGGTGAGGGACCTGGTACCCTGGGACAAGACAGCCCCCACTCCCACCTCGGACGCGTCAACCTCCACGATAAATGGCTCCATTTGGTTGGGCTGAACCAGCACCGGGGCCGAGATAAAGCACTTCTTAAGGACCTCAAAAGCCTGGACAGCCTCAGGAGGCCAGTGGAGGAGATCAGCACCTTTGCGAGTGAGATCCGTAAGAGGCTTAGCGATGACCGAGAAGTTAGCAATAAACCTGCTGTAATAATTAGCGAACCCCAGGAAGCACTGTAACGCCTTCAGGGAGGCAGGTTGGACCCATTCCGCCACAGCCTGGACCTTGGCAGGGTCCATGCAGAATTCATGAGGAGTGAGGATTTGGCCTAAAAATGGTATCTCCTGCACCCCAAACACACATTTTTCGGTCTTCGCAAACAGTTTGTTTTCTCGAAGGACCTGGAGCACCTTCCTGACATGCTCAATGTGGGAGGACCAGTCCTTGGAAAACACAAGTATGTCATCAAGGTACACTACAAGAAATACCCCCAGGTAGTCTCTTAAAATCTCATTTATGAAATTCTGGAAGACCGCGGGAGCATTACACAACCCAAAGGGCATGACGAGGTATTCGAAATGACCTTCGGGCGTGTTAAACGCAGTCTTCCACTCATCCCCCTCTTTGATGCGGATAAGGTTATAAGCCCCCCGTAGATCAAACTTAGAGAACCATTGGGCCCCCTGAACCTGATTAAAGAGATCAGGAATTAGAGGAAGGGGATACTGGTTCCTTACAGTGACCTTATTCAAGCTTCGGTAGTCAATGTATGGCCTAAGACCACCATCCTTCTTCCCTACGAAGAAGAAGCCAGCACCTACCGGAGAAGTAGAGGGGCGAATGTAACCCTTGGCCAGGCATTCCTGGATATACTCTCTCATGGCTTCATGTTCGGGACAAGAGAGATGAAATATCCTACCCTTAGGGAGCTTAGCTCCTGGTACCAAATTGATTGCGCAATCATATTCTCTATGAGGAGGTAACACTTCGGAGGCCTTTTTAGAGAAAACATCAGCGAAGTCCTGAACAAACTCAGGTAGCGTGTTCACCTCCTCAGGGGGAGAAATAGAATTAACAGAAAAACATGACGTCAAGCATTCATTACCCCACTTGGTAAGGTCCCCATAATTCCAGTCAAACGTGGGATTATGCAACTGCAACCAGGGAAGGCCTAAAACCAAATCGGACGATAATCCCTGCATTAACAGTACAGAGCACTGCTCCAAATGCATGGAGCCAACAAGGAGTTCAAAAACAGGGGTATGCTGTGTAAAATAACCATTAGCAAGAGGAGTGGAGTCGATACCCACTACCGGGACAGGTTTAGGCAAATCAATCAAAGGCATAGCTAGAGACATAGCAAATTCCACAGACATGATATTAGCAGAAGACCCTGAATCCACGAAGGCACTGCCGGTAGCAGACCTACCACCAAAAGAGACCTGAAAGGGAAGCAAGATTTTATTACGTTTCATATTTACGGGAAATACCTGTGCGCCCAAGTGACCTCCCCGATGATCACTTAGGCGCGGAAGTTCTCCGGCTGCATTCTTACGCCTAGGACAGTTGTTCACTTGATGCTTGTCATCCCCACAGTAGAAGCAGAGACCACACATCCTGCGTCTCCATGGGGTCCCTGTCAATATTGTTTCTGATAGAGGGGTACAATTTGTTTCATTGTTTTGGAGAGCCTTCTGTAACAAGTTGGAGATTGATCTGTCCTTCTCCTCTGCCTTCCATCCTGAAACTAATGGCCAAACTGAGAGGACTAATCAGTCTCTAGAACAATATTTAAGGTGTTTTATCTCTGACTGTCAATATGATTGGGTCTCATTCATTCCCCTCGCCGAATTTTCCCTTAATAACCGGGTCAGTAACTCGTCAAGGGTCTCCCCCTTTTTCTGTAATTTTGGGTTTAATCCACGGTTCTCTTCCGTTTCACCTGGTAGTTCCAACAATCCCGAGGTAGAGGTCGTTCATCGAGAACTGTGCACAGTCTGGGCTCAGGTTCAGAAGAACCTAGAGGCGTCCCAGAGCATACAAAAAACTCAGGCAGATAGAAAACGTTCTGCTAACCCCTTGTTTATGGTCGGGGATCTGGTGTGGCTATCGTCTAAAAATTTGCGCCTTAAGGTCCCGTCCAAGAAGTTTGCTCCTCGGTTTATAGGGCCGTACAAGGTCATTGAAGTCCTCAATCCTGTCTCCTTCCGACTGGAGTTGCCCCCATCTTTTCGAGTACACGACGTGTTCCATGCCTCCCTCCTTAAACGCTGCTCCCCGTCCTTGGCTCCCTCGAGGAAACCTCTGGTCCCTGTTCTCACCCCTGAGGGGGCAGAATTCGAGGTGGCCATGATTGTGGACAGCAGGTCCAAGGCTCCCTCCAGTACCTGGTCCATTGGAGAGGATACCGGCCTTAGGAGAGGACTTGGGTGCACGCTTGGGATATTCACGCTGGGATATTGGTCAGCAGGTTTCACCTTCGTTTCCCCAGTAAACCAGGTCCACTTAGAAAGGGTCCGGTGGCCCCTCATAAAAGGGGGGGGGGGTACTGTAAAGGATCTGCCAGGCACAGCTTCGGGGTCAACGCCCATAGATAATCAGTCTGCACCTGCTTCTATGTCTGTGAGACTGACTCCATCTTCCACCACTCAGGGTGGCAGGCTTAGGAGTGGGAGAACCTATCACAGCCTGGCCAGACGGAGCTAGCTCCCGCCCTCTGTCTATTTATACCTGCCTTTCCTGTTCCTCCTTGCTTGTGATTCTTCTTGTTTGGTTTCCTGGCCCTGCAGCAGCTTCTTGTACTATTTGTCCTTGCTTCATATTGACCCCGGCTTGCTGACTACTCTCCTGCTCTGCGTTTGGTACCTCGTACACTCCTGGTTTGACTCGGCTTGTTCACTACTCTCCTGCTCTGCGTTTGGCACCTCGTACTCTCCTGGTTTGACTCGGCTTGTTCACTTCTCTTGTTGCTCACTGTGTTGCCGTGGGCAACTGCCCCTTTCTCCCCCTAGCTCTGTGTACCCTTGTCTGTTTGTCTGTCGTGCACTTATTGAGCATAGGGACCGTCGCCCAGTTGTACCCCGTCGCCTAGGGCGGGCCGTTGCAAGTAGGCAGGGACTGAGTGGCGGGTAGATTAGGGCTCACTTGTCTGTCTCCCCACCCCCGTCATTACACATGTCTCTAATGTACGATTTGGCAGATGTAGCAAATTCCCTTAAAATCCTGTCCAGAAAGATCACTATGTCTCTCTCTTTTAGATAGAATGAAGTCTGTTTTTTATACTTCTAATAGACACTCACCATCTGAACTAAGGAATACTGGACACATGTGGTCGCTTTTTTCTGTTCTTAAGAGTGTCACCTAATAAAATCATTATTTATATTTTTGATTTTTTCGTGTACTATATAACATGCTGGGTTAACACAGTACAACTTTGTTATATATTTTTTTATACGGTAAAGACCTAATTAAATATGGGATGATTTATGATCCTCCTGCCCTCTGATTCATGGATAGAAGTCCTGTTTAAAGGAGTTTTGAATGAAACACTATAGGGCTTGTCTCTGCAGCCATAGATACCGGTTTGATCTTCACTGTATACCTCTGTGTTGATTATAAATCTATAATAAATGAATAGAAATGTCAGCTCACCCTCCCAGGTGCACGAAGAAGACAATGATCTCCACGCTATAGGAACAGCATTCAAGAGGAAAAGATCCGCACTCCTTGTGGAATTTGGAAAATAAATCTTCTTTATTTATTTAGATTCAGGTGAAGGCTGAACAGCTTAAAGTGGACGCAATACATAAGACGTCCGTCCTCTCTGACGCGTTTCTAGCTCACAAGTGCCATTACTCATAGATAGGGGAGGGAATGAGAGTGTGTGGCTGAAATAACAGCCAAGAAAGAGAAACACCCACTCTGATCAGGTGTATACAATGATCACAAAAGTGAATGACATATAAAACGTACAAAAATTTATAAAAATGCAAATATAAAATCACAGACCAAATACAAAAATATATGGAGTATTAATAGTTCATAATAAGATCATTTCTTACATTAAGACTATTGGGGACTATAATAGTATTCAACATGAGAATCCAGCAGGGATGTCACGATACCAGAATTTGGACTTCGATACCGATACTTCGTTTAGTATTTAGATTTCAATACCAATTCGATACTTTGCCAACAATAATTGAAAAAAAAAGTTCTTCCATTTTCTGATGAGAGGCGCGTGGTGTGATGATGAATTTAACCTCCACGTGCCTCACATTAAGAGTAATTAACCCAATCATGTTTCTCAGTCATAATGGGTTAGTGTGCAAGGTACATGATGGGGTTAATTACTATTAATATGAGGCACATGGAGGTTAAATTCATCACACCTTGTGCCCCACAATAAGTGATAGAAAGCAGTTTTTATGAATTTTTTTTTACAGCGTACACATCATAAATGATGCAAAAAAATTGTTGTGCAGGTTATTACGGCCGCGCCAATACTGAATGTGTGTGTATTTTATGTATTGAGACTTATTTTAATGTTTATTGTAAAAAAGGTGTGTGTGTATTTTTTTTAAATTTAACTTTACTTTGTTTTTACTTTATTTGTTAAACTTTAATGTACTGGCATATATCTATATTACAGTACATTAGCCTGTGTACTCATCATACACAGGCAGTTGTTAGAGCATACCTAAGTATGCCCTAACAACAGGAAATATGGTAGGACAGCCCTGGGGTCCTTCAATCGACCCTGGGCTGTCTGCCCATATATGGTATGTCCCGCAATTCCTGTGACGCGATCCAAGGGGCATCCCCCCTTCTCATTATCCCCTGAATGCTGCAGTCCGCTGTGATCGCAGCATTCACGGGAATAACGGCGGAGATGAAAGGCGGTCAGCATGAGGAAATGCCGCCGCCGCGGTTCAGGCACTGAGGACAGAACATGGGGGTGTTTTGCAGTGCGCCCGCCTTGTTCTGTTTTCAGCGCCGCATTGCATCATCCTGACCCCGCGCACTTGTTATCAGCACTCAGGAGCGCGGTAATGGCTTTAGCACACAGCCGCAGCCCCGCTCTAATACATTCATGTGTTACTATACTGAGCTGTGCGTCCGCACAGCTAAGTATCTGTAGCGTCCATGTCCGCGGGCCGTCGGGTTTACTCACCTCCCGACGCCTGCAGCCATGGATTCGTGAGCGCTGGCCCCTGTCTCTTTCCTAGGAGACGCCAGCGCTCACTTCCGCTCCGTCCTGCTGTGTCCCGTAGGGCCAGCGTGCGCAAATAGGAAGTCGCCATCATCATCAACTGCCATGATTTCCTGGTCTATAAGAAGGCCCCAGGTCTTCTGATCCTTGCCTGAGCGTTGTTAGTCTATCCCAGTCTGTCTCGCAAATGGTACCTTAGTGTTTCCCCGTTCCAGTTGTTACCCATGTCCTGTTACCCGTTCCTGTATTCCGTATTGTTCTAGTTCCTGTGCCTATCAGCGTTGAAGTCGTGTCTACTGCACCTGCTGTCGTTTGCTACGTCCAGTGTCATTTGCCACGTCGTTTCTTCTGCCACGTCCAGTGTCTTCTGCCAAGTCCAGTGTCGTTTGCCACGTCCAGTGTCTTCTGCCACGTCCAGTGTCTTCTGCTACATCGGATACTGCCTGCCACGTCTGGCGCCACCTGCCGCACCAGCCTCCATCCGTGCTGAAGCCACAGCCACCGTCTGGACTATTTCAGGTACCCAAGCATTACTGTCTGCCATTGACTTTCGCATCGACTATGACCTGGTCAGCTGCCTCCCCGCTACGGCGGAGCGGCCTAGTGGGTCCACATACCCTTTGCCCGTGACAGTACGCTCTGGCCATGGAACCCGCTGGCCAGCCCAAGACCGCAGTCCAGAAAATTCAGACAAGATGCATGACCTACGCACACCTCAGGATCAACTCCTTGAGGCGGTGAATTCTATCCTGGTCCGCCTGGGTCTACTCGCTGTTCCATCTCCGGTTCTTCCTCCTGAAGCGGTTGCTGTGCCACTGCCCGTTGCTCCTCCTGTTTGTTCCGGATTCACAGTTCCTCTGCCTCTTCCTCCTCGCTACGACGGTGATCCCAGAGCATGTAGAGGATTTCTCAATCAATGCACGGTTCATTTTAGGCTACGGCCTCATCTCTTCCCCTCCTAGGAGGCCAAAGTGGCATTTATCATCTCCCTCCTCACTGGCAAGGCCCTGGCATGGGCGAACTCAATCTTGGAGCAACAAGGACCTGTGTCCGCGGACCTAGCCTTGTTCCTGCAGTCCTTTCGTGCCGTGTTCGAGGAGCCGGGTCGAACATCCTCTGCCACAGCCACTCTGTTGACCCTCAAGCAAGAAGGCACCACAGTAGGGGAGTATGCTATCTCCTTCCGTACCATAGCAGCAGAGCTGGCATGGAACAATGAGGCACTGGTGGCGACCTTCTGGCAGGGACTGTCCTCTCACATCAAGTACGAACTGGCGGACCGCGACCTTCCTTCTACCTTGGATGCCCTCATCCTGTTAGCCACCCGGGTTGATATGAGAATCCGGGAGTGCTCTCAAGAGGTTCGACAGGAGAGCCGGGTCCACAGACCAGCACCCTCGGTCTAGAGACCACTATTGTCCTCTCCTAGTGCGCTACCTGAACAACCCATGCAGGTAGACAGAGTCCGGTTATCTGAACAGGAAAAGCAGCGCAGACACTCCTCTGGACTATGTATGTATTGTAGCCTCAAGGGTCATTTTGTGCGCCAATGACCACAGAAACCGGGAAACTCCAGTACCTAGGGTTGATTGGAGAGGCAACTCTAGGTGGAATGTCTCCAAACGTTAAAACCTCTTCCAGATTATTGATTCCTGTGGCCATCGTCACCGGAGAGACATTACATCCTTCCTCCACCTATCTTGACTCTGGAGCGGCTGCTAATTTCATCCAGCAGGATCTAGTGGATCGTTTTCGTCTACCCATAGTCCGTCTGGAGAGACCCCTGGCAGTTGCCTCTGTGAATGGTCTACCATTGCCTGATCCGATCATGCTCATCACAGAGCTGTTGACACTACGGGTCGGAGCTCTTCATTCAGAACAGATCACCTTCCTGGTACTACCTAAGGCTATCAATCCTATCCTGCTGGGTCTGCCATGGCTCCGTCTACACGCCCCGACCCTTGACTGGAATTCTGGAGAGGTTCTTCAATGGGGTTCCAGATGCCATAGCCATTGCCTGTCACAAGTCCGTCCTGTTGTGCCCCCTCTGCCTCAGTCACTTTCCGGTCTACAATCTCAGTATGCCAGTTTTGCGGATGTCTTTTGCAAACGAGAGGCTGAGACGTTGCCTCCACATCGGAATTATGACTGTCCCATTGAACTGGTCCCTAATGCTTCTCTTCCCCGTGGACGAGTATATCCTCTCTCCTTGCCAGAGACTTTATCGATGTCAGCCTATATCAAGGAGAACTTGGAGAGGGGTTTTATTCGAAAAATCTTCCTCCCCGGCTGGGGCAGGCTTCTTCTTCGTTAAGAAGAGAGATGGATCTCTTCGACCCTGCATTGACTACCGTGGTCTCAATCAGATCACGGTAAAGAACAAATACCCGTTGCCACTTATTTCCGAGCTCTTTGATCGCATACGAGGAGCCCAAATTTTTTCTAAACTAGATCTGCGGGGGGCTTATAATCTAATCAGGATTCGCCAGGGTGACGAATGGAAGATGGCATTTAACACCCGCGATGGGCACTACGAATACCTAGTGATGCCCTTCAGACTGTGTAACGCTCCAGCAGTATTTCAGGAGTTCGTTAATGATATCTTCCGAGATCTCCTCTATATGTGTGTTGTAGTTTATCTTGATGATATTTTAATTTTCTCCCCAGATCTGATGACCCATCGGAGGCATGTTCGTCAAGTTCTTCTGCGACTAAGAGAGAATCGCTTATATGCTAAGTTGGAGAAGTGCACCTTTGAAAAGAGGTCTTTGCCCTTCCTGGGCTACGTCATCTCGGATCAAGGCCTTAAGATGGACCCTGAGAAACTAAAGTCTGTCCTGGAATGGCCACGTCCTCAAGGCCTAAGGGCCATGCAATGGTTCCCGGGATTCGCCAATTTCTACCGGCAGTTTATTCCGACCTTTTCTTCTCTGACGGCTCCCATCTCTACCCTTACCAAGAAGGGTGTGAACGCCAAGGTGTGGACTCCAGAGGCAGAGTCCGCATTCATTAGCCTCAAGAATGCCTTCACTTCAGCTTCAATCCTCCATCACCCTGTTGTATCTCGGCAGTTCTCACTGGAAGTGGACGCCTCCTCTGTTGGTGCTGGTGCATTTCTGTTCCAGAGGAGCTCCAAAGGAAAGGCAGTGGTATGTGGCTACTACTCATGACTTTTTTCTTCTGCTGAGCGCAATTACTGCATTGGAGATCGGGAGCTACTGGCTATCAAATTGGCCCTGGAGGAGTGGAGACATCTTCTAGAAGGCGCAGCTCACCCCATCCTGATCTTCACCCACCACGAGAACCTCACCTACCTTCAGTCCGCTCAAAGACTGAATCCTCGTCAAGCCAGGTGGTCGCTGTCCGTCACCTGTTTCCAGTTTCTGCTCCACTACCATCCCGCTGACAAGAATGTGAGGGCTGATGCCCTGTCCAGATCGTTTGAGACGGAAGACACAGTTACATAGTTACATAGTTTGTACGGTTGAAAAAAGACACATGTCCATCAAGTTCAACCAAGGGATGGGAAAGGGGAATTGGGATGGGAAAGGGGAAGTCAAAAATTTCTACACATAGGAGTTAATATTTTTTTGTTCTAGGAGATTATCTAAGCCTTTTTTAAAGCCATCTACTGTCCCTGCTGTGACCAGCTCCTGCGGTAGGCTATTCCATAAATTCACCATTCTCACAGTAAAGAAGGCTTGTCGCCTCTGCAGGTTGAACCTTTTTTTCTCCAGACTGTGGAGTCCCTTCAGACTATCATAGACCCATCCTGCGTTGTCACCGCTAATCCTCTGCAGCTTAGAGACATCCCTGCGGGGAGAATTTTTGTTCGGGTGGCAGACAGAAAAAGAATTCTCCGCTGGGGACACAGTTCTAAACTGGCTGGACACGCTGGTGTCCGTAAGACCCAAGACCTGATTGCTCGTCACTACCCATGCTACCTAAAGATGTTCTAGACTTTGTCTCTTCTTGCACGGTGTGTGCCTCTAACAAAGTGACTCACTCCAAGCCTGCCGGCCTGCTTCAACCTCTGCCTGTACCCAGTGCCCCTTGGCAGCACATTGCGATGGACTTCATCACAGACCTTCCTCCCTCAGCAGGATGCAACACCATCTGGGTGGTGGTGGACCGGTTCTCTAAGATGGCACATTTTATCCCGCTGACCGGCCTACCCTCTGCTCCCGACTGGCGAGTCTCTTCAATCAGCACATCTTTCGCTTGCATGGCTTGCCTCTTCACATTGTGTCCGACCGGGGGGTTCAGTTTACCTCTAAGTTCTGGAGAGCCCTCTGTAAACTCCTGGATGTGAGTTTGGACTTTTCCTCTGCCTATCACCCCCAATCCAATGGGCAAATTGAGAGAATGTACCAGATCATGGAAAATTATCTCCGCCACTTCATCTCTTCACAGCACGATAACTGGGTACAGCTTCTTCCATGGGCCGAGTTCTCATACAACAACCACACAAGTGAGTCCTCCACTTCAACTCCGTTCCACATTGTGTACAGTCAACATCCTAGAGTCCCTCTTCCTGTGTCGACTTCATCTCAGGTATCCACTGCTGACTCTGCATATGGGGACTTCATGCAAATCTGGCAACAGACCCGGTCCCCTATTTTGCTGGCAGTAGATCGCATGAAGCGAAAGGCAGATTCTAAGAGAAGAGAGCCGCCTCAGTATCTTCCGGGGACTAAAGTCTGGCTGTCCTCTCTGAACATTCGCTTGGGGGTACCCTCATACAAGTTTGCTCCCAGGTTCCTTGGTCCTTTCGAGATTCTGCAACAGATCAACCCTGTCTCCTATAAACAGCGGCTGCCTCCTACCCTCAGAATCCCTAACTCCTTCCATGTGTCCCTCCTGAAACCAGTGGTCCTGAACCGCTACAGCAAGACTTCTAGTTCCACGGTTGCTCCCAGCGGTCCTTCTGATGTTTTCGAGGTAATGGAGATCCTGGACTGCAAAAGGGTAGGAGGAAGGACTTTCTATTTCGTGGACTGGAGGGTTTGGTCCTGAGGAGAGGTCCTGGGAGCCAGAAGAGAACCTCAGTGCTCCTGCTCTCATTCAAAAGTTCCTCTCTCGCTCTGGTCCCAAGAAGAGGGGGCGTAAGAGGGGGGATACTGTAGCGTCAATGGCCGCGGGCCGTCGGGTTTACTCACCTCCCGACGCCCGCAGCCATGGATCCGTGAGCGCTGGCCCCTGTCTCCTTCCTAGGAGACGCCAGCGCTCACTTCCGCTCCGTCCTGCTGTCTCCCGTAGGGTGCGCGCGCTCGCTCGCGCACGGCCTTAAGGGGCCAGCGCGCGCACAAAAGGATCGTCATCATCAACTGCCATGATTTCCTGGTCTATAAGAAGGCCCCAGGCCTTCTGATCCTTGCCTGAGCGTTGTTAGTCTATCCCAGTCTGTCTCGCAAATGGTCCCTTAGTGTTTCCCCGTTCCAGTTGTTACCTGTGCCCTGTTACCCGTTCCTGTATCCCGTATTGTTCTAGTTCCTGTGCCTACCAGCGTTGGAGTCGTGTTTACTGCACCTGCTGTAATTTGCCACGTCCAGTGTCATTTGCCACATCCAGTGTCTTCTGCTACATCGGATACTGCCCACCACGTCTGGTGCCACCTGCCGCACCAGCCTCCATCCATGCTGAAGCCACAGCCACCGTCTGGACTATTTCAGGTACTCAAGCATTACTGTCTGCTATTGACTTTCGCATAGACTGTGACCTGGTCAGCTGCCTCTCCGCTACGGCGGAGCGGCCTAGTGGGTCCACATACCCCGTTTCCGTGACAGTATCGAAATACCTGAAATAATGGTATTGAACCGTTTGGGGATGCAGAGTATCGAAACAGTATCGAAGTTTCGATGCACAGCACCAGAACAAAGCTCAGTACATATATATATAGCACCAGAACCAAGCTTAGTTCATATATTCCCTTAGAACCAAGCTCAGTACATATATACAACACCAGAACCAAGCTGAATACATATATACAACACCAGAACAAAGCTCAGTACATTTATACAGCACCAGAACAAAGCTCATTACATACTAGTCCTTCTCAATGAATTAGAATATCATCAAAAAACTAATTTAGTTCAGTAATTCAATTCAAAAAGTAAAACTCATATGATATAGATTTCTTTTTTTTCTGTTACTGTTAATAATTATGGCTAACATTTAATGAAAATCCAAAATGTTGTGTCTCAGAAAATTTGATTATACAATTTCAAAAATGATTTTTAATACCGAAATGTTGTCCTACTGAAAAGTATGTACAGTATATGGACTCAATACTTGGTCGGGGCTCCTTTTGCATAAATTACTGCATCAATGCGGCGTGGCATGGAGGCGATCAGCCTGTGGCACTGCTTAAGTGTTATGGAAGCCAAGGTTTCTTTCATAGCGGCCTTTAGCTCATCTGCATTGTTGAGTCTGGTGTCTTATCTTCCTCTTGACAAGACCCCTAGATTGTCTATGTGGTTTAGGTCAGGCGGGTTTGCTGGCCAATAAAGCACAGTGATACTGTGGTTATTATGCCAGTTATTGGTACTTTTGGCAGTGTTGGCAGAACAGCACAGCACGGCACCTGACCAGGATAGCACAGGATACAGGGAATACTGGGAACTGGAAAACACTAGCAGACCATTTGCATAGAAAAACTAGGATACAACAAACAACGCTCAGGCATGGAAGAAAGGGGCTGGGCCCATCTTATAGTCCAGTGTACTCATGGGCTAATTTTACACAGCCATGGACATAACAGACAGTACTCGCAGTCTCCCCTTCCCCTCCTGTCCCGACTGGTAACAGCAGCAAAATGAAAGGTTGTGTGAAGAGTAGGGAAGGGGGGCTGGAGGGGGGGATTTTAAAGTAGCAGTGAGTTTTGTTAGGATAGCACCACAGACTACAGCTGCTATTACATGGGAGTCGGACAGCAGTTCTTAGCTGCTGTGCAGCCACTTACAAATGCGATACCCTGCCGCCTAAGGCCAGAAGTTCACCTCGCCTGATGGCAGGTGCGGCCCTGGTTAAGCCTAATGAACTGCCTAAAGAGGTGGAGCATGACTTCGGGATTTTGGGGCAGATGTACTATGGCAGCTCTGCACGGACAACGACTTCCACCATTTCCTGGTGTAAATTATAGTTAATATATCGGGCCAGTGTCCACGCCTTGTTAAGCTACAAACGTTGGGCTTGTTGTAAAAGGTTGCAAACACTAAAATGATGAAAATCACAGTCAAAAATAGAATTAGACTTACCGGTAATTCGGTTTCTAAGAAACCTTCCATGACAGCACAACAGGAGGTAAGGGCTCCACCTCTAATTGCGACAGTAAACGCCACAAGAGGTTAAATGCCCCTTTCGCGCCTCCCTCCTCAGTGTATTTCAAATTATTAGCACTCTCGTCTTGACTACTGTAACTTATTACTAATCGGTCTTCCCCTCACCAAACTCTCCCCTCTCCAATCTATCCTCAATGCAGCAGCCAGGCTCATATTTATGACCAACCGCTACACCAATGCCTCTAATCTGTGCAAGTCACTGCACTGGTTGCCCATCCCCTTCAGAATAAAATTCAAACTTATTACTCTCACCCACAAAGCTCTCTACAGTGCTGCACCTCCTTACATCTCCTCCCTCATCTCTGTCTACCACCCTACTCAGGCTCTACATTCTGCCAACGACTTTAGATTAAAACCCTCCATAATCCGAACCTCCCACTCCCGTCTCCAAGATTTTTCTCGTGCTGCACCAGTCCTCTGGAATGCGCTACTCCAGACAATCAGATTAATTCCCAATATCCACAGTTTTAAACGTGCCCTGAAAATACATCTATTGAGACAGGCCTATAACATTCCCTAATCTGACTCCTTTCCATGGCCCTCCTTCTAGATTAGTCATCAGAATTAGATTCGCTCACACTCCTTCTCTTCATGTCAGTCATACACGGATACTCGCTGGTGACCGGCTCATGCAGCTTTATGTGTACCACCCCATGTGTAAAGGATCTGCCAGACATAGCTTCTGTGTCGACGCCCGTGATTAATCAGTCTGCATCTGCTCCTCGGTCTGATAGAGTGACTCGATCTGCTACCACTCAGGCTGGTAGGCTGAGGAGTGGGAGAACCTATCACAGCCTGGCCAGACGGAGCTATCTCCCGCCCTCGGTCTATTTATACCTTAATTTCCTGCTCTTCCTTTGCCTGTGATTCTGTCTTGTTTCCTGGCTCTGCTGTTCCTGCTACTACTATTGACCTCTGCTTCAAATTGACCCTGGCTTTACGGACTACGCTCCTGCTCTGCGCTTGGTACCTCGTAACTCCTGGTTTGACTCGGCTCGTTCACTACTCTTGTTGCTCCATTTCCCTTAGCTTCTGTGTACCCTTGTCTGATTGTCTATCGTGCACATATTAAGCGTAGGGACTGTTGCCCAGTTGTACGCCGACGCCTAGGACGGGTCGTGCAAGTAGGCAGGGACTGAGTGGTGGGTAGATTAGGGCTCATCTGTCTGTCTCCCCACCCCGTCATTACATAATCACAGGCCCATAAACCTTTTCTACCCTGGTCCCTCCACAACTATGGACACCCTTGATACCCTGGCTCAGAAAATGCAGGGTCTCTCCCTACAGGTCCAAGCCTTGGCTCAGAGGTTCGACAAGCGTGATGCTAACCAGGTAGTGCCCTCCACCTCACCTCTTGAACCCCATCTCAAGTTGCCTGACCGGTTCTCAGGGGACCGGAAGACTTGTTTCTCCTTTCGGGAGAGTTGTAGGCTCTATTTCCGTCTAAGACCCCACTCCTCAGGTTCTGAGAGCCAGTGAGTCCAGTGAGCCAGTGAATAATTGTCTCCCGGCTCCAGGACACCCCCCCCCCCCAAGATTCGGCCTTCTCCTTGGCTCCTGAGGCCCCTGAACTTTTCTCTGTTGATCTTTTTTTTTCTGCTCTCGGCCTCATCTATGACGAGACTGACAAGACTGCCTTTGCCGAGAGTCAGCTGGTGACCTTACGTCAGGGTAAGAGACCCGTTGAGGAGTACTGTTCTGACTTTAGGAAGTGGTGTGTAGCTTCTCGCTGGAATGACCCTGCCTTGAGGTGCCAGTTTAGATTGGGTCTGTCGAGGGCCCTGAAAGACCTATTAGTCAGCTATGCCTCTTCTGACTCCCTAGACCAGGTTATGGCTTTATCGGTACGACTTGACCCACGTCTCAGGGTACGACGACTTGAACGTTTTTGTGCCTTCTCCTCTGGCTCCCCTATGATGGCTCCCGAGGTTCCGTTGCTTCGTTCTTCCACGGAAAACTCGGATGAACCAATGCAACTCGGTGCCTCCGTGTCCCCCCAACAACATAGAGAGCTCCGCAGGAAGAATGGTCTACTGTGGGTATGACAAGCATCAAGTGAACAACTGTCCTAGGCGTAAGAATAAGCAGCCGGAAAACTTCCGTGCCTTAAGTGACCATCGGGGAGGTCGCTTGGGCGCACAGGTATTTCCCGTAAATATGAAACCTAATAAGATCTTGCTTCCCTTTCAGGTCTCTTTTGAGGGTAGGTCTGCCACCGGCAGTGCCTTCGTAGATTCAGGGTCTTCTGCTAATATTATGTCTGTGGAATTTGCTATGTCTCTAGCTTTGCCATTAATTGATTTGCCTAAACCTGTCCCGGTAGTGGGTATCGACTCCACTCCACTTGCTAATGGTTATTTTACGCAGCATACCCGTTTTTGAACTCATTGTTGGCTCCATTCATTTGGAGCAGTGTTCTGTACTGGTGATGCAGGGATTATCGTCCGATTTGGTTTTAGCCTTCCCTGGTTGCAGATGCATAATCCCACGTTTAACTGGAATACTGGGTTTCTAACTAAATGGGGTAATGAATGCATGACGTCCTGTTTTTCTGTTCATTTTATTTCTCTCCCTGAGGTGAACACTCTACCTGAGTTTATTCAGGACTTCGCAGATGTTTTTTCTAAAAAGGCCTCCGAAGTGTTACCTTCTCATAGAGAATACGATTGCGCAATCGATGTGGTACTAGGAGCTAAGCTCCCTAAGGGTAGGATATTTAATCTCTCTTGTCCCGAACGTGACGCCATGAGAGAGTATATCTAGGAAAGCCTGGCCAAGGGTTTACATTCACCCCTCTACTTCTCCGGTAGGTGCTCTCTTCTTCTTCGTAGGGAAGAAGGATGGCGGTCTTAGGCCGTGCATCGATTACCGAAACTTGAATAAGGTCACTGTACAGAACCAGTATCCCCTTTCTTTGATTCCTGATCTCTTCAATCAGGTTCAGGGGGCCCAATGGTTCTCTAAGTTTGATCTTCGGGTGGCTTATAACCTTATCAGAGTCATAGAAGGGGATGAGTGGAAGACTCCATTTAACGCGCCTGAAGGTCATTTCGAATACCTCGTCATGCCCTTTGGGTTGTGTAATGCTCCCACGGTCTTCCAGAATTTCATAAATGAGATTTTAAGAGACTACCTGGGGCTATTTCTTGTAGTGTACCTTGATGACATACTTGTGTTTTCCAAGGACTGGTCCTCCCACATTGAGCATGTCAGGAAGGTGCTCCAGGCCCTTCAGGAAAACAAACTCTTTGCTAAATCCGAAAAATGTGTGTTTGGGGTGCAGGAGATACCATTTTTGGGTCAAATCCTCACTCCTAATGAATTCCCCATGGACCCTGCCAAGGTTCAGGCTGTGGCTGAATGGGTCCAACCTGCCTCCCTGAAGGCGTTACAGTGCTTCCTGGGGTTTGATAATTATTACAGGAGATTTATTGCTAACTTCTCGGTCATCGCTAAGCCTCTTAAGGATCTTACTTGCAAAGGTGCTGATCTCCTCCACTGGCCTCTGGAGGCGGTCCAGGCTTTTGAGATCCTTAAGAAGTGCTTTATCTCTGCCCCATTGCTGATTCAGCCTAACTAAATTGAGCCATTCATCGTGGAGGTTGACGCCTCCGAGGTGGGAGTGGGTGCTGTCTTGTCCCAGGGTACCAGGTCCCTCACCCATCTCCGTCCCTGTGCCTACTTCTCCAGGAAGTTCTCGCCCACTGAGAGTAACTATGACATGGGCAACTGCGAACTCTTCGCCATTAAATGGGCATTTGAAGAGTGGCGCCACTTCTTGGAGGGGGCCAGGCACCAGGTAACGGTCCTTACCGACCACAAGAATCTGGATTTCCTAGAATCTGCCCGGAGGCTAAACCCGAGACAAGCTCGATGGGCGTTGTTTTTTACTAGATTCAACTTTGTGGTCACCTATAGGGCTGGGTCTAAAGATATTAAGGCTGATGCACTGTCGCGTAGCTTCATGGCCAGCCCTCCTCTGGAGGAAGATCCTGCTTGTGTTTTGCCCCCAGGTATAATAATATCCTCTGTTGATTCTGACTTAGTCTCTGAAATTGCGGCTGATCAAAGTTCAGCTCCCGGGAACCTTCCTGAGAACAAGCTGTTTGTTCCTCTGCAATTCCGGCTAAGGGTACTCAGGGAAAATCATGACTCTGCACTATCTGGCCATCCTGGCATCCTGGGTACCAAGCACCTCATTGCTAGAAACTATTGGTGGCCTGGGTTGCCTAAAGACGTTAAGGCCTACGTCCGCCGCTTGTGAAATTTGTTCTAGGTCCAAGACTCTCAGGTCCCGACCAGCGGGCTTACTATGTTCTTTGCCCATTCCCCAGAGACCTTGGACCCATATCTCCATGGATTTTATCACCGATCTGCCTCCATCTCAAGGCAAGTCGGTGGTATGGGTTGTAGTAGACCGCTTCAGTAAGATGTGCCACTTTGTGCCCCTCAAGAAACTATCCAATGCCAAGACGTTAGCTACCTTGTTTGTCAAACACATCCTGCGTCTCCATGGGGTTCCTGTCAATATTGTTTCTGACAGAGGGGTACAATTTGTTTCATTGTTTTGGAGAGTTTTCTGTAAAAAGTTGGAGATTGAGCTGTCCTTCTCCTCGGCCTTCCATCCTGAAACTAATGGCCAAAGTGAGAGGACTAATCAATCTCTAGAACAATATTTAAGGTGTTTTATCTCTGACTGTCAATATGATTGGGTCTCCTTCATTCCCCTCAACGAATTTTCCCTTAATAACCGGGTCAGTAACTTGTCAAGGGTCTCCCCCTTTTTCTGTAATTTTGGGTTTAATCCACGGTTCTCCTCCGTTTCACCTGGTGGTTCCAACAATCCCGAGGTAGATGTCGTTCATCGGGAACTCTGCACAGTCTGGGCCCAGGTTCAGAAGAACCTAGAGACATCCCAGAGCATACAAAAGACTCAGGCAGATAGAAGACGTTCTGCTAACCCCTTGTTTGTGGTCAGGGATCTGGTGTGGCTGTCTTCAAAAAATTTGAGCCTTAAAGTTCCGTCAAAAAAATTTGCTCCCCGGTATATAGGGCCGTACAAGGTCATTGAGGTGCTTAACCCTGTCTCCTTCCGGCTGGAGTTACCCCCGTCTTTTCAAATACACGACGTGTTTCATGCCTCCCTCCTTAAACGCTGCTCCCCGTCCTTGGTTACCTCGAGGAAACCTCCGGTCCCTGTTCTCACCCCTGAAGGGATAGAATTCGAGGTGGCCAAGATTGTGAACAGCAGGATGATCCAAGGCCCCTCCAGTACCTGGTCTATTGGAGAGGATACGGGCCTGAGGAGAGGACTTGGGTACCCGCCCGGGATGTTCACGCTGGGGTATTGCTCAGGAGGTTCCATCTTCGGTTCCCCAATAAGCCAGGTCCACCTAGGAAGGGTCAAGTGGCCCCTCATAAAAGGGGGGGTACTGTAAAGGATCTGCCAGACACAGCTTCTGTGTCGACGCCCGTGGTTAATCAGTCTGCATCTGCTCCTAGGTCTGATAGAGTGACTCGATCTGCTACCACTCAGGCTGGAAGACTGAGGAGTGGGAGAACCTATCACAGCCTGGCCAGACGGAGCTAGCTCCCGCCCTCGGTCTATTTATACCTTCATTTCCTGCTCTTCCTTTGCCTGTGATTCTGTCTTGTTTCCTGGCTCTGCTGTTCCTGCTACTACTATTGACCTCTGCTTCAAATTGACCCTGGCTTTACGGACTACGCTCCTGCTCTGCGATTGGTACCTCGTACACTCCTGGTTTGACTCGGCTCGTTCACTACTCTTGTTGCTCACGGAGTTGCCGTGGGCAACTGCCCCATTTCCCTTAGCTTCTGTGTACCCGTCTGTTTGTCTGTCGTGCACATATTAAGCGTAAGGACCGTCGCCCAGTTGTACGCCGTCGCCTAGGACGGGTCGTGCAAGTAGGCAGGGACTGAGTGGCTGGTAGATTAGGGCTCATCTGTCTGTCTCCCCACCCCGTCATTACACCATGTGTATAAAAATGGCTGGACTATTGTACAGAACAAACACTGTTAGACTTTGTGTCTCCTTTATTTCCTAAATAGATTGTAAGCTCTTGCGAGCAGGGTCCTCACTCCTCAGGGTTGAATTGTAAATTAACTTTGTCACTATGTAATGTCTGATATTGTTTGTTTCATGTTCCCTCTAAATTGTAAAGTGCTGCGTAATATGTTGGCACTATATAAATAACGATTATTATTATTATTACCATATGGCATAGCAATTCGACATACTTATTCTTTCACAATCACATTGATCACTTTTAAATAATATCACCGGGGGGGGGGGGGGGGGGACTCAGGGTGCGGTCATGCAGGGTTTCTTAGAAACTGAATTAGCGGTAAGTCTAATTCTATTTTCTCACTTAACCTCCATGATAGCACCACAGGAGAGTTAACAAATTAAAATTTATCGGGGGCGGGGGACTATAGCGTGAAGAACTCTCCTGCCAAGGAAAAGATCTTCCACGGAAGCCAAATTAAGTCTGTAGTGGTTAGTGAATGTATGGACGGAAGACCAGGCAGCTGCTTTGCAGATCTGGTTCAATGTAGCATCACCTCTTTCCATCCAAGATAGACATTGCTCTGGTGGAGTGAGCTCTTAGATTTTCTGGGAGATTAAGATTTTGGATCGGATAGGTTTCTAGGATTGCTTTCTTAATCTTGGATCATATTGACAGTCAGAGATAAAACACCTTAGATTCTCGTCGGCAGCCACTGCTAGCTTTAACCTCCGCCAGGAGGACACCTCCGTGGGCGAATACACCATCCAGTTCTGGACCCTGGCAGGAGAATTGTCCTGGAACAATGAGGCCTTGGTAGCATCCTTCTGGCATGGCCTATCGCCCGAGATCAAGTACAAACTTGCTGCTCGAGATCTACCAGCTGTCTTGGACGACCTGATTCTACTTGCTACTCGAGTGGGCATAAGGCTCAGAGAGAGATCTCAAGAGGTTCGACAGGAGAGACGGCTTCATAGACTGGCGCCCCACTTCCAGCAACCCCTCTTGCCTCCTTCTTCTGCTCCGCCCGAGGTTTCGATGCAGGTGGATCTGCTAATACTGCCCATTCTAGAGAAACGCTGGCCGTGTTGTGCGTCTGTGTCTTCAGAAGCCAAATAACCCCAACGCCTAGGATCAGTTGGAGAGACAACCCTGGGCGATATTGCATTTAATGGAGAACTCTCCTCCAAACTGTTCATTCCTGTGACCATGGTCACTGGCGAGAGACCTTATACAGTCTCTGCCTACCTGGACTTTGGCTCTGCAGCCAAATTCATCTGCCAAGACCTTGTGGGTCTTCTTTGGGTGCCCACTGTTCTGCTGGAAAGGCAGTTGATCGTTGCCTCGGCAGATGGACTGCCATTGCCTGACCCAGTTTTGTCTGTGACCAAGCGATTAAGACTAAGTGGGAGTTCTTCACTCTGAACTCATCTCCCTGTTTGTCCTGCCCAAGGCCATCAACCCCGTGCTGCTGGGCTTGCCTTGGCTCCGTCTACACGCCCAGTACTGGATTGGAACTCTGGAGAGGTCCTCCAGTGGGGTCCCAAGTGTCTCGACAGCTGTCTGGTGCATGTCCATCCGCCTCAGTCTCCGCCACATCAGTCACTTGCAGGGTTGCTTCCTTGTTACTCTCAGTTCGCAGATGTCTTCAACAAAAAGGAAGCAGAGACATTGCCACCACATCGAGCATATGATTGCCCCATCGACTTGGTTCCTGAATCGTGCCCTCCTCGCGGTAGAGTATACCCTATCTCCTTGCCTGAGACCCAGTCAATGTCAGCCTACATTGAGAATCTGGAGAGGGTCTTCATACAAAAATCCTCATCCCGGCCGGAGCCGGGTTTTTCTTTGTCAAGAAGAAAGATGGATCCATCTGATCCTGCATTGACTACCGAGGCCTCAACCAGATCACGGTGAAGAACAGGTACCCATTGCCTTTAATTTCAGAACTCTTTGTTCACATACGGGGGGCGAAAAATTGTACCAAGCTAGACCTGCGGGGGGGGGGGGGCTTACAATCTAATCTGGATTTGTCAGGGTGACGAGTGGAATACTGCATTTAATACACGTAATGGACACTACAAATATCTGGTCATGCCCTTCGGCCTGTGTAACGCCACCGCGGTGTTTCAAGAATTTGTCAATTACATTTTTCGTGATCTCTTCTATGTCTGTGTTGTGGTGTATCTCGATGACAGTTTCGATTTTTTTCCCCAAATCTTGTGACTCATCAGGGTCACGTCCGCCAGGTGTTGCTTTGATTAAGGGAGAATTATCTTTATGCCAAGCTGGAGAAGTACGTGTTCGAAGAGAAGTCCCTACCCTTCCTGAGCTATATCATCTCTGATCAGGGTCTCAAAATGGACCCTGAGAAGGTAAAGGCTGTCCTGGAGTGGCCACGCCCCCAAGGCTTAAGGGCCATACAATGCTTCCTGGTATTTGCGAACTTCTACCGGCTGTTCATTCCCAACTTCTCTTCATTAACAGCTCCCATCTCCACCCTCACTAAAAAGAGCATTAATGCCAAGGTGTGGACTCCAGAAGCAGAAGTCGCATTTAAAACCTTAAAAAATGGGGAGGAAGGACGTTTCATTTGGTGGATTGGAGGGGGATTTGGTCCAGAAGAGAAGTCTTGGGAGCCAGAGGACAACATCGATGCCCCTGTGAAGAGATTTCTCTCCCGCTCTGGCCCCAAGAAGAGGGGGCATAAGAGGGGGGATACTGTAACGTCTATGGCCGAGGGCCGTCGTTCAGAATAACCCTCTGACGGCCCCGGCCATCTGTGTTCTCGGCGACATCTCCCTCCAGGGAGACGCTGGCACTCACTTCCGGGTTCTGGGACTGCTTCCCGCAGGGTGTGCGCGCTCGCGCGTGCACATCCTTAAAGGGCCAGTACGCGTCCAGCTGTCATTATTCAATAATTAGCCCAGAATGCTGCTGGACTATAAAAGGGGTTCTGCCCACTTTATTCTTGCCTGAGCATTGTTGTATACCTAACATTTGTCTTGCAAATGGTCTCCCAGTGTTACCCGTTCCTGCTGCCTGTACTCTGTATCCCGTGCATCAAGTCGTGTCTTCCGCTGCATCCACTGAGCCATCTACAGTGAAAGTCAAGTTGTGTCTCTGCTCCTGTCTACATTGCCTCAGGTACCCGTTCTGAACTATAGACATAGGTTTGTACCTAGTTGGCTAGCTGAAATCCCGCTACGGCCCAATGGGTCCACACCCCGCGCCGTGACAGACACTAGCAGAGCTGCTTTCCAAGATAGTTTCCTAATTTCAATAGAAGGTTCAAATTGAGGTAAAGTTAGTCCATTTAACACAATATTTAGGTCCCAGAATCTACTTTTTTAATGATAGCCTGTGGGCTCCTACGAAAAATCTTTTGATCCATCTGTGGGAAGCAAGATCCTGAGCGAAATATGAACTTAGTGCAGATATCTTAGTTCCGTTTTAGACTGTTTTACTATCCAAACCACACCCTTTTTGGCCAGGGGGGGGGGGGGGGCAATTAAGATCCTTTGTTTTCCCTAACCTGATCTTTTGTAAGGTGTTTGGTATTAAGTGGATCGGAGAAAAAGCATAATCCAGTTGAAATGTCCAATTATGAACCAATGTGTCTACCCCTAAACTCTTTTCCCTTGGTTCTAGGGATAAAAATAGGAGTTTTTGAGTTCTTCTGATTTGCAAATAAGTCTACTCCTGGAGATCCGTTTTTGGGTTATGTGGATATAGACTTCCAGTTTTAGCCACCACTCTGTTGGATCGTAGTCCATTCGACTTAAGAAATCTGCCGGGATGTTGGAGGAAACTTTGAGGTGGAGAGCTTAGAGGGATAATAGCCGAGGTTCTGCCCAAGAAAATATTTGACCCGCTAGGATCTGCAGGTTTTTCTGTCTGGTGCCTCCATGATGTCTCAGGTATGCAATTTTCGACATTGTTTGAATAAATCCTCACGTGAGAATTTTGGATAAGATGTTCTGCTACCTTGACGAGCGATGACCTATTTGTTTTGGCCAAATTCCCTGAAAAGAACCTTAATGAAGTGCTGCTCCCCATCCCCTTTTGCTTGCATCCGTAGTTAGTTTTCACAGGATACTACTGCCACTGGGTTCCCCTCTTTAGATTGTTGGTTTTCAACCCCCACAGGAGATTTTTACTGACCTGGTCAGTAAGATATTTCTGTCAAATATTAAATCTGTTCCACTTTGATAATATTAGGTCTTGCAATTCTCTGGCGTGAGCTTGAGACCATGCTACTGCTTGGATACAGTATGTCATGAACCCTAGGACTGAGCGCCATCCTTATGGATATCTGTCTCGGTTGTAGTAGGTAACATTTTTTTTTTTCAACTAAATTATCTTCTCCTGTAAGAGAAAATACAGTTGTCTGAGGGAATCTAGGAGAATCCCTAGAACATTTTTTCTTTTTGAAGGAAATTTCGGATTTTTTTATATTTATAATCCAATCCAGAATCTGTAGAATCTGTGGTGTCTGGATGATGTGATTTTTTAGTCAAGTAGCAACGGGTGCGACTAAGAGGTCATCTAAATAAGGAATGATCCTGAGGAAGGCCACGATCTCCACCATCACTTTTAAAAAATTTCTGGGAGCTGATGATATCCCAAATGGGAGGGCCCTGAACTGGTAATGCACTACTTTTTGATTTTCCAGAATAGCAAACCTTAGGAATTTTTGATATTTCCGATGAATAGGGATGTGATAGTACACATCCTGTTGGTCTATTGTAGCCATCGTAAAATCTTGACTATCAGAGGTATTGCAGATTTTATAGATTCCATCTTGTACTTGTGGTAAGCTATAAATCTGTAACCTAACCCTCTTTCCATTGGAGGGACAAGGGAAAAAACTCGCTGTGTTAATTTTTGAAGATCTTCTCTTAGTGCTATTTTATGTGAAGAGTCTTGAAGGGATTTGATAACCATATTTCTGGGGGGATATGGGAAATTCTATTTTGAACACTTCCTCTATAGAAGAATCCACTGTTTTCCACTGTACTAGGTGTTTCGATATTCTTCCACCCACAAAGTTATTGTTTATCGTGGAATGGTTTATTTTGGTAAAGGAAAATATTTCATCTTTTTGATAGCTCCATCTACCAGTTTTGCCTTTCCCTCTATAATTTTGTGACTGACCACAAAAGGGACGTAAGGACTGCTTTTTCTTTGGAACTTTAGGTCCTTTTATCGGAAGCCTTTTCCAAGATGTCATCCAAGTTCAAACATATATTCCCCTTGGAAGGGGATAGAACAGATTTAGTTTAGTCCCCTGTCCACATTTTTAACCAGAGGGCTCTTCTAGTTGTATTAGAAAGCACTCCTGCTCTAGAAGCGATCTTGATGGATTCAGCTGAATCATCAGCTAGGAACCCTGTTGCCTTAGCTAGTAATGAAATGGAAGCAATTGTGTTCTCTCTAGGGGTCCCTTCCCTTAGGTGACCGTCTAACCATATAGATGGATCTTGCAACACAGGTCACCACGATATTTACTTGTAGTAAGGGAGAAGAAGCTTCCCATGACTTCAATAGGCTGTTAGCCTTTCTATATAGTGGGTCCTTTAATTGTGAAGAATCTTGAAAGGGTAGGATAGTATTTTTTGCCACTTTAGCAACCTGGATATCAATTTTTGGCACTTCCACCCATTTGAATGTGTCTTCATCCAGTGGATATATATCTTTTAATTCCCCTTGCCAAGAGACTGTTTTTTAGGAAATCAATGAGTCCTTGAAGATTTTCAAGGATGGGAAAGCATTTTGCCCGTAGTTCAGAAAACATTTCATCCTGGATTGTACATGTCTTTTCTATCTCTTCTACCCTCATAGTGCCACTTACTGCATTCAGCAAAAAAGTATTCGGCACAAAAGTTAGTGATTTTTGAAAATCTTGAATTTTATTTCATCAATAGTTGATGCCAGAGGTTTAGTGCGACGTTTCGGTCATAATTTAGACCTTTATCAGGCACTACTGGAGCAAAATATATTGCAAAACAGTAAATTAGCATCATGTAAATTAATACATTTCTTATAAGTCGTATATAACAGAAATAAAAATTAAAGCAAAATTAGTGTCAAGTATAAAATAAATGGAATCGGTATCTATGACATGTATTCAGACATTGTGCATAGAGACAGTACATCATGGAAAGTAACGTCATAAACATATTTATAATGTAAAAATTACAAAATGCAGCACAAGTTTAATAATATAACGTATATTATATGTGCATAGAGGAAAGGCATCCTAGCATAGGAGACAATGACAGGGAATTTCAGGTAGAACAGATATAAATATAAATCTGTGTTGGAGATCTGTTCACTAATTTATTGTGTATTACGGGGAAGGACTGGCTACAGTTGCAGGCATCAGGCACGATGGGTTAATATTTACATCTGGACTTTCTGTTAAGGAACGTGGCCCTGAAGTTGAACTCGTGCTTATTATACATAGAGCAAGTGAGACATTATTATACAGTTGTTTGTAAGGCATATCACATTGTATTTAGACAGCCTCGCAGTCTACTTTGTCAGAGGCGTGTTCACTGCGTGTAAGTGTTTATGTGTTGCTAGGGAAACCAAAGTTCAATCCATACGCCGTGTCTTGCCCAGAGAATACCTACAGTTTCCATACTTCAGTGGAGTATGATATTTGGCAGTTTTAGACTTATTACCTTATTCCGTATGGTGTATACAGTCGTTGGGGCTACGTCTTTCAATGGCGGCTGACCGCTGTGTTTGGCGCAGAAGAAAGTAGCTGGAGGTGGCCATTTTATGTGGTGTGGCTGCAGCGGTGGGCGGCGCTATGACTGTGGTGTCTACGTCACGTAATGGGCGTTCTGATAGGCTGCTCGTACGTAGCCGGTGGGGAGTAATTGTTATGGGTGTATCAGTATGCAAAGTGGTGTGACGGCAGAGGATATGTCACACTGGAGCCGGCTGCAGCATCATGGATTGAATGTTCTGTCTATCAGGAAAAGGTACTCCATAATAATAGTTAAGAGACATAGGGCATGTTAATTAGTAGTCTCACGTGGATTACAAGTACCATGGAATGATCCATGGTTTTGCATACTTATCAATGTGGTGTATATAGATTAGTGACATTTATTTTCCATATCACCTGTTAGTCAGCTGTAAATAGTATTTTAACCCGTTAGTGACCGCCAATACGCATTTTCACGGCGGCCACTAACGGGCTTTATTCTGATGCATATGCCTTTATACGGCACTGCATCAGAATAAAGTAAACAGAGCAAGGAGCTGTCAAATCTCCCTGCTCTCAGCTGCCAGACGTAGCTGAGGGCTGGGGGCATCCCTGCTCGACCGGGCGAGATCGATATTAGTATCGATCTCACCCATTTAACCCTTCAGATGCAGTGCTCAATAGCGTGCACCGCATCCAAGCTGTTTTTTGGAGAGAGGGAGGGAGCTCCCTCTCTCTCCCACCAACACCCGGCGACAAGATCGCCGACTGTCTGTGTCTCCAATGGCAACCGGGGGCCTAATAAAAGCCCCTAGGTCTGCCTGTACCGAATGCCTGCTAGATCATGCCGGAGGCATGACCTAGCAGATGCCTGTCCGTGTTAAACGGACAGGCAGTAATACACTGCAATACAAAATTATTGCAGTGCATTATAATAGCGATCGGAGAATCGCATATTAAAGTCCCCTAGTGGCACTAGTAAAAAAAAAAAAAGTTTAATAAAGTTAATTAAAAAAATGTGAAAAGAAATATTAAAAACCCACTTTTTCCCCTTACAAACTGCTTTAGTATTAAAAAACCAAAATAAAGTAAAAAAGTTACACATATTTGGTATCGCCGCGTCTGTAACGACCCCGACTATAAAGCTATTACATTACTTAACCCGCACGGTGAACGCCGGAAAAAAAGAAATAAAAAACTATGGAAAAATTGCTGTTTTCTGTGAATCCTGACTTTAAAAAAATATGATTAAAAAGTGATCAAAAAGTCGCATATACTCCAAAATGGTACCAATAAAAGATACAAGTCTTCCCGCAAAACAAAACCCCTCATACAACTGCATCGGCGACAAAATAAAAACGTTACAGCTCTTCAAATATGGAGACACAAAAACAAAGAATTTTGAAAAAAAAGCGTTTTTACTGTGTAAAAGTACTAAAACATACAAAATCAATACAAATTTGGTATCATTGCAATCGTAACAACTCGCTGAATAAAGTTATTGTGTTATTTATACTGCACGGTAAATGGAGTAGATTTAGGACGCAAAAAAGTGGCGAAATTTCAGATTTCTTTCTATTCCCCCCCCAAAAAAGTTAATAAATATTAATCAATAAATAATATGTACCTCAAAATGGTGCTATTAAAAAATACAACTTGTCCCGCAAAAAACAAGACCTTATACAGCTATGGCGACGCAAAAATAAAAACGTTATAGCTCTTGGAATGAAACGATAGAAAAACTTAAAAAATAGCTTGGTCATTAAGGTCTAAAATAGGCTGGTCATTAAGGGGTTAAGCTTGGTGATATTAATGTCTATAATGGTATGCTAATATACTACGTTTGAGTATAAAGTGTGAATACTATGTACCATAGATGTATCTAGTGATTAATGTTGTGGGTTATTATGTGATAATTTTGAGTATAGAGCATATGTGGTGGTGAAATGCTTGTTTATGTTTATGTGGAAAAATATTGATGTGGAAAAAATAAAAAAATAAAAGTAGGAATAAAATTAATGTCTCAAAGGGCTACACTATTTAACAATCCCACCATTGCTAAGGATACCGTGGTCTGGATTTTGCTTGGATGTAAGTAGTATGTCACCATAATGGAGGTCAGCGTGTCTGACGAAGGATAATAAGAAAAATGTTAGTATGGGGTATACAGGAACATTCTTCTATAACAATAGTAAAACCTTTTTTAGTATATACTCGAGGACCCCTATTATTATAGAAAACTACCAATCTCGTATTCTCTATTCAGACCTCGGGGTTCCAGTGTCTGCAACCTGTGGATCCAATATGCTTCCCTAAGTTTGAGGTTTGATCCTATCCTATCCCCACCTCTTCTTGGTACCGGTATGTATTCTAATACCTGGAACTGTAGTTGTGAGATGTTGTGTTTCCTAGAGAGGAAATGGGCTGGGATTGGCAAAAGTGTTTTGTTGCAACGTATGTTGCTTTCATGTTGTCCAATTCTGTCCCGTACTTGTTGTGTTGTCTCTCCTGAATGTTAGGGTAGGCTTCCCTGAGGAGGGGCCAATGTTTTCGAATGATGTGATGGATTTTAAATGTGATGGTATGGTGAACGAATGGTATGCGTTTTGGTTTCTCCATGGTCCTATTGTGTCTCGTTGTGCTTCCAATAATGTTTTAATGGGGTAACCCCTATCTCTGAATTTCTGGGTCATGTTGGCGGTTCTCAGGGCCCTGTTGTCGATATCGTCTACTATCCTAGTAACCCGTTTATATTGTGACTTAGGTAGTGATTTTTTGGTCGCTAGCGGATGACAGCTACTGTAATGCAGTAGGCCGTTCCTATCTGTCTCTTTGGAAAAGAGATCTGTGGTAAGATGGCCCTCGTCATCCTTAATGACCATAGTGTCAAAGAAGCTGATTTTTGTCAAATGTTGATTGAGCGTGAACTGGAGTTCAGGCCATACACTATTGAGGTACCTTGTGAACCCTAATAGTAATTCCATTGAGGCTTTCCATATACAAAAAATGTAATCAATGTACCTCTTCCATAGTAGTACGTGTTCCTTAAATTCAGTGATCGGACATATGTGTTGTTCCTCGAAATAAGCCATGAAACAATTTGCATAAGGCGGTGCCACGTTTGAGGATACATTTTATATTCAGCAAAGGGGCACAGCGATGGGGTCAAACAACGGGTACGGGACAGAATTGGACAACATAAAAGCAACATACGTTGCAACAAAACACTTTTGCCAATCCCAGCCCATTTCCGCTCTAGAAAGCACAACATCTCACAACTACAGTTCCAGGTATTAGAATACATACCGGTAACAAGAAGAGGTGGGGATAGGATCAAACATCTCAAACGCAGGGAAGCATATTGGATCTACAGGTTGCAGACACTGGAACCCCGAGGCCTGAATAGAGAATACGAGATTGGTAGTTTTCTATAATAATAGGGGTCCTCAATTGAGTATATACTAAAAAAAGGTTTTACTATTGTTATATAAGAATGTTCCTGTATACCCCATACTAACATTTTTCTTATTATCCTTCTCCTGACACGCTGACCTCCATTATGGTGACATACTGCTTACATCCAAGCAAAATCCAGACCACGGTATCCTAATTAATGGTGGGTTTGTTAAATAGTGTAGCCCTTTGAGACATTAATCTTATTCCTACTTTTATTTTTTCCACATCAACATTTTTCCACATAAACAAACAAGCATTTCACCACCACATATGCTCTATACTCAAAAACATTATCACATAATAACCCACAACATTAATCACTAGATATATCTATGGTACATAGTATTCACACTTTATACTCAAACGTAGCATATTAACATACCATTATAGACATTAATATCACCAAGTTTAAAATACTATTTACAGCTGACTAACAGGTGATATGAAAATAGACGTCACTAATCTATATACACCACATAGATAAGTATGCAAAACCATGGATCATTCCATGGTACTTGTAATCCACGTGAGACTACTAATTAACATGCCCTATGTCTCTTAACTATTATTATTGAGTACCGTTTCCTGATAGACAGAACATTCAATCCATGATGCTACAATCGGATCCCGTGTGACATATCCTCTGCCGTCACACCACTTTGCATACTGATACACTCATATCAATTACTCCCCACCGGCTTCGTACGAGCAGCCTATCAGAACGCCCATTACGTGACATAGACGCCACAGTCATAGCGTCACCCACACCACATAAAATGGCCACCTCCAGCTACGTTCTTCTGCGCCAAACACAGCGGTCAGTCGCCATTGAAAGACGTAGCCCCAACGACTGGATACACCAGACGGAATAAGGTAATAATCCTAAAACTCCCAAATATCATACTCCACTGAAGTATGGAAACTTTAGGTATTCTCTGGGCAAGACACGGCGTATGGATTGAACTTTGGTTTCCCTAGCAACACATAAACACTCACACGCAGTGAACACGCCTCTGACAAAGTAGATTGCGAGGCTAAGTACAATGTGATATGCCTTACAAACAACTCTATAATAATGTCTCACTTGCTCTATGTATAATAAGCACGAGTTCAACTTCAGGGCCACGTTCTTTAACAAAAAGTCCAGATGTAAATATTAACCCATCGTGCCCGATGCCTGAAACTGTAGCCAGTCCTTCCCCATAATACACAATAAGCTAGTGAAGAGATCTCCAACACAGATATTTAAATCTGTTCTACCTTAAATTCCGTCATTGTTTCCTATGCTAGGACGTCTTTCCTCTATGTACATATATGTTATATTATTAAACATATGCTGCATTTTGTAATGTTTGCACTATAAATGTTTATGACCATGATGTACAGTCTCTATGCACAATGTCTGAATACATGTCATAGATACTGATTCCATTTATTTTATACTTGACACGAATTTCTCTTTAATTTTTATTTAGGTTATATACGACTTATACTAAACGTATTACATTTGCGTGATGCTAATTTACTGTTTTGCAATATATTTTGCTGCAATAGTGCCTGATGGTCTAAATTACGACCGAAACATCGCACTAAACCTCTGGCATCAACTATTGATTAAATAAAATTCAAGATTTTCAAAAATCACTAACTTGTGTGCCGAATACTTCTATGCTATGTGATTGGGTTGGGACCCTATCCGTGCACATACCCTGGTATTGTGCGCTCTGAACTACTACATATCTTACTGCATTAAAGGGAACGTGTCGCTAGCAATTTTTTTTTAAGTTAAACAAATCATTATTTGAGCGCCGGATTTCGCTCTGCTAACGAGCTTCGTTTTGGTCTGTGTGGGAGCGGCGCATGCGCCGTTCCCACACAGACGGCGTACGATGCAGTGAATGCAACGGCTCCCGTTCGCATTCACTATGGGGATGTATGTGCCGTATTCCATCTCAGTATGTGTCGTTAATCGACACAGAGATGAAAAAAAAAATGGCAGCCCCCATAGAGAAGTAAAAGAAAAAAAAAATAAGTAGAACACAAATAAAAACAATTTATTTTAATATCACACTAAAAGCAATATATATATATATATATATATATATATATATATATATATATATATATAAAAATTCATGGACACCCAGATTTTCATTCAAAAAGTAGTGCTTCTCTTTTTTCGGGAGCAGAACGTCCGGGCAATTCTCCTTCATCCGGAATATCACCCGACAGAGAGGGAGGGTAACTATCCTCCTCAGACCCTGAATCCTCTTCTACCACAATTTTCCTTTTCTTAGGTGTCGGAGGGGGCTGAGGGAAATATGCCGGAGATGGAGGCCAAAGAAGAATGTATCTCCTGCTTGACCATTCCCTTAAGCTCTTCCATAAATGATGGTTTACTTCTCCCTGATATTCTCTGTGCAGGAATGGAATAGAGGCTTTTTGCACAGATTATCGTTTTTTTGTGACATATGGCACATTTTTGAGATAGGGGTTCTCTCTTAGGCTTCCTAGATTTCTCACATGGGTTGGGAAACACGCTAGGCTCTACCACATCTAGTTAGGAGGCAGGTTTCTTAGACCCTCAACATGGTGCAGGCAAGATAGGAGTGATACAAACAGTCCTGAGAGAATGAGGCCTCATATCCGGTGTGAACTTTAACATGGATCACTGGGACTAGCGTGATGACTACCAATCGGTAGCAAGCTCCTCCTCTGCTTTTGTTGGAAGATCTGCAACTGCAGGCAGTAACAGGGCGCCGCCATGACAATTCCAGCATCCGCAAGTATGTCACTCCGGAAGGGATGTACGCTTGCATTCAACTGTGCAACGCAATCTATGAGCAGCAGAGGGATTCCCGTTTCACAGGTGGAATGGCCGGCTGGGGAGCTCAGGGAGGACCAGAGCCGGCACACTGTTTTTACCTCAGCTGTACCAGAACGGGGTCCCAAGTTCAAGGAAGACGGGAGCAGTGTTTTAAAGTGAAGGTGAGACACTATCCCTCACTGCCTGGTGATTTCTTTTTAATGTAGGCTAACCAACTGACAGCCCAGCCGGCAGCAACCTCTTGATGCCCAATAGGGACATGCAAAACCACTGAGGAAGGCGGGAAGAGGCTATTTAACCTGTTTTGTTTCCTATCCCAATTAGAAGTGGAGCCCTTACCCCCTGTGGTGCGGTCATAGAGGGTAAGTTAGAAAAATGTGTTCCTTGATTTCCTTTTATGCACCAGCCCCTCAGGACCTGTAGTAGGCATTGAACAGTATCAGTTTTGCAACTACGTAGCAATGGCAAAAGATGGCATGGTCTGATGAATCACGTTTTCTTTGACATCATGTGGACGACCAGTTGCATGTGTGTCAGTTACCTGGGGAGGAGATGACACCATGATGTACTGTGGGAAGAAGGCAGTGTGATACCCTGGCCAATGTTTTGCAGGGAAATCTTGGGTCCTGCCCTCAAAGTGGATGTTACTTTGACACTTACCACCTAACTAAAAATAGTTGCAGACCAAGTACACCTTTTCATGGCAATGGTATTCCTCAATGTTAGTGGCCTCTTTCAGAAGTATAATGTACCCTGCATTATCCTTGTTCAGGAAGGGTTTGAGGAACACAACAAAGATTTCAAGATGCTAAATGCCTACAACTTCCCCAGATCAAGCATCTGTAGGATGTGCTGTAAAACCAACTCCGAACCATGGATGCCCCACTTAGCAAATGCTGATAATGTCTTGGTGCCAGATACCACAGGACACCTCCAGAGCTGTTTTGGCAGCACGATGGGGAGTTACACAATATTAGGATGGTTTTAATGTTATGGCTGAACAGTGCACACTGGCACAGCGTTCATACTGCATCTTACAACATGATCAAACATCTGGCCTGAAAACCTTATCTATAGCATTATATCACATTTACAACGTAACCATGATAATGGATTTTAATCTTCGTATCCATTCAGAATTCTTGTTCTAGGGAGGGGGGAGCTGGTGTTACATTGCCTAATACAAATCACACAGAATCTAGCAACAGCCAAATACTAAGACTGTGCTCGTCTCCGATACACATGGACTTAAAAAGATAAAAATGTATCACCAGTTCTTTAATATCATGCACACACAAAACTCATAGAGTCAGTCAGTCGTTTTATACAAAATAACAGTGCTTGTTTAACCAGTTACTGAATGAAAAAAAAAAAAAAGTAAGGAAATCCAAATTCAATAAAGGCATGCTATTTCTGGGCGACAGATAAGCGTTTACAAGATTTGTGAAAGACTTGTAGGACATGTCATATTAAGGACAATAAAGGGGGAATAAAGTGTACATGGCCACAGTGTATTTTTTCCTAGAGATTACATTTTAGATCAGAAGACAAAGCTAAAAAATGGTATTCGCTGCAAATTTCTCCAACATTAACAGAAACACTAGCTGTCAGTAACCAAGAGATACATAATGTGCCACTCCATGCAACATTCATTTAATAATAGGATATAAAATGTATAATTTAAGTCAATACTACTTTAGTAATGTCCCATGTAAAACCACCTAATGAAGGTGTATGCCACAGCACAATTGTAAATGAAACGCTACCATGCAGTGGATATAATGCCACATCAACTACATGGAATTTATCCAGGGATAGGTAGAATTCGCAACACCTGAAAACTACCTCAGAGGGCATACATTATAGAAAGCGGAACATCTGATTCTCTTCAGTGTGTGACAGCTGGTATGTCATGAGGCTTTTAAACAAATGCCATTAAAGAGGCTCTGTCACCACATTATAAGTGCCCTATCTCCTACATAAGGAGATCGGCGCTATGATGTAGGTGACAGCAGTGCTTTTTATTTAATAAAACGATCTATTTTTACCACTTTATTAGCGATTTTATCTTTATGCTAATGAGTTTCTCAATGGACAACAGGGCGTGTTTTACTATTGACCAAGTGGGCGTTGTACAGAGGAGTGTATGACGCTGATTGGTCATACACTTCTCTCCATTCATTTAGTCAGCGCATAGGGATCCTTTTAGATCGCTATGCGCTATCTTATACTAACACATTAACGATACTGAAGTGTTTAGACAGTGAATAGACATTCCACAGGATGTCTATTCACAATCCCGGCACTTCGTTAATGTTTCTGTGGTAGATACAGCAGAGCAAGCGTAATCTCGATGTAACCTGTCATTTACAGCGTGATCTCGCAAGATTACGCTTGCTCTGCTGTAACTACCACAGAAACATTAACTTAGTGTCGGGATTGTGAATAGACATCCCGTGGAATGTCTATTCACTGTCTAAACACTTCAGTATCGTTAATGTGTTAGTATAAGACAGCACATACTGATATAAAAGGATCCCTATGCGCTGACTAAATGAATGGAGAGAAGTGTATGACGCTGATTGGTCAGCGTCATACACTCCCCTGTACAACGCCCACTTGGTCAATAGTAAAACACGCCCAGTTGACCATTGAGAAACTCATTAGCATAAAGCTAAAAAGGCTAATAAAGTGGTGAAAATAGATAGTTTGTTTTTTAGTGCCCATCTTCTTATGTAGGAGATAGGGCACTTAAAATGTGGTGACAGAGCCTCTTTAACTTCATTCTGTTGTGCAAGGGCCAAACTTTGCAGTTTAATGGACCCGTGAACTTCAGGCTAATAATGTTCATCACTGTATATGGTCACAGCATTATTCAAAATAGTAGCTACTGTAGATGGTAGACTGCACTCGGTAATTTGATATCTAACTGAATGTCCAAGAAACATTCCGCTATTCTTGTGTGACAAAGTAGGACGGAGGCTGTAGAATTAGCAGCCATTAATTTTTTTTTTTAAATAATGTATTTAGAAAAAAACCAAAAAAAAAACCCAGTGAGATAGGCCTTGCTCTGCCTGTTAGGCCCCCTGCAGCATATGCAGGGGGCCTTACACGTTAGGATTTAGGGTCAGTTCACACAGCTTTTTAGCACTGATTGTAACACGGAAATCACGTCTGAATCATCCCAAATCATCCCCATTGATTTCAATGGGAGGAAGAGGCTTTATTTACTTTACAAAAAAAAGAATAGCTGCATGCTCTTTCTGGGAGCGGTTTTGGGCTCTGACCTCCCATTAAAAGTAATGGGAGGCAGAAAAAAAACACAGTACTCATTGATTTTTTTATGGCGGCGTTTCTTAAATGCGAAAAAATAAAGCATCCAAAAACGCCACCAATTTAAAGAAAATAAATAAAATATACCTTAAAATTCCTGAAGGAATTTTGAGGCAAATCTTTTCTGCCTGTCAGTGTGAACTAGGCCTTAATTTGACAGCAATTGGAACCCAGTCAGTAGTTTTGGAATGTTGAAGAATTCTAGGGTTTTGGTGAAAATTCAGCACCCAATACGCAGCTGCTGCAAAACAGTCTCCATGTGCACAATCTCTAAATGCACTATGCATTCCTCTTCTCTTCGTTGTCCAACACAGCACAGTTATGTAAGGCTAACTTTCTTATGGTTAAGTATTTCACTGCCAAGAGACATCTGTTGAACACACTGCAACAGCATTTGTCAAAATCGTCCCTGGAAATGAAGGATTTAAAGACCTAAAAATAACAGAAAAAACCCAAAATACAATCTCCCAAAACTGTATTCCTAAGGGTATGTGCACACGCTATCTTCCTTTTATGTCTGAAAAGACAGACTGTTTTCAGGAGAAAACAGCTGGGTCGTTTCAGACGTAAATGCTCCTCCTCGTATTATGCGAGGCGCCTTTGACGCTCGTAATCTTGAGCTGCTCTTCATTGAATTCAATGAAGAACGGCTCAAATTACGTTGCAAAGTGTCCTGCACTTCTTTGCCGAGGCAGTCATTTTACGCATCGTCGTTTGACAGCTGTCAAACGACGACGCGTAAATGACAGGTCGTCTGCACAGTACGTCGGCAAACCCATTCAAATGAATGGGCAGATGTTTGCCGACGTATTGTAGCCCTATTTTCAGACGTAAAACGAGGCATAATACGCCTAGTTTATGTCTGAAAATAGGTCGTGTGAACCCAACCTTACAGTCTCCCCAATAAAGAAAAAAATAAAACAAAAATCAAGGATTTCTGTTGTGTACGCAACAGCAAAACAAATTAGAACAACGTATTTTACATAAAAAGCGTACACTGCAGAATGCCCTGCCATATATGAGCATAATTTATACATCTATTTATATATCTATATATGCATTTATAAAAAAACACATTTCTGTATGACAGCTCCATGCCTACAGAGCACTGAGAAACAGTGGTATGGGAAATCAAAAATACAATATTGGCTTTTGTACCAGTTGCACTACCTGCTGATCCATAAGACTAGAATTGCACCAGCTGTGATTGGCCCTGGATCCTAATCTACCATGCACACAGCCCTAAGGCCTGATTCACACGAACATGTTTAACATCCGTGGGATGGGTGTTGAAACAGCGGCCGTCCCACGGACCTATGTAATTCAATGTGGCCGTCCAACACAGCCGTTGTTTCAACAGACCGTGTGAAGGGTCCGTGGGAAAATAGGACATGTCCTATCTTTTCACGCATCCCTCCATGGACTCTCAACAATGGGGGATGAGTGACATCGCATCCCGCTAGCGCGGAGCACGGATGCTCCTCGGAAGTGAAAAACGGCAGTTTTTCACGTCCGAGATGCACAGCGCTCGTGTGAATCAGGCCTTAGGTTGTATTTACACGGTGTGGTTTTGCCACGTTTTTCGCCACACGGCCGAAAAACATGCGTCTTTCCAGGGATTTGCGAAATCATGGCAAATCGCGGTAAAAACACGTGTTTTTCAGTCGCACGGAAACACCGCACTGTGTGAATACACCCTTTAAAAGCTCTGTAAACCTTTGAAACACATTTTTATTTAAAAAAAAAAAGAAAAAAAAAAAAAAGTGTTTGGTGCAACTTGCGAATTACTTTTTATTAAAAATTATTTTTACTTTTTGAGATACAGCTGCTCTGTATCCTGTATATAGAGCAGCTGAATCTTGAGCCGAGACCGGAATCCATCACGTCAGCGGGTCTTACGCAGTATCCACCGGTTATCAATCATATCTGTTAGAGACACGTATGACCCCGTCACTAAACCCGTCAGTCCGTGGGCCTGACGGATACAGGATTTAGCGCTAGATACAGCTGCTCTGTATACAGAATACAAAGAAGCTGTATCTCAAAAAGTCAAAAATTTTTTTTTTTTTAATACAAATTCATTAGAAAGTTGCACCACACACACACTGAAATACATTTGTATTTAAATAAAAAGTTTTCAAAAGGTTTACCTAGTCGTTAAAACTTTCCTGGTTCTCTAAATGAACAAAAAAAAAAGTTCTGCATTACAATTTCATTAATTTTTAGATCTTTTCTTTCCTGAAAGCATAAAAAACATCAAATCAGAAAAGAAATGTAATGAACATTACAATGCCTAGAATTATTTTACAACTAAGCCAACCAGCTTCAAGAGGGCTTTCAAAGTTTTTCTAATAGGCTACCTAGATCACTTCCCAGTAACTAATTCCATATTATAACTGCAATTTACAAAGTACAAAAAAAAGGGTTATATAGGGTTAACAGTTCTACGGCGTCTTACAATGTGCACATTCCGAAGACAGTACTTTCTTACTATACACTGAAAAATGGCAGAGCTTATGTATCACAACACTATTGCCATAATTTATGTGAGTGAACCCGTTCAGCTGGCAGCGTACACAATATTTGATGAATATGTAAAACCTTATCAGTATTTCTCAATATATTACAGCATCTAACGTTCAACATTTAGCCCCCCACCCACTCATTAGACTTGTTGCGGATTTCATCTGGATTTGTGGGTGGAAAATCCACAGTAGAAGACTGTTGCAGGCAAGTGAACGAGATTAAAAATAAATCTCATTCACATGCTGATGAACAGCACGTGATTTTCAAATTGACAGCATGCTCATTCTGTTCTTGATATTCACTGCAGATTTCAGCCTATTTAATGTAGAAGGGGGGGGGGGAGATCTGCATGTGACACGAAATGCTGTGCTAATTCCACTTGCGTTTGTGGCTACCCTCAGGCTTTTTTATGATCGTGATTATAACTGGAGTTATGAATTTTATACTTGTACTTATTTAGGCAACTGACTGAACAGATTAGATATACTATGTGCAGTGGTTGTGAAGGAGAACCCAGTTCACTGGAATGATTGGTTAGCATTAGAAAAAAACAATCCCCATATCTGGCTCATGCCTTTGTACCTAAAGCAAAAAGTCTCCCAGAAAACAGGTAGCCGAGACCATCACTTTGACCCACTTGAGAATGAAGTGTCATAGGCCGCAGATGGAGGCAGGGGGCGAGATCGAAAACACATTTTCCTTTTTAAGGAACACTTGTTCAGGAACTATAAGAAGGAACAAGAAAGGGAAAGAAATCCACTCAGACCCTTCGAGAAGGGCTTCTTCCCCTACATTGCTAGTTTTAAACCCCTTCTGGCAGTGAAAAAAAAAAAAAGGAGTGATGTAGGTGGACAGAACTTTGCATATGGATAGTATACTGAAATTATCAACTCCACCCCTTAGTACTTTTGAGTTGGAAAATATCAAATATAAACAGTCACGTGCATAAGTAAAAGGCAGTAGCAATATCCAGTTACCTCCTGAATGCATACTATCCATGTTCATTTAATGCTTGTACATTGTGGCCAACACAAGTCTAACTACTAACAGTTTTATTTCCAATAAAGAGCGGTGCCAGTGTCATGAAAAACATTGCCTTGCTGTACTCAGTGTCAATATGATCGTGCACAGCCAACCTATTCCCTTTCACATACTGTGCCCCGTTATAGCTTCCATGTATAAGCAGTAGAACTTGTTCAGTAGCAGTGCAAAACGTACCCACAAATTCATTAGCCCTAATTCAGGAACCATTATTGTAACTGTACCAACGTTAGTGTCTTTGTGTATGTATGTGTAATCACTTATAAGTCTATATATATATCTTTATTACACACACACATACTTTGTTTTCTATGGCAGTGTAGCCCTCGTTCTATTAACACACCCTGGAACTCGACACTTGAGTTTAGTGGCTTCCAGGTTTAAGAATCATAACTTTAGGGGGTACAAACACCAGTTAAACTGGCAGAATGGCACAGTATTTACTCCTTGGTACTGGGAGATATCCGGCAGTTGGCATGCTGCAAAAGTTCACAGCTTCATACAGTCCTGCAGGTGGAAGACAGGTGCAATGGGTGCTGTGCCTTGGTGAAGCAACAAGTGATGGCACACTTTGGTTGGAAATAGAATCCTATGACCAGCTCCCTTTTCAGTGGCACCTTTGGTTAGAGACAAAACATATTGGTTGGGAGAAGGACAAGCATAGTATATAGGGAGCAACAGG